>NC_053435.1:43296888-43651922 GCF_007990345.1 Gossypium hirsutum | reverse complement strand
ATGATTCACGAATGTATATTGAGTCCGTACACTCAGTCTATATAATCAACTCGCACACTTAGTGCTACGTAATCAAATCGACACTAGTGCTACATAGTCAAACTCACACACTTAGTGCCGCATGGTCAATTCGCACACTTAGGCATCATATTCATTCGCACACTTAGTGCAACATAGTCAATCGCACACTTAGTGCTGTACAATTTAATCCCGCGCACTTAGCGCCAATCTCATGGTCATAAATGATTATACCCGCACGTTTAGTGCCGAGATCAAAAACTCAGTACATCTTACCTCTTTTATTTCATTCAACAATTTCATCATCACATACGTACATGCATATATATATGTATATTTATTCATTCCATTCAGCATCAATACATAAACATATGACATGAATATACAACACATGCTAATGACTTACCTCGTGTTGGTAAACGTTCAACTCGCTACTCGATACCTTTCTTTGCCTTTGCTCGATTCCCTCCTTTAACTCCTTAGCTAATCATATTTACTAGTTAACCATCTGCTACATTCATACTTCATTACACATGCATTGTTTTTGTATATCGCAATGACAATGGTAATTTAGAACCCTAATTACTTATATTGTCATAACACATTTAAAGCATCACTTCCATCATTTAAACACATACATTACCCATATTATCAATCACATCGGCATTTACAAACACACATGCGATTCATTCACTCATCTTAATGTTAATTAGGAAATGCGAATTCACCAACTAAATGCATACACACACACCACAGTATAAAAGTCATCCACACCACCTATAGCTCATTCGGCCTTCACCCTTACTAGTTTTTCCCATTCTTTTGTCGGTTATATATACATAGTCCTAAGGTAGTATCACGAATGGGCTTACATATATATGTATATATATATATATAGCCGAATATGCAAAGCTTAACTCAACATCACATAAGCTCCTAAGTGATGGCCGAATATGTATATCTATATATATTCATCAACTATACTATTACCTTTAATTTATCTAATCACACAATTTCATCTCATGAATACTTGACCCATTCTCACAAAAATGAAACAACCACTAAAATGAACATCCCATTTTTACCCCATATGGCCGATTACTTCATTAGTTACCAAGCTAACAATTCAACAATTTCAACCTCATTACAACCTCTACCTATCCAATATAACATGAACACAATCCTCCACCCCTAAATTAGATTCGGCAATCACTTAACCCCTTTAACCTCAACTTTCAAGTTAAAAGCAATTAACCACTCACCATATCCTACATTACTATCCATTTTAATGACATTAACACATCTACTAAGAGTTTCAAGCTTCTTGGCCGAATTTCAACCTCAAAATCTAAGTCTAATCTATAGGATGAGTAGAATTTGAACTAACCATCTCAAACATGCATAGATTTTCAAGAATCATTCAATACATACCTCATTCTAGCCATCTTCCAAGCCAAAATCCAACAACCAAATCTCCCTTCCTTCTCCTCACTCACGGCAATAGCCAAAGAAAAAAAAAAGATGAACACTCCTTCTTCCCTCCTTATTTTATTCATCTCTTCCTTTTTAATTCCTTTCTTTAATTTATTTAATTATCATGCTTAATATTTTATTTTCCTTACCATACATCACTAACACAACATGTTGGTGACATGTTTCCACCCATAGCATGGCCGGCCACTACATATTAGGGAGGGGGAATTTGACATGCAAGTCCCCTTTTTCTTCCACATGCACTAATAGGTCCTCATGCATTGACCTATCACATTTTAAAATTTTCTCATATAAGTCCTATTGACTAAATTCACATGCAATCGACTAAATCGAAGCTTGAATTTTCACACATTCATGATTACATATTCTAGACAATAACATCACATTCACACCCTTCGGTGACTCGGTTTAGCGGTCCCGAAACCACTTCCCGACTAGGGTCATTTTAGGCTGTCACAACTCTCCCTCACTTAAGAAATTTTCGTCCTCGAAATCTTACCGGTAAATAGGTCTGGATATCGTTCTTTCATCAAGCTCTCGGGTTCCCAGGTTGCTTCCTCGATCCCGTGTTTGAGCCACAACACCTTAACCAACGGAACCCTTTTATTTCGCAACTCTTTCACTTCACGAGTTAGGATACGAATCGGTTCTTCTTCATAGCTCAAGTCAGATTGAATTTCAACTCCTGAGGGATTAATCACATGTGACGGATCGGATCTATAACGTCGAAGCATTGAAACATGAAAGACATCGTGAATCTTTTCAAGTTCATGGGGTAAAATCAATCGATACGCAACTGGACCAACTCGTTCGGATATTTCGTATGGCCAATGAACCTCGGGCTCAACTTGCCTTTACGGCCAAATCTGAGTACCTCTTCCAAGTGACACTTTAAGAAACACTTTATCTCCCACCTGATATTCAATGTCCTTTTGTTTCAAGTCCGCATACGATTTCTGACGATCTGTGGCTGCCTTCAGACTTTCCCGGATTACCTTTACTTTCTGTTCGGCATCTTAATCAAATCAACTCCGAAAATTTTACTTTCACCAAGCTCGGTCCAAAACAATGGCGTACGGCATTACGACCGTACAAAGCCTCATAAGGTGCCATCTTAATACTTGATTGAAAACTATTGTTGTAAGCGAATTCAATCAAAGGTAAATACCGTTCCATGAACTACTGAACTCGAGGATGCAACATCTCAACATATCCTCAAGTATCTGAATTATCCGCTCGGATTGACCATCGGTTTGGGGATGAAAAGCGGTGCTAAAATGCAGCTTGGTACCCAAAGCTTCTTGCAATTTCTTCCAAAATCGCGAGGTGAATCTCGGATCTCTATCCGACACGATAGAAATAGGTACTCCATGTAATCTCACAATCTGAGAAACATACAATTCGGCTAGTTTATCCAATGAAAAATCCGTACGCACGGGGATAAAGTGAGCCGACTTAGTCAGTCTATCAACAACAACCCAAATCGCATCCTTCTTACTTGTTGACAATGGTAGTCCGGACACAAAGTCCATTGTGACTCGATCCCATTTCCACTCGGGTATCATGATCGGCTGAAGTAATCCTGAAGGCACTTGATGTTCCGCTTTCACTTGTTGACATATTAAACATCTCGAAACAAAGTCGGAGATGTCTCGTTTCATACCATGCCACCAATACCGACGTTTCAAGTCGTTGTACATTTTCGTGCTCCCGGGTGGATTGACATTCGGCTACAATGGGCTTCGTTCAGAATCATCGGAATGAGTTCTGAATTCCTTGGAACACATAAACGACTTCTAAACCTCAAACAACTATCATCATCAATCTGAAACTCCGATTCCTTGTTCGGAACACACTCAGCTCGTTTTGCAACCAATTCATCATCGACTTTCTGAGCTTCACGAATTTGATGAGTCAATAATGGTTTGGCTTTTAATTCAGCTACTAACACATTGTCAGGTAGAACAGACAAGTGTGCATTCATCGCTCGCAAAACAAACAGTGATTTCCGGCTTAAGGCGTCCGCAACCACATTAGCCTTTCCCGGGTGGTAATCAATGACAAGTTCGTAATCTTTCAACAACTCAAGCCAACGTCTTTGTCGCAGATTCAAGTCTCGTTGAGTCATCAAATATTTGAGACTTTTGTGATCCGAAAACACATGGCACTTCTCGCCAAACAAATAATGTCGCCATATTTTCAATGCAAACACAATGGCGGCTAGTTCGAGATCATGGGTCGGATAATTTCTCTCGTGTGGCTTCAATTGTCTCGACGCATAGGCCACAACTCGACCTTCTTGCATCAATACGCAACCCAACCCGAGTAGGGATGCGTCACTATAAATGACAAACTCTTTACCCGATTCGGGTTGCACCAAAATTGGAGCTTCAGTCAGATGAGTTTTCAGTTGATCGAAGCTTTTCTGACATTTCTCCGTCCATTCGAACTTAACATCCTTCTGAAGTAGCTTCGTCATTGGTGTGGCTATCATCGAGAAACCTTTGACAAATCGTCGGTAATAACCGGCGAGCCCTAGAAAGCTCCGGACTTCGGTAACATTTCTCGGAGGCTTCTAGTTAAGTATGGCTGAAATTTTGCTCGGGTCAACTCGAATACCCGATGCGGATACCACATGACCCAAGAAGCTAACCTCTCTTAACCAGAACTCACACTTACTGAACTTAGCATATAACTGCTTATCCCGCAAAATTTGCACCACTAGCCTCAGATGCTCAGCGTGTTCGGTCTCATCTCTTGAATAGACCAAGATGTCATCAATAAACACAACTACGAACCGATCCAAATACGGCCTGAAGATCCGATTCATCAAATCCATAAACACCGCAGGGGCATTAGTGAGCCCAAACGGCATCACTAAGAACTCGTAGTGACCGTACCTCGTTCTGAAAGCAGTCTTGGGTACGTCCGAATCTCGAATCCGCAACTGATAATAACCCGATCTCAAATCTATCTTTGAAAACACTGATGCTCCTTTAATTGATCGAACAGATCATCAATACGCGGTAACGGATACTTATTCTTTATCGTCACTTTATTCAGTTGACGATAGTCAATGCACAACCTCATGGTTCCGTCCTTCTTTTTCACGAACAATACTGGTGCACCCCAAGGTGAGAAACTCGGTCGAGCGAAACCTCTATCCGTCAATTCTTGCAACTGATCTTTCAACTCTTTTAACTCGGTTAGTGCCATACGATACGGAGTGATCAAAATTGGCGTAGTTCCAGGTACAAGCTCAATGCCAAACTCTACCTCCCGAACAGGTGGCAAACCCGGTAACTCTTCAGGAAAAACATCCGGGTATTCACAGACCACCGGCACCGATTCGGGTTTCTTTTCTAACTCCTTGTCATCAAGTACATACGCGAGGTATGCTTCGCACCCTTTCCTTACATATTTTTGGGCCAACATTGCTGATATTACAGCTGGCAACCCCCTTAAGTCCGCAGACTCAACTCGGATTATTTCGTTATTTGCGCACCTCAAATCGATAGTCTTGCTTTTGCAATTCACAACCGCATCATGCGCGATTAACCAATCCAAACCAAGAATAACATCAAACTCGTCGAACGGCAAAAGCATCAAATCGGCCGAAAAACAGGATTCTCGGATTATTAGAGGGCATTTCTTACACACTTTATCAACAAGTACGCATTGACCCAAAGGGTTTGATACTCGAATTACGAGCTTAGTAGACTCAACAGGTAGAGTCTTACTGGTTGCTAAGGTTCGCATACATATGAATGAGTAGAACCAGGGTCAATCAATGCAATCACATTAGTATCAAAGAGAGTGAAGGTACCAGTGATGACGTCGGGGAGGATGCCTCCTCTCGTGCGCGAATGGCATATGCTCTAGCAGGAGTACGGTTCTCGGCTCGATCGGCCGTATCAGAGGCCCCCCTCTGACTACCACCCCTGCCTCCTAAAATTCTCGGTGGTCTACCTCTAGATGTCACTCCACTAGGTCTTGCACCTTGAATCTTATTCTTCTCATCCAGCTCCGTGCAATCTCTAATGAAGTGGTCCTTCGAACCGCATCCGTAACAGGCCCTGCTAGTAGACTTGCCCCAACATTCACCTAGGTGTCGTCTTCCACATTGGGGACATTCAGGTTTCTCGTGACGATTATTGCCCACACTAGCTACCGAAGTAGCTCGGGAGCCCATCGATGGTCTTGCCCTGATGGAAATTCCCGCAGTCGCCCTCGACTTATTAATGTCCTCCCTGAACTTCTTTACAGCTGAGAACGGAGCTTTACCCTTCGATCTTTTACGATAATCTCTAGCTTCGAATTCAGCCTTCCTCTTCTCCTTTCCAAGTTCTTCCGCCTTGCAGGCTCGTTCGACTAGTGTTATGAATTCTTTTATTTCCAAAATACCCATTAGTAGCTTTAAATCTTCATTCAATCCTTCCTCGAATCATTTGCACATAGCAACCTCATCAGCTACACACTCCCGGGCATGCCTACTGAGTCTTACGAATTCATGTTCGTATTCAGATACAGTCATACGGCCTTGCTTGAGTTCCAAGAACTCCTTACGCTTCTGATCAATGAACCGTTGGCTAATAAATTTCTTCTGGAATTCCGTTTGAAAGAAGTCCCAAGTTACTCGCTCGTTCGGGACTATGGAAATCAAGGTCCTCCACCAATAGTAGGCTGAGTCTCGCAACAAAGATACAGCACATTTTAGACATTCGTCGGGTGTGCATGACAATTCATCGAACACCCGAATGGTGTTATCAAGCCAGAACTCGGCCCTTTCGGCATCATCAGTTACTATGGACTTGAACTCCTCGGCCCCACGCTTCCTAATCAAGTCTACAGGTGGCTTACTCAGCCTCACAGGATCAACGACTGATGGCATTACAGGCTCTTGGGGTGGATTATTCAAATTTGGGAATTGTTGGACAGCCGGGTTGGTTCGGGCATATTGCGCGACCCACTCATTCATCATGGTAAAGAAGGCTTGTTTAGCCCCCTCACTTGATTATTCGCAGATGACTGAGGTTCAACAGGCGGCGTCCCTTGTGCAGGAGTAGCCGCTACACTCTCAACGTCATCCGCTAGGGTTCTTTCTTCACCGGGGTCCATTTACTAATCAAAACAAAAACATTTCAACCGTCAGAAGTCATCACACATTTAAACATTAACATTCGGCATGTATAGCTAGACTCATACGCGCTATGGTAGTCCTAGAACCGACTAAACCATAGCTCTGATACCAATCAAATGTAACACCCCGAACCCGAAACCGACACCGGAGTCGAACACGAGGTGTTAACTGACTTTAACTCCTTATAAAATTTATTTTCCAGACACTGCCCAATCGGTGTACTAGTCGTTTTAAAAATCATATCTTGAGTTTCGTAACTCGAAAATCAGTTTCGTAATTTTTCCCAGAAACTAGACTCATGTTCCCATCTATGTATTTTTTTTTAGAATTTTTGGTCGGGCCAATTAGTACAGTTTATTAGTCAAAGTCTCCCAAGTTGCAGGGGTCGACTACACTGACCTTTGCCCATTACGACTTGGATATCTCCCTGCACGGGGCTTCAATACTGATGCCGTTTGTTTCTATGAAAACTAGACTCAGAGAGGAATCTGTACATATATGGTACAACCCCTAATTATCTCTGGTTAATTTGTAATGAATTTCCAAAGTCGGAGCAGGGAATCTAGAAACCGTTCTGGCCCTGTCCCACAATAATCTGATTATCTCATAATATACTGCCCGTATGATCTTTTCGTTACTTCCTCATGAAAGCAGACTCATCGAGATTCAATTACATAATTTATTCATCAATTAATTCCACTCCTACTATTTTTAGTGATTTTTCAATCTCATGACACTGCTGCTGCCAGCATCTATTACGAAAGTAACTAGGTCCATTTCATGCCTACCCTTGATCCAACTCAATCGAACATTCGTGCCATATTCGCATGGCTTAAAGTTTACATGCCAAAGTTCAAACACAACGTAATAGCTTATACATGCCAAAATGTTCTTCTAAGCCAACTAAGAAGAAAGTACCCAAAATTGCTATCCGGTGTGATGACTTCGATGACGGCCCGACCCCGCAAAAATAGATGAGTCCAAGCAACCTATAATGGGTGACAAGGAAACACCGAGTGAGTTTATAACTCAGTAAGTCATAAGCAATGCACTACCATCCATCAATAACATTATCACAAGAGGAAACAAAATGGAACGAGACAATTTACTCCATCCATATCGAACCATACCATAGTTCCTCCAACCTATCGATTCAATTTCATATCAATTCACGCATTCACAATCCATATACTCATCAATAGGACATTGAAGCATTTTCATAAATCAATTTATTTTCGTTACAATTAAACGACTAAACGGCCTTTCACCCATCCTACGATAAATTTTATGTACGTGACTTCAAGTATATTTGTCACATAGGTTCAAACTTACCGAGCTCAACACCAAGTACAAGCATAGCACCTATTAGCCATGTACTCAAGACACTTACCCGATCCGCTGTCCGTGATCGACTCAATAGTGTCGCACACATAGTGTCCATAATGATTCACGAATGTATATTGAGTCCGCACACTCAGTGCTATATAATCAACTCGCACACTTAGTGCTACGTAATCAAATCGCACACTTAGTGCTACATAGTCAAACTCGCACACTTAGTGCCGCATGGTCAATTCGCACACTTAGTGCATCATATTCATTTCGCACACTTAGTGCAACATAGTCAAATCGCACACTTAGTGCTGTACAATTTAATCCCGCGCACTTAGCGCCAATCTCATGGTCATAAATGATTATACCCGCACGTTTAGTGCCGAGATCAACAACTCAGTACATCTTACCTCTTTTCTTTCATTCAACAATTTCATCATCACATACGTACATGCATATATATATATGTATATTTATTCATTCCATTCAGCATCAATACATAAACATTATGACCATTGAAATAATACCAACTACATGCTTAATGACTTACCTCGTGTTGGGTAAGACGGTTCCAACTCGGCTACTCGATAACCTTTTCTTTGCCTTTGCTCGATTCACCTCCTTTAACTCCTTGAGCTAAATCAATAATTTAACTAGTTTAACCATCTTGCTAAACATTCATACTTCAATTACACATGCATATGTATGTTTGTATATTCGGCAATGACAATGGTAATTTAGCAACCCTTAATTTAACTTATAATTGTTCATAACACATTTAAAGCATCCACTCCATTCCATCATTTTAAAGCACATACATTACCCAAATTATCCAAATTCACATTCGGCATTTTCACAAACACACATGCCGATTTCATTCACTCATCTCTAATGTTAATTAGGAAATGCCGAATGTCACCAACTAAATGGCATACACACACACCCACATGTATAAAAGTCATCCACACCACCTATAGCTCATTCGGCCTTCACCCTTACTAGTTTTTCCCATTCTTTTGTCGGTTATATATACATAGTCCTAAGGTAGTATCACGAATGGGCTTACATATATATGTATATATATATATATAGCCGAATATGCAAAGCTTAACTCAACATCACATAAGCTCCTAAGTGATGGCCGAATATGTATATCTATATATATTCATCAACTATACTATTACCTTTAATTTATCTAATCACACAATTTCATCTCATGAATACTTGACCCATTTCTCACAAAAATGAAACAACCACTAAAATGAACATCCCATTTTTACCCCATATGGCCGATTACTTCATTAGTTACCAAGCTAACAATTCAACAATTTCAACCTCATTACAACCTCTACCTATCCAATATAACATGAACACAATCCTCCACCCCTAAATTAGATTCGGCAATCACTTAACCCCTTTAACCTCAACTTTCAAGTTAAAAGCAATTAACCACTCACCATATCCTACATTACTATCCATTTTAATGACATTAACACATCTACTAAGAGTTTCAAGCTTCTTGGCCGAATTTCAACCTCAAAATCCTAAGTCTAATCTATAGGATGAGTAGAATTTGAACTAACCATCTCAAACATGCATAGATTTTCAAGAATCATTCAATACACACCTCATTCTAGCCATCTTCCAAGCCAAAATCCAACAACCAAATCTCCCTTCCTTCTCCTCACTCACGGCAATAGCCAAAGAAAAAAAAAGATGAACACTCCTTCTTCCCTCCTTATTTTATTCATCTCTTCCTTTTTAATTCCTTTCTTTAATTTATTTTAATTATCATGCTTAATATTTTATTTTCCTTACCATACATCACTAACACAACATGTTGGTGACATGTTTCTACCCATAGCATGGCCGGCCACTACATATTAGGGAGGGGGAATTTGACATGCAAGTCCCCTTTTTCTTCCACATGCACTAATAGGTCCTCATGCATTGACCTATCACATTTTAAAATTTTCTCATATAAGTCCTATTGACTAAATTCACATGCAATCGACTAAATCGAAGCTTGAAATTTTCACACATTCATGATTACATATTCTAGACAATAAACATCACATTCACACCCTTCGGTGACTCGGTTTAGCGGTCCCGAAACCACTTCCCGACTAGGGTCAATTTTGGGCTGTCACAGAAACTTTGTTGTTTCTCTTTTTCTCTTTTGTTGTTGAGACCGAACATTGTTGACCACTCAGGTATTTTGCATTTCAAGTATGTTTCGGGTTGCTCTTCTTTACAGAGCCTAGTTTTGATCGACTTCTCTTCTTCCCTACTTCCCTACTCTGGTAGCAAATCATTTCCTCTCGTGTTCTTCTTCTTGCCCTTAACCGAATGCCATTCTTTTTCCCCCTCATTCGGTTTTCTTCAATCATCATTTCTTGTGTTGATGCTTTTGACCGAATACTCCTATCTCCGTCTCTTAGACCCCTCGACTGTTGCTAACCGACTCTTTTCTTCCCTTTTGTTCACTTGCCAAATACCTCATTCTTCTCCTCTCCTCTGGTCATTCTTCCATCTTAATACTTTAACCGTTACTACATATACCTCTCTCCACTCTATTTTCGACTTTTTCAAGTGTTCTCTAATATTGGAGGTGCCTCTATCATTCTGTCTGTACTCTCTATTTGTGTGGGTAAGAGCCGATTATTTTTCCCTCCTAGATCTAGACTTTGTGTTTTCGGTAAGTGACTGTTCGTCTTGTTCAACTGCTATTTGATTGATGATTGTTAATCGTTGGTTGGATTGTAGAGAACCCTAAGGCCTATTTATCAACCTCTTGCAAACGACTTCAGTAAGCAAGTCATAAGCGATTTATTTAATCAGGTAAGAGGTAAACTGTTAGACAAGTTTTTGGTGGGGGCCTTTGATAGGTCGTTTGGGAAACGACCAACCGAAGCTTGTGACTGATTGTAGGGTGAAGTACTCGTGGTCTTTTTCGCACATTCCATAATCAGGTGTGTAATCACACTATCTCTAATCGTAAAATGACAAAAATCGAAATAACAGATTGTTGACTCTACACAAGCTGGGCTCACTCGTATGGTATCCCGAACGCATAAATCGTGGGCGTTAGAACATAGAGGCCGCCATGAGTGATTTAATGAGCTTAGGCCAAGTTGGGCCGAAATTGGCCATGTGGGCCCACGGGCTCGTGGTCCCACACGAGTAAATCACATGGACGCATGGAAATTTTTGGGCCAGATTGTGTAGTTTGCACAGTCAAGGCCATTTTTGGGCTTCGTAGGCCATACGGGCGTATGGGCCCACATGGGCCCGCATTATGGGCTTTGGGCCAATTTTCACTATTTGATTATTAAGGTTGCATTGGTCGCCCGAGACGACTGTGACCTTCTGTTGGGTTGGTAAGCGTACCTAAACCCTCATTTGATAAAATGACGATTTTGCCCTTATGTGATAAAATGATGATTTTGTCCTTATGTGATAAAATGACGATTTTGCCTTTATGTGATAAAATGATGATTTTGCCCTCATGTGATAAAATTATGATTTTTCCCTTAAGTGATAAAATGACGATTTTGCCCTTATGTGATAAAATGACGATTTTGCCCTCATGTGATAAAATGACGATTTTGCCCTTAGGTGATAAAATGATGATTTTGCCTTTAGGTGATAAAATGACAATTTTTCCCTTATGTGATAAAATGATGATTTTACCCTTATGTGATAAAATGACCGAAATACCCCTGTAGGGTAAAATGACTGTAATACCTCAGTAAGGTAAAATGATAGATTTGTTCCACGATGTGTGTGACTGTATTTGCGCATGCCATGTTATATGTATGCTGCATCCATTTATAATATTATGTTGCATTGCATGGGGTGAGATATATGATTTTGGAGGAAGTGTACTGTACCGATATGGTCGCACGTGTCGCGCAAGATGACTATGGACCTACCGATGGCTTTAAGCCTACTATACTGGCACATTTACTGCAATATTGTTTTAGTACCGTAACCGGTGCTACTTGGTATGTAGGGCTGGGTGGGTCGATTTTATCCCTACATGTTGTGTGTGGTTGGTATGGAGATGGTGTGTAGAGGCTGGATTGGGTAGTATTTTCTGTTTGCATACTGCACTGATTACTGTTACTGCATTGATCATGGTTACTGCACTGATTACTATTACTGAAATGGGCTAAAACCTAGATTGATTACTATTACTGAACTGGGTTAAAACCCAGGCTGCTACTGTTACTGAAATGGGCTAATGCCCAGATTGCCACTGTTACTGATATGGGTTTAGGCCCCACTGATACTGTTGTTGGAATGTGCTAAGGCCCTAACTGAAACTGAAAGGGCTTAGGCCCAAATTGTGTTACTCTGATTGTTTGCTTATATGGGATTACACACTGAGTTTTCGTAAACTCACCCAACTGTATTAACTGTACAGGCAATCCTTAGGTGGATCGGTGCTACGAGGGACTCGGAGGTGGACACACGACAGCTTACATTTTCGAATTTATCTTTTAACTTATAAGTAATTTAATTTGGGTATTTTTATGTAAAAGGCCTCTTTAAGTTTTATTATTTTATTTGGGCTTTTATTATTTTATTATGATTTATACTTGCTAGTGGTAGGATATGGGTTTTCAAAAGATATGCATGATTTACCAAAATACCACGAATATGCAAAACCGTTTCAGAAGCTTCCGCGATAAAAAAGATTTTAGAATTTATAACGTTTTAAAGTAAATACTTTTTGATAGTGATGCAAGTTTTAATATTATTTTCTAGATCACACAAAGAGGCTAAATAAACATTGGGCTTTTCAAACGTTATCATGTTTTACAAAAAACACTTCAATGTGACATCGCCAGATTCGGCCATAATGTCTGGGCCAGGTTTGGGGTGTTACACATTTGGTCATTCATAGACACATCACATATGCATATTTTTGCATCACATATCATATACCATAATCAAACCATAAGTTCATCCATAATTAAGCCATATCACATGGCTAAATATACACTTCACAAAACATATTCAACTACCTCTAGCCTATACATGCCATACTTTAATATTCACATTTTCAAAAGGCACCAAAAAGAAGTTTGATAGGGTGGTGACGATCCTCGACGATCCCTGAGCTTTTGGTAGCTTTGATATCTATAAAACAGTTGAAAAACACACAAAGTAAGCTTTCAAAAGCTTAGTAAGCTATATACAAATAAACTTAACAAATAACATCAATTCATTCATAACTTAAGGCAAAATACATTCACATAGCTAAATATCTCTTATATTTCATTTGAACATAATTCACATATACATTTCATAACTCATTCTCATAGAAACTCATACTTATATCATATATTCACCAAAGTATATATACTTACCTTTCATCCTCAAATATGGTATGCAATTCAAATGTACCTGAGTTGGATACAAATTCACATAGTCATCTATTTTCTCAGAATGCCGTTGAACCGTTCAAAATCATAAAGATACATGGATATCTCAGAAAAGCTCGTATAATGCCAACGTCCTAGACGGGTCTTACATGTAATCAAATATCAATGCCACTTTCCCAGACAGGGTCTTACACGAAATCAAATACGATGTCAATGTCCTAGATGTGGTCTTACACATAAATCATAAGTCGATGCCAACGTCCCAGAAGTGGTCTTACACGATAACACATATCAGATCCTATGTCATGACATATGTATCCTAACTATTCCTAGGGTTCGTACTTTCTCGGATGCCTCATTTTTTTCCACTCGTATATTCATTTATTATAGTTCAATAACATATAATCGATAATAATTCAATTCAAAAAACATTTATTTGTATATAGACTTACCTCGTACTGATTCGAATTAACGAAATCGGCTACTCGATGACCTTCGACTTTCCCCAATCTAATTTCTTTGTCTTTAATTCTTAATCTATATAAGTTCAAATTTAACTCTTTTATTTACCAAATCATTCAAATCAATCCAAAAACACATATTTAGGGCATTTTACAAATTAGCCCTCACATTTTCACATTTTTGCAATTTAGTCCCTAATCACTAAAATCACAAAATATAAAAAATTTCCATATACTCATATTAGGCCAAACTATCATAGTATTCATATAAGCATATATGTTTCATTTATTTCACATTTTAGTCCCTCAAAATATCATTTTCACAATTAAGTCCAAATTTCTCAATTTCATCAAAAATTCAAAGACAAAACATGTTAACCCAAAACATTTCTTCCATTTATCAACAACTAACTTCACAAAACTTATAATTTCATCAATGGTATAACTCAAAATCATCAACAAAATTAGAAATTTAGACACGGGCTTTATAGAATATCAAGCAACGATCACAAAAACATAGAAATTATCAAAAACCGAACAAAATCCATACCTTAATCGCCAAATCAAAGTACTGAACCCTAGCTTGTGTTTTTCTTCTTATTTCATTATCGATTTTTGGCAAAATGATGAATAAATGAAGCAAAAATTATGTTTTTTTAATTAATAAACATTAATTCATCATTTACCATTTTACCCTTGTTATTTACATTAGAATTCCACTATCTAATGTCCAACTATGTCCATACATTAATTCAATGGTCCATTTATAACATAAGGACCTCACATTTGTAGAGACACATCAAATAGGCACTTTGACAGACAATAGGCAACTTTTACATTTTATACGATTAGGTCCTTTTATCAAAGTAAGCACACAAATGATCAAATTTTCATTCGAAACTTTCATACATGTCAATTCACATATTTTAAGCACAGAAAATAATATTTAAATATTTTTCTGACTCGGATTTATGGTTTCGAAACCACTATTTCGACTAGGGTCTAAACTGAACTATTACAAGATCTATATCTTGAAGAAGCATCAAGCGGACTTTAACTACTACTTCCATTATAGAGGTTGAGTTTGTTTCATGTTCTGAGGCTACCTCACATAGAGTATGGTTGAATATTTTCATATCTGGGCTTAGACTTGTGGATTTGATTTCTACGTTGTTGATGATATATTGTGACAATTCAATTGCTGTTTTTATGGTTAAGAACAAAAAAAGTGGAAATCAAACTAAACATATCGACATTAAATATCTAGCCATCAAGTAAAGTGTTAAAGAAAATAAAGTGGTCATTGAACACATTAACGTTGAGCAAATGTTAGCTGATCCTTTGACTAAAGGCATGCCACCACATAAATTTAAGGATCGTATTGTCACTATAGGACTTGTTCCCACCTTGTAAAGAACAATTATAAAGAAATTCTGTTAAGTTTGATGTTTCTCATATTGTACGCACATTAATTTGATTATTTCGAGAAATGTCACTAAAGTTTGGATGTAGAATAAAAATTGAGTTGATTCATTAAGAAATTTAGAATAAAGCATTGAGACATGATATATTGTGATACATGGAAGATACTACTCAAATTCTCAGAGAAAATATCGTCACGATTCATGTATTATGTTTTGACTTTAATTATTCATGGGCAATACGAACCAAGTGGGAAAATGTTAGAACTATTCCACGTTTTGGTTCGTGGGGTTATTCTCACTTTTGCTGCCCTCAACTTCCACATCTTTGTATGTGAGATAGTGGGATGTGTAGTTGGTGGTTTTTTTATAGGGAACCACCACTATAAATATCAACTAGCATAAGGTCCCTAAGTACCAAAAAACAAACAAACAAAAAATAATATTCCATCTAGTGAGATTTTTGAGTGCTCAGAAGATTTTGGTGGTTTTCAGTTTTTCGTATGGCTAAATTCGACGTCCTCATCGGTAGTTTGATGTGCTCGACAGTTGCGTCACAACATTTGGATTTTGACATTTGATTTCGGCAATAGCTAGAGTTATCTATGTTTAATCTTTTTCGATTCACTATATTATAAATAGTTATTTCGGTTAATTAGAATGTGAATATGTGATTATTTAGTGATAGACTTCATATTATAAAGTCCAGCATATAATTTATAAGTTAAAGTCCTTTAAAATTGGAATTGACTTCTTGCGAACAAATTTGGGATTGATTTGGCGTAAGCATATGTCTGTACTATTTTATTAAATTCATTTATGATATTTAAATTACTAATAATGTTTAATAATTCAACTGACCGTGAATTTCTCTACTATTATTATTATTTTGATAGAAATTATTATTTTATAAATATTGAAAATAATTATTTAAGAAGTTCAACTAGCTACCATATAACAGACAAGATGATAATAACTTAGTTTGTTTTTAATCATATTGTAGGGAATTATTTATATCAATCAACACTACTTTTGAAAACGTATCACTTTCAAAATCTGTTAAAGATTATGTTTTGCCCCCCTTTTTTCCATATCTCACCGTAAAATTTTGAAAATTAAAGGTCATTTTCATGTGAGGTACGTCTGGATTATTTATAGGAAAAATATAAATGAACTTTATGACACAACATTGATCCCTTTATTGAAGGAAATAGTAGTTTATTGGTGAGTTGTTTTATGTGGATACTTATTTGTTTTCAAAATTAGTTGAATATTAACTTCAAAAAAATCAGTTGAATATTAATTAAAAATTATTATCCCACTAAATTATAGCATAAGTAGGTGAAAAATATATATTTTTCCTATTAATTTTATAAAAACTATTAAATTATTTTTATAATTTTTCTATTAATTTTATGAATAATATGAGAAATAATTTTTAACATATTATTTTAGAATTAAAAATATTAACTCTAATAAATCATTAATATATATAAAATTATTTTAAAATTTCATATAGAGTTTTTTTTATATAAATAAAAAAACTGTTTTGAAAATTCAAATAAAATTGGTTATATTTATTTTTAATTTTAAGATAAAAAGATATTTTAAAATTGATATATATTTTTTAATTTCAAATTAATATATTTATAGGCAATATTTTCAAACATAAAATTTGAAAATATTGGATACTATACTTTTTATTTCTTTTCCTTTTTTTTTTTGAAAATTTTTGTTTTAAATGAGTAAATAAATATATTTTTAAATCTCTTTAAAAAATTTTAAATGTATTTTTAAGTAGTAAAAAAGATTTAAGAGGATTTTTATTTTTTTAGCTTTTTTTGGAAAAGCTTTAATGATGATAAAATATTTTTAAAAAAATATACCACGAATTTGTTAAAAAAAAGAAGCAAAACTCTGAAGGAAACAAAAAAAAAATAGTTAGAAAATTTGAAAAATAAATATTTGTCTAAAAATTTTAGGTATAATTTCACATTTGGTACTTAACTTTCATAAAATGTACAATGTGGTACCTAAACTATCAATATGTGTCATATTATGGTACTTGTGCTTTCATAAATTGTTCAATGTGGCACTTGTATTTTGAAAATGTATGTTTGAACTATTAATATTTGTTTTATTATAGGAGACGATATTGTTGGGAGGGACTGTTGGATCTAGAGCCCTAAGTATAGTATTTTCGTCAATATACACTAGTAAATTTGTTTTAAATAGATTGGTTAATAAAACAAATTCATTGATTACATTAATATACTTTGTATAATTATCCTCACATGGTTGTTGCACGCAAAACAAAATGGAAGCAAATGTTGCTCATTGGTTGTCTAAATGTTTAACTAATACTAAGTTGTATTACATGGTCAGATTGTAGTATGAAAATGCAACTTGTATTAGAAAATGAACCTAAACATGTCATTAGTCTAATCAGAAAAGAGAAAATCGAATAAAAAGAGTAATATTTCATCTATCAAGTCCAATTAGGGAGATCCCTTGTCTTGGGCATCGAAGTGGATGACTCCTAGAAGATAGAGACATAAATGTGACTGACTGGACTGATAGTACATCAGACAGAACCTAAGCAGAATAAATCTTGAATTTGTTTATAGATTTGTTCATTTGTGATGTTCATAATGTGGCATACCAAAATCCTGAGTGAATGGTGGACCATGTATGCATGACTCGTACACTTTGATGAAAGTAAAAGTCTGAGTTCAAATAGATAAGGAACCAAAAGCTGGTGCGTTGGGTGTACGACTTCTGTAGTATGTAGCATCATTTACGATAGTTGAATTCATAACCCAAAAAATAGGTAAATGATATCCTCTCATTGGCATTACAAGGTTGATTAAAAGTAAAAGTGGCCATGGGTCGTCCACCTTTTTTATAGATGACTTGATCACTGTTTGATAGTGATTGACTTTTCATGAAGGAAGATGTAATGGTTAACATGAGATAAAATAGGATCATATTGGGAGAACAAATATTATCCCAAAGAGATCAGGGATGTCCTATGAGGTAGCACACTTATGACAAGGTCATTGGATGAGCATTGAGTAGTTTTTTCCGTAATGGCATGTCCTTGGGGAGGGCTCAGTCATGATAGTATAATGGAATGACTCCATAACTAAGTGATTTTATAATTAATAGGTATAAAGTCAAAACTTAATTATAAATTATTTGAGCCTCAACTACATATGTCCAATAACAAGAAACAAATTGCGTGTTTCCAATAGAAATAAACAAAAGGAATAGAAAAAAAGAAATGGGAAACAATCAGGAATGATTATGGTTTTGTCGTAATGGAGAAATGGAATCATTTTGAAATAAATGTAGGTTTCCAGAAAATGGAAATGAAAATGGAAATGGAAATGAAAATGGAAATGATCCGTTTGCAATCCTATATAGATTACTTAAAAAATGATCAGAAGAATGTGTTTATGTTTTTGGACTATTTTGAAGCTCGAAAATGAAAACAAACCATTTGGTCATAGTGAAAATGTTAAGTTGTGAAATATTGAACATATTTTCTCCAAATTTTACCAGGGGCAAAGTCATCAAAATTTTATTAAGGGGAAAATCGTCAAAATTTTATCAAAGGTAAAATTGCCAAAATTTTGTTGGGGTAAAATAGGGATGAGAAAATTATTTTATATATAAATATTAAAGTTTATTTTAGGAAATAGAAAAATTGAATCGGGTTGGATCATATTACAAAGTACTGGATCAAAAAGGCACATGAAGTACTTGTAATTGGTCCCGATATGAGACAGACCCAAAACCCATCATGTAACAAGAAGGGGGTGACAACCCTAGTAGGAATACTAGGGAGTGTTGTCCATCCCTCTCCTACTCTAAGTAGAAAACTATTTTTCTATTTGAAGTAAACTACTACAACTCAATAAGAGTTCTATCTTCTCTTCCTATAAATCGATAACACTGGTAGAGCTATTTACACAACTTTGAGAGATTTTTATTTTGCCAAAAAAATAGAGAGAATTTATTCTCAAATATTACATATATTTTTCCTAAGTAACAATTCTATCTGTTTCTATTAAGAAGAGAATTTTTGTTTTCACCCCAAAAGGAGAGAAAAATTTTTCTACTTCTGTGTTTCGATTCAATTGGTTTGAGTCCACACTCGAAGAAGTTCGTTGTACAAGAATAGCGGAGAAGATCGTTTAGTTAAAAGACGGGAACAACGAACGTTCGCTAAGCCAAAAACATATGTACGAATTCGATTAAGGTTTTTTGCTATAAATATCACAAATCGAGTCGGCTTTCAAAATTTTAAGTTTTCGCTGTGCAAGAAAACCATTTTCAAATCGGGACTTTTCCAACAGAGGCAGCCATGAACCTTGAACATGGACCGTAAAACATATATGAAGAATATAAAAACTGTGTTTTATTATGGTACCTGATATTAACACCATTAGAGAATTCTAAACCATCCAATGAAAATTTAACACGTGGAATTCTTTTTCTAAATCATAAAGTTCACAGGGATTTTATGACATTATGTGAAAAATTAAACAAATAACTAAACATATGGTTAATAAAAAAGAAGTAAATATTGAACTTACATGAGCAAAAACATATTCTCAATTTAATTAAATGATCATCTTCTCCAAAAAGTTTTCAATTTGAAATAATATTTTGGGTAAACTAAAAAAATGGTCACCCAACTACACCTTTTGTTCAATTTTGGTTATCCAACTATTAATTTTTTCGATTTAGTCACTAAAGTTTTCAAAAATTTAATGTTTTAGTCGCTCTAAGATGACTTGAGCTTTTTTTATTGGTTTAATAACAAAATTAGTTGTGCATGAAACGGTAATCGTAAGGTTTGAGTCAGAAAAATAGAGAATCCAGTGATCTGGTAAGGTTCTAAGTCCTTCAATGTTCATAGATTTAAGAAATAAACTTAAAAATTTTTAGAATCTTTGAGAGGTTCTACATGTTTCTAGAAACTGAGTTTTAAGCTGGAATGCTAGGTTTAACTTATGATTTTGGTTAAAATCTTTAGCTGTGAAGAGGATGAAAGCTATGGCATTCGAAAAAGCGAAGTTGTGGGGGGCAAATAAGCATCAAGTGAGTTTTTGTACTCCATTCCTAGGATATTGTGTGGCTGGTATGATTTTATGTTGAGTTTTGTGATGATGTATGATGATAAAAAAAGATGCGGATGAATGCGGAAGTGAATCGTAAAGCTTGTATCCTAGATCTCTAGACGAATGCAAATTGAACGCAATACAATGAAAATAGATTAGTTGTCACAAAGGAGAGTCAAACCAAATTAAAATAAAAGAAAGATGAACCAACTGGTAAAGAGTCCAAAACAGAATGAATTAGGGTTTCTTGGATGGAAAGAAACCGTTCTAGGACCTCAAGAAAATGCCCCAACCAGATCTAGAAAAACAAAACACAAACAGATTTGTTAGAAGTGATTTAAAAGACAATAAGAAGAGATTAAAACTCCTAATTTTGATGTGTTTCTTAATGGAACAAGATAGGAGAACGTCTTTCTTGAAGTAACTTTAACCTAGAATGAAAATTAATAAAATCAGTAGCCAAAACAGTAAGAACTAACTTAAATAAACAAGAAACGTAAAATAAGGATAGAAAAGAGAAGATGACGTCCTACGAAGCCTTGGAAACATTAAGAATCGACAACCCCCTTTAAATGGCTCTAATTTCCCCTCCAAAAAAGAAAACTTGGCAAGAAAAAGTTTGAAGATGATCCCCACAATTTGAAAAGATTGTTAAAACTCTTCTAAAAAAAATTCAAGAGAAATTCTTAAAAAAAAAGAAAAGAAAGCTTAAAGAGAAGTTTAATATTATAATGAATTGTACGATCTGTGTACAATGCAAAGTAAATATATAGGCTAGCTAAATAAATCTAAATAAAACTCTTAAGTATACTAGAACTCTAATAACTTAAACTACTTAATAATTATTAAAAATTTGGAATTATAAAATAATAATATAATAAGAGCTGATAAATACAATATTTGGCTCATATGTAATAAAAGTTAAGCCCAAAACCCAAACCCAATATGATTTAAACTCGAATTAAAAGCTCCAAACTTGTAATTTCAGTCATAATCCCATCTAGAAATTCTATTCACATAGTCTTCACTAAAACGGTCATAACTTGAGTTCCCAAACTCAAAATCAAGTGATTCAAAGTGTGTTTCGAAGCTAAGAGATAGATCTTCAAACGATATGAGACATCTCAATCCAAAAATGCCAGGATCCTAGCCAAAAAGTTGTTGCAAGTCTTCTTATTTCCCAAGCTTGAAAATTGGCAACTTCAATGAATGGAATTAAATAAATTTCACCCCATCTGTGCATGTATCATTCCACCTTTCCTTGAAATAAATTGGAACGAGAAACAACACAAACATATTAATTGCCACAAAGGAGAGTCAAACGAAAAGATAAGTACGATGGATCTCTCACCTATTGTGAAATGTTATTGGTGTAGTTCAAAAGATCATGAGGGTTTTTGATGTCCAATTAAATATCCAAATATAGAGAATAAGATTAAGCTATCACCTTTTGTGCAATGTTATTGGTGTAGTTCAAAAGATCATAAGGGTTTTCAATGTCCAATTAAATATCCAACAAGAGAATAAAGTAAGTATGACTTTGTACCTTTTGTTGATTCTTACTTTAGTGGAAAAAAGATATGTGATGGCGAACTTTGTGAACCGAAAAAAGATGATAGCGAGAATTTTTTACTCAAATCTATGGAGTTATATGAGATAGAAATGTCATGTTCTCTTACTGAGATGAATTGTACTGAATTGAATATTTATAATACTTATGAGGGAGATGTGAGAAGTGAGGAAAAATCATGTGAAAAGACCGAGAGAAAAGAGACCTTGACTGATAAAAGTCTACTTGATAATCCAAATTTGGTGAGTGAAAATCCATATGAGGTAAAATTGGAGAGATTTCATGAGGAAAAAGAATATGAAAATAAAGAAAATACCCATACAAAAGTGAGGAATGATTATATTTTAACTTACCCTAACTCAAGGATCCATTGATGAACTCTCAATTATATTACTCTACCATCGAGAGACGATTTCACTTGAGGGAAAGAGGTAATTTGAACATTGATAATTCTCCACAAATGCTAGAAGGTAAGAAAAGTAAGGAAACATTATAAATTGAATTAAGAAGGCATACCTTCCATGTGTTCAATAGGTATGCTACTGATTTTATTTTTTCTCACGACATTCTTTCTCATTTGTCAAGTTTCAATAAAAAATGGTCTAAAAGTTCAATTGATTTTATGAGTTTATCTAGGTATGTAAAGCTTACTTTTGTTGTTTTCGATGGGTTTATTAAAGAACCTCATGCATTTGATCTTGCAACAAAATTTTCTACCCTAGATTTAAAATATGAATTTTTACATAAATAATATTTAAATTCTTGATTTTTATAATTATGTGACATTCTTGACTCATCGCTGTAAATTCTTATGGATGACCATGCATATTCAAAGAAAGTTACAAGTTATTTTTTACTTGAACACTCACGTGCCTAATATTTCTATGTTTAGTGTTGATGGTTTGTTTTTGAAGGAGAGATACATGATCCATGCTGATTTGGGAGATCAAAATAATACCTTTGATCCTAGAGATAGTTTTGGCACACAAGAAAGCTTAGGTAAATATTTTTTCATTTTATTGTTATTTATTCTAATCCTTTTTCTTTTTGTGTAGCTACAGATTCGGGAACGAATCTTCTTGTGGAAGTGGGAATGATGCAAGCTCAAGGCCTAATTTCAGAACCAAGGATGTGATGTGCTCTAATTACCTCAAGGAACAATAACAAGGTCAACCGAGCAAGATTGAATGGGACTATCCAAGACTTTGTTACGAATGCCCTAGATGCGCACATGACCGAAAAATAAAATCAAGATTCACTTTCT
Organism: Gossypium hirsutum; assembly: GCF_007990345.1. Lineage (NCBI taxonomy): Eukaryota > Viridiplantae > Streptophyta > Magnoliopsida > Malvales > Malvaceae > Gossypium > Gossypium hirsutum. The sequence goes on along the minus strand of NC_053435.1, from coordinate 43,628,700 downwards.
TGTTTTCAAGAAAATCAAGCAACAAAATCTTGGTCCAATTTTTCTATTTCAGACAATTTCAAGAATCAAGAAAATCAAGATTTCAAATCATGGAAATCTTGGTCCAAGAAACTGAATCTTGCAACTAAGGCACATTGGATTTCATATACGAGCTTGAACAAGCTAATTTCGAGAGCAAACGAATCATAAGACCAAGTTCTTGAAAAAATGACCCATTAAAATGTCTACAAGTCCATCCTAAAGTTAGGCAAGTAATTTAATTGAATATCAAGTAAAATTATCCAAGTGGCCCAAATTGTAAAACATTTAAACTATAGGTCCAATTTTATTTTAATAGGTGGATCATCATGTAAGAATTCAGCCGAAAGAGCCCATTTAATTCATTTAGCTGAATTCCCATTAAAAGTCCACACTTAGAATTATTTTATTTTTTTATTTGATGAGTTTCCATGTTAGTTATTCCATTAGGGTTAGGAAAGCTTATTTTGGGGACCTATAAGTAGCATGGATGTTCAGCCTTTTTGTTGAGTTAATAATAATGCTCTTTGAGTTTTTCTTTAAGAATTGCTCTTGAGTTTTTTTTAGGAGTTGTTTTAACAATCTTTCAAGTTGTGGGAATCATCTTCAAGCTTTTTCTTACCAAAAACTTTTTCTTGGAGGGGGAATTAGAGCCATTGAAAGGATTTGTGGGTTCTTAATGTTTCTAAGGCTTCTTAAGATGTCATCTTCTCTTTTCTATCATTAATATATTGTTCCTTACTTATTTAAGTTAATTATTATTGTTTTGGCTTGTTGATTTTATTTATTTTCTTTCTAGGTTAAAATTGCTTCAAGAAAGATGTTTTCCTATATTGTTCCATCAAGAAACACATCAAAATTATGAGTTCTAATCTTTTCTTGTTATTTCAAACATTATTGCACATAATAGTTTGCTTTTGTCTTTAAAATCACTTCTAAAAAATCTGTTTGTGTTTTGTTTTTCCAAATCTGGTTGGGATGTTTTCTTGAGGTCTAAGGACGGTTTCTTTCCATCCAAGAAACCCTAATTCTTTCTCTTTTAGACTCTTTACCAGTCGGCTCATCTTTCTTTTGTTTTAGTTTCGTTTGACTCTCCTTTGTAACAGCTAATCTAGTTTTGTTGTTTTAGTACTCCTCTTTTCTCGTTTCATTAATCTCTGCTGATTGTGAATGCTAAGCATGTATAGATTGTTTAGGTATATGTGTATCCACCAATGTCATTCAATATGTATGAAATAGTTATGATCCATTTCGAGAAGATAACATATTCCGTGATAGTATGTATGTAATATCCCGAATTAGGGCCTGATCGGAATAGTGGTTCGTGACCACAAATCCGAGATAGAAATAATTATTATAATTATTTTGATGATTATGATATGATTGCATGATTGTTTGAAAATTTCGTGATGAAATTCTATGCCTAAAGTGCTTAAATTGAAAGTAGGGACTAAATCAAATAAGTTGCAAAACTTGCATTCTAGAAGTTTTTAGTATGAAATTGTTTTGGAATATTAATGAGGAGGTCTTAAATAGCAATTTGACCAATTTTAAGTTCATGGACAAAATTAGGACATGGAAGGAATTTTTGGAAAGTTTAGTAGTAAGGGTATTTTGGTCATTTGTTATTAAAATGAATTAAAAACAAAATTAAAAGCCAATTTTTGTCCATCTTCTTCATTAGGCCGAAATTTCAAGGGTTCTCCATAGCTAGGGTTTGTTTCAAGCTTCCAAGCTCCATCGTAAGTGATTCCAAGCCTCGTTTTTAATGTTCTTTACGTTTTTAGAATCCCGGTAGCTCGATTAAGCTTATGTTAGCAATAATTCAACCTAGGGTTTATATTTGGAAAAATACCCATAGGTGAAATTTGTGTATTTTGATGTTTTATGATAGAATATGGGGTTTTAAATTATGTTAGACAACTTGTACTACTCGATTTTAAGCAAAAACGAGTAAAATGGCTTAATCTGTAAAAATACCTAATAGTCACAAGTTCATGTTAGAGTGAGAATTTGATGTTGCCATAGAAGAGAAAAGTAATCAGAATGTTGTAAAACATAAGAATAAGGAATAAAGTTTAATCCCGAGCCTAGGGGCAAAAATGTAAATATGCAAAAGTTTAGGGGCAAAATTGTAATTTTGCCAAAATTTGAGTTAAGGATTAATTTGATAATGTGAGTATTAAATGAGCTAAATGTGTTATTTTAGATCAAGAAAGACGTGGAATCGACCTCAATCGAGGAAAAGAAAAGATTGTGGACTAAATTGCAAAATCTTTGTATTTTGGTACCAAGGTAAGTTCATGTGTAAATAATGTAGCATAATTGTTATTTTTAAGTTATTGATATTAATTATGTGTTATGCTGAATTTCATTATGAAATGTATGCTTTGTGGTTAATTTCAAATAATATGTAAATTATGTGAGCTACTTGTTAAATATAATTGTTACCGAGTATTGATTTCGGCATTCTACGGAAGACGGCAAGGATAAGTGTTCGAGAAAAATCCCGTTTGAACCTTAGGAATAGATTAGGATACAAGTGACATGTCACTAGGATGGTTGAGCATCCGAACTCGTTGAGTTGAGTCCGAGTTCACTTATGGATGCGAATGTCCGAACTCGTTGAGTTGAGTCCGAGTTCGTGAGATGTAACTAGGCATCCGAACTCGTTGAGTTGAGTTCGAGTTCACTTATGGATGCGAACGCCCGAGCTCGTTGAGTTGAGTCCGAGTTCGCTTATGGGCGGGTTACATGATTGCTTGATTGAATATGTGGCACTTATATGCAAATTATCCATGTATCCAAATTATATTCCGATGTGTTCAACGGGTAAAGTTTTACTCAAATGGAGGAATACTCGAGATGAAAAGAGACGTATTGGTAAGTGATGTGAAATGGATATTTTGGACAGGTATGTATTTAAACCTCGGGTTGAGTGTTGATTACAACCACGATAAGGTAATAAGATGATGAAAAATGATTAAAAAATGTGATAAGTGTGTTGATGATATATGCTAATGTTGATTAGTTTGATTGTTTGTTATGTTATTTATTATTTACATATGAACTTACTAAGCATTTATGCTTACTCCCTCCTTCTTACTCATTGTAGTTTTGGACAAGCCAGTTCAAGAGTCGGGATAGGTCGAAGGCTCAGTCACACTATCCGGAAGATTTTTGGTAAATGGCTTGTAAATTTAAGTATGGCATGTATAGCAATATACTTATTTTGTGTAAATGATCTTATGATATGGTGACAGAATGGTTGAGAAAATATTTGATAATGATAAATTATGAAAATGGTAAGTTTAGATTATGTTTGATGTTAAGGAAAATTATTAAGATACTTAGTGCATAAAAACTCATAAGAGGGATGAAATTTGCCATAAACAGAATACTACAGCAACACTGACGCGAGTTTGAAAATCTACTAAAAATCATAGAAATTTAATTTGGTGATGGATTACATATCAAATTGAATATTATTATGTCTAGTTTCACATGAAACAAATGAAACAGGTAAAGGAATTATATGTTAGAAGATATTTGAATTTTAGTGAAACAGGGTCATAGCAGTTTCTGAATCCCCTATTCCTACTTTAGAAATTCACCATAAATTGTAAAGATATAATTAGGTGGTGTATTTTATATACTCAGAATCCTTATTGAGTCTAGTTTTATTATAAACAAATCTCATAGTCATATGAATTTTTTACAGAGATAAATGTGGTTCGTAGTAAATAGATATCAGACCAGTCAAGTCCTGAAACAGCGGTAACTTTAACTAATAAACTGTACTAATTGGCCCAACCAAAAATTTTATAAAAAAAATTAGTAGATAGGTATATGAGTCTAGATTCAGGGAAAATTTACAGATCTTGATTTCGAGTTTCTTAACTCGAGATATGATTTTTCTTGTGACTGTGATGCAAGTAGCTTAAAAGCTGTGAATGTAGAAACAAATAATCCAAAGTTCTAAAAATGTTAAACTAAGCTTAGTAACACCTCATACTCGACTCGGCGACGGTCTCGGGCGTGGGGGCGATACATTTAGTGGTATTAGAGCAGGTTTAGTCGGTTCTCGGACTACGTGTTGTATGTACGGATTTTGCTATACATGCCATATGTTTAAATTGTGATAGTGTGACGACTTCTGACCTTTTTAAATGATTTTTCATAGTAAATGGATCTCGATCCAGCTATGGCAGATGAAGTAGAGAGTAATGCGCCAGCTTCGGCTGAAGGAGCAGCGCCGACTGAAAATCCACCTCCTACTGTTGGTCAGGGAGGAGGAGAAAGGGGTCGGGAAGCCTTTCTCCAAATGATGAGGTCATGGTACACTGAGTTCGTTCGTATGAACCCAAATGTACAACCTCCCCCACCTCCCCCAATTCCTCAACCTGTACCCCCGATGCCTCAAGGTATGGATCTGATGAAATTTCACAGAACTCCAGTTGATAGAATTCGCAAGCAAGGGGCCGAAGAATTTAAAGCAAATATTGATGATGATGCCGAGAGAGCAGAGTTCTGGCTTGAAAATTCAATCCGGGTATTTGACAAATTATCTTGTACACCTGAAGAATGTTTGAAATGCGCTATATCTTTGTTGAGGGATTCAGCTCATAATTGGTGGAAGACTTTGATTTCGGTGGTACGGAAAGAGAAAATAACTTGGGAATTCTTTCAAGAAGAGTTTCGGAAGAAATATATTAGTGAAAGATTTATTGATCAGAAGCGTAAAGAATTTCTTGAGCTGAAGCAAGGTAATATGACGGTTACAGAATATGAAAGAGAGTTTGTTCGATTAAGTAAGTATGCCAGAGAGTATGTTCCTACAGAGGCCAAGATGTGCCGACGATTTAAAGAGGGGCTCAACGAAGACATCAAGGTATTTGTTGGAATTCTTGAATTAAAAGAAATGGTAGTATTGGTTGATCGAGCTTGTAAGGCCGAAGAATTACTTAAAGAAAAGAAAAAGGTAGAGGCTGAGACTAGAAATTGGAAGAAAAGACCGATGAGTGGTTCATTTTCACAGCAACCTGGAAAGTCAAGGAATATGAATCCTCGTTCCCAAGCTTCAGCTGGGCATTCATATGGGAATTATAAGAAACAAAATGTGGGTCCTAAATCCCAGACTACTTCGGCAGCCAGTGTAGGGAACTCGAGATTTGTTAAACCTGAGTGCCAGCGGTGTGGTAGAAATCATTTTGGTCCGTGTAGAGCAAATGAATGTTTTCGATGTGGTTCTCCGGATCATTTTATTAAAGACTGCCCAGAGAGAGCTGAAAAAGAAAAATTTTAGAATACAAAAACAAGTCGGGCGGATTCGAGAGGAAGATATCCAAGAAAAGCTGGGAGCGAAGCAAGCAGTAAGAATGAAGCCAGGGATGCACCAGTTAGACCTAAAGGAAGGGCTCCGGCTAGAACTTATGCTATTAAAGCGCGTGAAGATGCTTCCTCACCTGATGTGATTACCGGTACATTTTCCCTCTATAATGTTAATGTTATTGCTTTGATTGATCCCGGTTCTACTCATTCATATGTGTGCATGAAATTGGTGTCTAGTATGAATATACCTGTTGAGAACACAGAATTTATGATTAGAGTGTCGAATCCGTTAGGCAAATGTGTGACTGTCGATAAAGTATGTAAGAAATGTCCTTTAATGATTCAGGATCATTACTTTCTGGCCGACTTGATGTTGTTGCCGTTTGATGAGTTTGATGTTATTTTGGGTATGGATTGGTTGACATTGCATGATGCTAAAATAAATTGCAAAGAAAAGATTATAGAATTAAAGTGTGGAAATGGTGAAACTCTGCGGGTTGAATTAGATAAATCAGAGGCATTGCCTAGTGTGATTTCTTCAATGTCGGCTCAAAGATATCTAAGAAAGGGTTATGAAGCTTATTTGGCGTATGTAATTAATATAAAAGAAGTTGAAAAGAAAGTTGAATCAGTGCCGGTTGTGTGTGAATTTGCGAACGTATTTCCAGAAGAATTGCCGGGTTTGCCTCCAGTTAGGGAAGTAGAATTTGGTATTGATTTGATACCGGGAACAGCTCCGATTTCGATTGCTCCGTATAGAATGGCACCAGCAGAGTTGAAGGAATTAAAGTCGCAGTTGCAAGAGTTGACTGATAAAGGTTTTGTGAGACCGAGTTTTTCACCTTGGGGTGCTCCTGTGTTATTTGTGAAAAAGAAGGATGGTTCTATGAGGTTGTGTGTTGATTATCGGCAGTTAAACAAGGTGACAATCAAAAACAAGTATCCGTTGCCAAGAATTGATGATTTGTTTGATCAGCTAAAAGGAGCGACATGGTTTTCAAAGATTGACTTGAGATCTGGGTATTACCAACTGCGGGTAAAAGAGTCGGATGTGCCTAAAACTGCTTTTAGAACAAGGTATGGTCATTATGAATTTTTAGTTATGCCATTTGGATTGACAAATGCTCCTGCTGTGTTTATGGATTTAATGAATCGCATATTTCGGCCATACTTGGACAAATTTGTTGTGGTGTTTATAGATGATATTTTAATTTATTCAAAAGATGATACAGAGCATGCTGAGCATTTGAGGATAGTTTTGCAAACTTTGAGAAATAAGCAGCTGTATGCTAAGTTTAGTAAAAGTGAATTTTGGCTTCGAGAAGTTGGATTTTTGGGTCATATTGTTTCAGGTGATGGTATACGGGTTGATCCTAGTAAAATTTCAGCCATTGCTAATTGGAAACCACCGAAAAACGTAACTGAATTAAAAGTTTCTTGGGGCTAGCTGGGTATTATCGGCGGTTTGTAAATGGATTTTCTATAATTGCTGCTCCTATAACTAGATTACTCCGAAAGGATGTTAAATTTGAATGGACGGAAGAATGTCAATAGAGTTTTGAAGAATTGAAAAAGTTATTAACAGAGGCACCAGTGTTAGTACAGCCCAAATCAGGTAAAGAATTTGTGGTGTATAGTGATGCTTCTCTAAATGGTTTGGGGTGTGTGCTCATGCAAGAAGGAAAAGTGGTGGCATATGCTTCGAGGCAGTTAAAACCTCATGAGAGGAATTATCCTACTCACGATTTGGAATTGGCTGCGGTGGTGTTTGCTTTGAAAAGTTGGCGACATTATTTGTATGGTGAAAAGTGCCGGGTATATACCGACCATAAAAGTCTTAAGTACTTGATGTCATAAAAAGACTTGAATTTAAGACAGCGAAGATGGTTGGAATTATTGAAAGATTACGAGCTTGTTATTGATTATCATCCGGGAAAAGCGAATGTGGTTGCTGATGCTTTGAGCAGAAAGTTGTTGTTTGCTTTGAGAGTTATGAACACTCAGTTGAAAGTGTCAGATGATGGTTTGATTCTAGTAGAGTTAAGAGCAAAACCAATGTTTTTGCAAGAGATTTCTGAAGCTCAGAAAGATGATCAAGATTTGCAAGCCAAGAGAAAACAGTGTGAAGTTGATACAGAGTCAGATTTCAAAATTGGTTCTGATGGGTGCTTAATGTTTAAAGATTGGATTTGTGTACCGAAGAATGAGGAATTGATTCAAAAGATCCTACAGGAAGCACATAGTGGTTATTTCTCGATTCATCCGGGTAGTACGAAAATGTATAATGACTTGAAGAAAATGTATTGGTGGAATGGAATGAAAAGAGATATATCAGAGTTTGTGTCCAAATGCTTAATTTGTCAACAGGTGAAAGCTGAACACCAAGTGCCTTCGGGATTACTTCAGCCTATTATGGTTCCTGAATGGAAATGGGATCGGATTACTATGGATTTTGTTTCAGGATTGCCATTGACTCCAGGAAAGAAAGATGCCATCTAGGTAATAGTTGACAAATTAACTAAGTCAGCTCATTTTTATCCCGGTACATACAAATTACTCTCTTAACAAGTTGGTTGAACTGTATATTAGAGAAATTGTTAGATTACACGGAATACCATTGTCGATTATTTCAGATAGAGATCCAAGGTTTACCTCGCGGTTTTGGCAAAAGTTGCAAGACGCGTTAGGTACAAAGTTAAACTTCAGTACTGCTTTTCATCCACAAACTAATGGACAATCAGAGAGAGTAATTCAGATTCTTGAAGATATGCTTAGATGTTGTGTATTGGAATTTCAAGGAAGTTGGGAAAGATATATGCCGCTGGTAGAATTTGCTTACAACAATAGTTATCAGACGAGCTTGAAAATGGCACCTTATGAAGCATTATATGGTCGTAAGTGTCGAACGCCATTGTATTGGACTGAACTCAAGGAAAATCAGATTTATAGAGTTGATCTAATAAAAGAAACTGAAGAAAAAGTGAAAGTAATTCGAGATTGTTTGAAAGCTGCTTCAGATAGACAGAAATCTTATGCAGATCTAAAACGAAAGGACATTGAATTTCAAGTTGGTGATAAAGTATTTTTAAAGGTGTCTCCGTGGAAGAAAGTCCTTAGATTTGGACGGAAGGGCAAATTAAGTCCGCGTTTTATTGGGCCGTATGAAGTAATTGAAAAAGTTGGACCGGTAGCATATCGGCTAGGATTACCACCTGAATTAGAGAAGATTCATGATGTGTTCCACGTATCTATGTTACATCGGTATCGTTCGGATCCTTCACATGTAGTTTCACCGACAGAAATTGAACTACAACCAGATATGACCTACGAAGAAGAACCGATTAAGATTTTAGCTCGAGAGGTCAAACAACAAAGGAATAAAAATGTTGCACTTCTGAAGGTGTTGTGGGAAAGGCATGGAGTAGAAGAAGCTACATGGGAATCCGAAGAAACTATGAGAAATCAATACCCACATCTGTTTACAAGTAAGATTTTCGAGGACGAAAATCCTTAAAGGGGGGAGAGTTGTAATATCCCGAATTAGGGCCTAATCAGAATAGTGGTTTTGTGACCACAAATCCGAGATAAAATAATTATTTTATAATTATTTTGATGATGATGATATGATTGCATGATTGTGTGAAAATTTCGTGATGAAATTCTATGCCTAAAGTGCTTAAATTGAAAGTAGGGACTAAATCGAATAAGTTGCAAAACTTGCATTCTAGAAGTTTTTAGTATGAAATTGTTTTGGAATATTAATGAGGAGGTATTAAATAGCAATTTGACCAATTTTAAGTTCATGGACAAAATTAGGACATGGAAGGAATTTTTAGAAAGTTTAGTAGTAAGGGTATTTTGGTCATTTAGTTATTAAAATGAATTAAAAACAAAATTAAAAGCCAATTTTTCTCCATCTTCTGCATTAGGCCGAAATTTCAAGGGTTCTCCATAGCTAGGGTTTGTTTCAAGCTTCCAAGCTCCATAGTAAGTGATTCCAAGCCCCGTTTTTAATGTTCTTTACGTTTTTGGAATCCCGGTAGCTCGATTAAGCTTATGTTAGCAATAATTCAACCTAGGGTTTATATTTGGAAAAATACCCATAGGTGAAATTTGTGTATTTTGATGTTTTATGATAGAATATGGGGTTTTAAATTATGTTAGACAACTTGTACTACTCAATTTTAAGCAAAAACGAGTAAAATGGCTTAATCTGTAAAAATACCTAATAGTCACAAGTTCATGTTAGAGTGAGAATTTGATGTTGCCATAGAAGAAAAAAGTAATCAGCATGTTGTAAAACATAAGAATAAGGAATAAAGTTTAATCCCGAGCCTAGGGGCAAAAATGTAAATATGCAAAAGTTTAGGGGCAAAATTGTAATTTTGCCAAAATTTGAGTTAAGGATTAATTTGATAATGTGAGTATTAAATGAGCTAAATGTGTTATTTTAGATCAAGAAAGACGTGGAATCGACCTCAATCGAGGAAAAGAAAAGATTGTGGACTAAATTGCAAAATCTTTGTATTTTGGTACCAAGGTAAGTTCATGTGTAAATAATGTAGCATAATTGTTATTTTTAAGTTATTGATATTAATTATGTGTTATGCTGAATTTCATTATGAAATGTATGCTTTGTGGTTAATTTCAAATAATATGTAAATTATGTGAGCTACTTGTTAAATATAATTGTTACCGAGTATTGATTTCGGCATTCTACGGAAGACGGCAAGGATAAGTGTTCGAGAAAAATCCTGTTTGAACCTTAGGAATAGATTAGGATACAAGTGACATGTCACTAGGATGGTTGAGCATTCGAACTCGTTGAGTTGAGTCCGAGTTCACTTATGGATGCGAATGTCCGAACTCGTTGAGTTGAGTCCGAGTTCACTTATGGATGCGAACGCCCGAGCTCGTTGAGTTGAGTCCGAGTTCGCTTATGGGCGGGTTACATGATTGCTTGATTGAATATGTGGCACTTATATGCAAATTATCCATGTATCCAAATTATATTCCGATGTGTTCAACGGGTAAAGTTTTACTCAAATGGAGGAATACTCGAGATGAAAAGAGACGTATTGGTAAGTGATGTGAAATGGATATTTTGGATAGGTATGTATTTAACCCTCGGGTTGAGTGTCGATTACAACCACGATAAGGTAATAAGATGATGAAAAATGATTAAAAAATGTGATAAGTGTGTTGATGATATATGCTAATGTTGATTAGTTTGATTGTTTGTTATGTTATTTATTATTTACATATGAACTTACTAAGCATTTATGCTTACTCCCTCCTTCTTACTCATTGTAGTTTTGGACAAGCCAGTTCAGGAGTCGGGATAGGTCGAAGGCTCAGTCACACTATCCGGAAGATTTTTGGTAAATGGCTTGTAAATTTAAGTATGGCATGTATAGCAATATACTTATTTTGTGTAAATGATCTTATGATATGGTGACAGAATGGTTGAGAAAATATTTGATAATGATAAATTATGAAAATGGTAAGTTTAGATTATGTTTGATGTTAAGGAAAATTATTAAGATACTTAGTGCATAAAAACTCATAAGAGGGATGAAATTTGCCATAAACAGAATACTGTAGCAACACTGACGCGAGTTTGAAAATTTACTAAAAATCATAGAAATTTAATTTTGTGATGGATTACATATCAAATTGAATATTATTATGTCTAGTTTCACATGAAACAAATGAAACAGGTAAAGGAATTATATGTTAGAAGATATTTGAATTTTAGTGAAACAGGTTCATAGCAGTTTCTGAATCCCCTGTTCCTATTTAGAAATTCACCATAAATTGTAAAGATATAATTAGGTGGTGTATTTTATATCCTCAGAATCCTTATTGAGTCTAGTTTTAGGAGAAACAAACCTCATAGTCATATGAATTTTTTACAGAGAGAAATGTGGTTCGTAGTAAATAGATGTCAGACCAGTCAAGTCCTGAAATAGGGGTAACTTTAACTAATAAACTGTACTAATTGGCCCAACCAAAAATTTTATAAAAACAATTAGTAGATAGGTATATGAGTCTAGATTCAGGGAAAATTTACGGATCTTGATTTTGAGTTTCGTAACTCTAGATATGATTTTTCTTGTGACTGGGACGCAAGTAGCTTAAAAGCTGTGAATGTAGAAACAAATAATCCAAAGTTCTAAAAATGTTAAACTAAGCTTAGTAACACCTCATACTCGACTCCGGCGACGGTCTCGGGCGTGGGGGCGTTAGAATGTAAATGAAATGCATGTATTGCATGATTATAATGGTGGGGTACAGAGGGGAAATTATTGGTGGGTTTGAAGAAGTTAAGATTTGGGAAATAGTGTTCCTATATAATGCAATCCAATATTTCTGGGAGCAAACTATGATGTACGAAAATCTGAGCCTTGTAAAGAGAACACTGTGGTGTTCGAGTATCAAGGTTAGATATAAGATGAAATGTTATTAACCGGCACACTAGATTATTAGGTTCTATAGAGCAACAATGCGACAACGGTCAATAGGCTCTATAAAGCGACATCACGACGGTGGTATGGTCTTTTGGGGCGACACCTCAAAGAGGTTTAAGGTGTAAGACTAGCGCTTGACTATGATAACCAATAGAGTCCTCTAAGACATTAAACATAGGGGATAATGTGTAAGATTAGAGCTCGACTATGACAACATAGAGGGTCCTCCAAGACATTAAACATGAAGTAGCTCGTCAGGTTAATAAACGGGGTAACCTTCTAGGGTGTTAATCATGGAAAAATCATACAAAAGAGGAAAGGTGTAAGCGTTACCAAGCAATAGTTAGCTAGTGGGTTTGAGGAATCCGTCAAAAAAAGTAATTGATCTGGAAATGGGAAAAGTCTACCAAAACGATAAATAATGAGATCAGTAGTGCATATGATGTGAAACCAACTAAAATCATTTAGGGAATGATGTGCCGATAATTCCTTGTATATAGGCAATGAAAGAGGATTTATCCGTGGATTGCAAGTAAGGATATTCCATTAATAATCGCCAAGAAATGCTCAAAGAATCTCTACATGTTAGAGGAAAACCTTGGAAGGTTAACGAAAGATTCACTCCCAGTATAATGCTTGTTGAAACCATAGTTTATGCGAGGAGGATTAATCGTATGTACTCTGGATAGATTAATCAGTAAAGAGGGGTTAGGTAGAACCCATTGACAAAAAGAGGTACTAAAAACGACAATTCAAGTGATAAATATGTCTGTCAAGACTATTTCCATTTGAAGAGAATCCATTGCGAATGTACCCGCCATAGAGTTAGTTCCCCGAATTTATCTATAGGTGGGTCGGCCATTAAACGGTTCTCACCTGGTCAATCCTAGCATCGTTTGACTAGTTTGTATGGTTTCTTAGATGTCTCACCATATCCGTGGACTCTGTCCTTACTTTACTTACATTCTTTCTTTCATTCATCCCCGTTACTGAGTATCCATCCACTCATAACGTTTAGGTTTACTCCCTAATTATAAGGTTCAACGGTCAGTCACCATTATAGATCCTATTTTCCACCATGTACTCTCCCTTCTTTTTGTGTTCCTAGGCAATCATAGTAATCCTAATTTTTCTTTGTCGGACTCTATTTTCTTGCTTCAGTCTTGTAGGATTTACTGACACTCCTCCAGTAGGATTTGCTGATGAGGACTCATGCCACCTTGGCGGACTAGTTCTCATTTCACCTATATCCGGGTTGTAATGTTGTTTGGGTCACACCCTGGTGAACTACCTTAACATCGATATCTGGCTTTTAAGGCGTGTGTTTATCAACTATGGACCACTTTGGTCAATAGAATTCAGACGACTGTTATCCACTTGACCCTTAGAGTTTACTATTTCTTTCATGTGATGGTTCCCTCTGAAACTAGCCCTTCGGCTAGTACTTTCTTAATAGTTTCCCCCCTTAAAGAGGAATAGTCTTGACAGACATATTGTAACACCCCTAACCCGTAACCATCGCTGGAATAGGTTAAGAGGTGTTACCGGACTTATAACTCAATTTAGAACAATTATTTATCTGATAACATCTTATCTCAATCAATATCATTCAATCACATTCAATATGTACTTAAATCAAGCATACAAGGCTTTAATCATGCATTCGGGACTAAGTTGATAACATATAAACATTTCAGAAACTTAGAAAAATTTTCAACATTTCAAATATCACACACCCATGTGAACAGGCCATGTGCCTAACACGACATTAGACAAGCCTATGTGTCTAGGCCGTGGCAAAATAGGGCGTACATACTGACTTGTACCACATGGCCGGAGACATGCCCATGTGCCTTGGCCGTGGTCCAAACTGACTTGGATCACACCTCTAACCACATGCCCATGTGTTTAGGCCGTGGTCGAGACTGGCTTTAAATTGTAGGACTACCCCAGGGGACACACGACCATGTAACATGACCGTGTGTCGCACATGGCTGAGACACACGCCTATGTCTCTACCCGTGTGGACAAAAATAGGCCATTTGAAAAGCCAATTTGCAACCCTTAGTGGTCATCCCTAAAAGTCCAAAATCAAAGCACAATTGCACCATAATTTCAACCAATTTCAACTATAAAATATACATCATTCATGTCATATAATCACCAACCAATTTCATCCTTATTATCAAATCCAAAGCATATCAAAGTCACATACCAAACTCATTCATTCATACATGTCATAATCTCAATTTTTCACATCCATTTTTCATATCAAAAATCATACCATTTCCATAACTAATTCAAATAACTAACTTACTAAATTGACCATTTCTTACTAGGCCATTTATGCACATCAAAACATACCATTTCTTAACACAACTTATATACCCAAAACCAAACCAAATAGAAACTTTAATCTAGCCATATCACATGGCATGATATACACTTCACAAATCATACTCCAATACTTCTAGCCTATACATGCCATACTTCACTATTCACATTTTCGAAAGGTACCAAAATAGAGTTCGACAGTGTGGTGACGATCCTCGATGATCCCCAAGCTTCCTGTAGCTTCGATAATCTATAAAATAATTGAAAACACACACAAAGTAAGCTTTCAAAAGCTTAGTAAGCCATATACAAATAAACTTATCATATAACACAATTCTAAACCAATTCATTCAAGTAGTTCATGGCAAAATACAATCGCATATCCATATGTCTCATATAGCTCATTTGATCATAATTCACTTACATATAACACATCTTATTCCTATAATAATTTATACATATATCATATGTCCACAAATGTACATATTCTTACCTTTCATTCTAAAAAATGATATACATTTCAAACGTACCTGAATTGGATACACATTCACGTAGTTATTCGTTTCTCGAAATGTTCGTTAAACCGTATGAAATCAAATAGGATACGTAGATAGCTCAGAAAGCTCGTACAATTTCATCGTCCCAGATGTGGTCTTACTTGTAATCAAATATCGATGCCACTGTCCCAGACAGGGTCTTACACGAAATCAAATACGATGCCGATGTTCCAAACATGGTCTTACACATAAATCTCAAATCAATGCCAACGTCCCAGATGTGGTCTTACACGAAAACACATATTGGAATCCTATGTCATGACATATGTATCTAACTATTCCTATGGTTCAAACGGGCCTTTCGGACGTCGTCACATTATCGAAACTTTCTCAATTTCACATATTCAGCTTCTATAACCATTCATCACAATTCAATATCATATAAGCATGAATAAATCAATTTAAACACATTTATTTGTATATAGACTTACCTCATGCGGAAATGAACCAAAACGAACGACTATTCAACTACTTTTGACTTTCCGTGATCTAATTTCGTTTTCTTTGGCTCTTAATCTATACACATTCAAATTTAACTCTTTTATTCAACGAATCATTCAATTCAATCCATATATACATATTTAGAGCATTTTACAAATTAGCCCACACATTTTCACATTTTAACACTTAGTCCCTAATTCATAAAATCACAAAATATACATAATTTCATATTACACATGCTAGGTCGAATTTTCCTTTAGGCCATATAAGCCCATAAATTTCATTTATTTCACATTTTTCCCCTCAATTTCTCATTTTCACAAATTAGTCCAAAATATTCAAATTCATCAAAAATTCAAATACAAAACATATTAACCCAACACATATCTTTCATTTTCCATCAACTAACATCACAAAGCTTACAATTTCATCAATTGCATAACTCAAATTTGTCATCAAATTCAGAAATTGAGACATGGGCTTGATAGAATACAAAGCAACGATCACAAAAACGTAAAAATTATCAAAAACAGAACAAAACTCATACCTTAATTAAGCCTTGTGTGTGCCGAAACTTAGAACTCTTCAAACTCAGGTTTTCTTTTCTATTTTTGGTGAATGAATACTAAAATGAGCTTAATTTTTAACTTTGTTTTATTAAATCAACATTTAATTATCAATTTACTAATATAACCTTTTTAATTTCATTTAAAATCCACTAACTCATGTCCAAATATCTCCATGCATTAATTTAATGGTATAATTGCATCATAAGGACCCTACATATAAAAAGACACATCAATTCGGCCATTATTCAAATAGAAGGACAATTTGCATTTTCTGCGATGTAGTCCTTTTTGCAAATTAAGCACACAAATTATTGAATTTTCATACGAAATTTTCACACATGCTAAACCACATACTGTAAACATGGAAAATATTATTAAACTATTTTTTGACTCAGAGTTGTGGTCTCAAAACTACTATTCCGATTAGGGTTTAAACTGGGCTATTACACATATTTGCCATCGTATTATCTTTCTAGTACCTATTTCAGCCAAGGTGTTCTAATTAACCCTCCTTACCAATTTGTCTACTCGGGGTATCAATATGTTTTGCTTTGATGAGCCGTGTAGTGGGAACGAGTTTGCCAATAACTTTTAATGTTTTCCTCTAACATACAGAGCCTCTATGGGAACTTCTTTGATTGTTCTTAATGGTAGATCCTTAATCATAATCTTACAAATAAGTCCTCCTCCCTTGCCTATTTACAGGGAATTATTGGTACGATGTTTCCCATATCTAGCTCTTGTTGGGTTACCACTTTTACGCACTACTAATTTCCATGGTTACTGTTTGACAGGCTATATCCCTTTCTTCTACCTTTGCCTTTTTGGGTTACTCTTACACATTATTGGTACTTAAATGCTAACCTTTGCATTATTCCTCAATCACTTTTCCATATGTGATTTTCCAAAATTACCGTCCTGGCAATCTACTCGTGTTTACTATCCCGACAGACTATTCCATGTTTACTGTCCTAGTGGACCTTGTTGGTTGCTATAGCCGAGCTATGGTCTTATAACCTATGTTATCGTCTTGACGAACTACCTATGTTTATTATCCTGATGGACTCCATTGGATGTCATAGCCGAGCTATGTTCTTACTCCATATAATCCCCGTGGCTGAACTATGGTCTTACACCATATACCTCTTTGAGGAGTCTCCCCATAGAGCTTATTGTCCGTTGTCTCAGTGTCGCTCTATGGAACCTAATATCCACTAATATCATCTTATCTTATAACTACCTTGATGCTCATATACCAAAGTGTCTCCCCCGTAAGGCTAGAAGATTCACATAACACGGTTTTCTCCTAGCAATCCCAGATGGAGGAATCGTAACGGAATTTTAATTTTTCCTCCGCCCATTCTTCCATTCACCGTCCTACACCTTGATGCTGAACGCCATAGTGCCCCCTCCGCAACGCCCAGAGCTTTGCCCGTCCTGGCTTGTATACAACAATACTATATTGCAATATCTAATAGAATCGTCCTTTCTCCCATCCTAACTTCATCTAACCCTTCGACATTTACATTCATGTAAATATAGTGATAGGGAACATGCCAACTTATACATGTATCACTACAAAACTCAACCCAGATTCATGTTATTCATAAAACATCCAAAAAATAGGGTATAGAAACTTACTTGATGCTTCCTCATTTTATTAGCTTAACTTGCCCAAATGCTAGAGCTTCCATTCTCTTGGAAGCTAAGCATTCTAACCAAAATCATGGGTGAAACTTCAACGTTTTCAACATAAACCCCCAGTTTTCTAGAGACATGCAAAACCCCTAAAATGGTTCTGAAAACCTTTGAACTTTTGTTTTTAGATCTTATGTATACCGAAGGTGTAACACCCCGTACCCGAGACCGTTGCCGGAGTCAGACACGAGGGGTTCACAGACTAAATTCGCTTACTATCGCAGTCCATTTTAAAATTTTCCAGGCAGTTGGCTAACTGCGACACTGTCACCTTAAAAATCATATCTTGAGTTTCACAACTCTAAAATCAGTTTCGTAATTTTTACCTGAAACTAGACTCATATTCCCATCTACATATTTTTTTCTAGAATTTTTGGTCGGGCCAATTAGTACAGTTTATTAGTCAAAGTCTCCCATGTTACAGGGATCGACTACACTGACCTTTGCGCATTACGACTTGGATATCTCCCTGCACAGAGCTTCAATACTGATGCTGTTTGTTTCTATAGAAACTAGACTCAGATATGAATCTATATATGTATGGTATGACTCCTAATTATCTCTGGTTAATTTATAATGAATTTCCAAAGTCGGAACAGGGAATCCAGAAACTGTTCTGGCCCTGTCTCACGAGAACCTGAATATCTCTTAACATACTATCCATATGATCGTTTCGTTACTTTCCTATGAAAATAGATTCATCAAGGTTCGTTTACATAATTTATTAATTATTTAATTCCAATCCTACTATTTTTAGTGATTTTCCAAATCTACATCACTGCTGCTGCCAGCATCTGCCTTTAAGGTAGACTTTACCTATTTCATAGTTTCCATGATTCAACTAGCCCTTTTAGCATAAATAGCACAAATTATGATAGTGATTAACCATTCCATACCAAATGATTATAACATTATGCTCAAACATATATAAGCCATTTTCGCATGGCTATATACATTAACCAAAATATTCTTCCGCCACTAGTCTATTTTATACATGCCATAAGATAATCCAAAACATAGCAGTACCAAACAGTGGATAGTGATAGTGTGACTAGTTGCTAACGATCCCCGAGCCTGTAGCTTCGCAATGAGATCTATAAAATAGAGGAAACAGAGTAAACGGAGTAAGCATTACAATGCTTAGTAAGTTTTAAGCAGTGTCAACAGATAACAATCAAATTATAACATAGTTGTTCGTATTTTTATTTCACTCTTCCTTCGGGCATACCATCCCTTTACCGAATATGCACATCTCATCATATATAATAGGCAGATAAACTTTCACATAAAAGTGAGCTCATGTGACATAGATATATCGTATGATTTCACATCACCTCTTACACTGATCCGATGTCACATAATCATAGGAATAGTCTCATAGATTGCTCTCATATGCATCACATAACTACCTTATGATTTAGTGCAAATCAAGCTCACATATAAACTTGGAGTACATACCTGTTTAACCTTTCGCATTGAATATATTTATAAGCAATTCTTATTACGAAGTCTTACCCGGACATAATCTCCACACGAAGTTATCGGGTCTTACCCGGACAAAATTCCCACACGTAGTCATCGGGTCTTTAGAGCTCGGATATAGTACGAGCACGAAGCTTACGGACATTAATCAGTGATAATATTCTCGCATAAAGCCTGCGGGGTTTTAACCCGGATATAGTACTGACACAAATGCCCTTCGGGACTTATCACATTTATGCACTTTCACATCCATCACGTTGGCCACTCGGCCCTGTCACATATATACACTTTCACATTCATCACATCGGCCATTAGGCCTTATTACATATATACACTTTCATATTCATCACATCGGCTATTAGGCCTTATCACATATATACACTTTCACATTCATCACATCGGCTATTAGGCCTTATCACATATATACACTTTCACATTCATCACATCGGCTATTAGGCCTTATCACACATATACACTTTCACATTCATCACATCGGCCATTAGGCCTTATCACATATATATACACTTTCACATTCATCACATCGGCCATTAGGCCTTATCACATATATACACTTTCACATTCATCACATCGGCTATTATATACACTTTCACATTCATCACATCGGCCATTAGGCCTTATCACATATATACACGTTCACATCCATCACATAGAATCCTAAATCAAAATATAGATTTTCATGTATTCACATCACAATTATCCAAATATACTTCACATACCACATATACTTTCACGTATACACACTGTCTTGGCTGAATCTACATCTATCATTTTCCAATATCACAATTTAGAATTCACGTATGGGTTTAATCAATAGCTTATGAGCAACTAAAACAAGTTTATCAAGGTTTACAACACAATTTCAAATTCAGCACAAGCTGTTTTTCCTGAGCAATAGTCACTAAATTATTTATAACTGGAGCTACAAAACTCCAAATCACTTTCCGTTAATTTTTCCTGAATATAGACTCGTATATCTTCCATCCATAAAATTTCCAGAATTTTAGGTTTGGCCAATCAATACCAGATTTTTCTTAAAGTTTCCCCTGTTTCACTGTTTGACTAATCTGACCATTCTTCACTACGAATCAGATTTATCATTTTACAGAATTCAAAGTGTGTTGTATTTGATTTCATTTGAAACTAGACTCATTAAGGAGTCTAAGCATATAAATTTTATCTTATAACCATTTTTGTACAATTTATAATGATTTTCTAAAAACAGAACAGAGGATTACAGTGTCATTCTGCGCTGTCTCACACAACTTTAAGTATCTCATCATCAGAAATCCCTTTGCTTACACGGTTTCTTTTATAAGAAACTAGACTCATTAAGCTTTAATTTCATGTCTCATTCAGCCTCTAATTCAAATCCATAAATTTATGGTGATTTTCTAAAGTCACGTTACTGCTGCTGTCCTGAGCAGGTTTATCACAATTTTACTCTTCTGACATATCCTTTTAGCACTTCATAATATCATATCCATTTGGCAACATATCGTATCAATAACTTACCTATACTTCATAATAGCCATTAGGCTATATGCATAAAAATTTACAATAGAGTTATGATTCTTTTAATATGTGCTTAACATATCATACTCAATCACATTATAGGCTTTAATACTTAAAACTTACCTCGATCGCTAATGTACGTCAATTCCGACTATTCGACCAATTTCCCTTTTTCCACGATCTGACTTTGTTTCCATAAGCTCTTGATGCTCAATCAACAATTTTTAACTTCAAATTTGCAAACAGCAATGTCATCACTTTACATAACAGAAATTAAATTTCATTACTTAAACTATCCACGACAATCACCTTCCGAGCACCTTAATTTTCTTTAAGCTAAACCACCTCATAGTATACATTTACAAATTCGGCTAATTATAAAACAAATCAGCACTCATAACCGAATCATTGACTAAAATCACATTAGGTAATATGCTTTTAAATAATTTCAATATTTATTAACATCTAAAACTAATTTGCTTGGGGTGCCATGAATTATTCAAATCGGCCGAATATCATTGAATCTCTAAAATCATGCTTATAACCACTTGGCCGAGTTTCACATTTCAAAGCCACATATATATATTATTCAAAGTATTTAACAACACTTAAAAATCCAAAACCATAAAACTCAATTCATATAACACCAAACTCAATGCTAAATCACCCTAGGCACATTCGGCACTAGCACAAGCACACACACATTTAACTTTTCTAAAATTCAACTTTAACAAGCTTCCTATGCTTCCATGATAAAAACCGAATGCTCATCTTACCACCAACATGCATATTTAATTATCTCAAGCCTCTCTTAATCAATTTTATTCATAATAGCATGAACTCAACAATCCATTACTCATACAAAACAACATAACCGAAAACCTTACTCATTCCAAAAATTCAAATCTCAACTTGGTCACAAAAATAACTTGATATCTCACCAACACAACATCAACACCAAGCAAGAATGATGCATCCATGGCCGAGTGTCATTTCCATCACATAGCAAGATTTAGACCATGGGCTAGGTAGAACTCAAGCTAACAACTAAAACATGCATGCATCTCATGGAACATCATCAAACATACCTTAGCCTAGTTACATGCATGGCCGAACCTCTTCAATCTTTCTTCTTCCTTCCTCCTTAAAATTTTCGGCCAAGGATGAACAAAGGATGAACACTTTTTTTTTGTTTTTCTTTCCTTCAACTCACGGCAAGGGGGGGGACAATCACACATATCCTTTCTTTTTTTTTTGTTTCTCATCCTACTAACACTAATATTTTATTGCCCATGCTCTTTATTTTATTGTTTCCTCCCATGATGCACCAACACAACATGTCTATGACATGTTTTGCCCATCACCCTTTGTCCATCCTAATGTCATGCACTAATAGGTCCTTATGTTTTGATCTATCACATTTCAAAAATGTCACACATAAGTCCTATTGACTAAATTCACATGAAATTTACTAAATCGAAGCTTAAAATTTTCACACATTTATTTTAGACAATAAATATCATGTTCAAATAATTTGGTTACTCAGTTTAGCGGTCCCGAAACCGCTTTCCGACTAGGGTCAAATTAGGGGTGTCACAGAAGGACTTAGAACCTTACCATTTGACCAGATTCTCCACTTTTCCAACTTAAACCTCACGATCATCACTCAATGCAGAGCTTTCCATAACTATCGCTTCTTCAAAACAACCATGAAAGATGAAAAAGGGAAAAGATTGAAACAAAGTTGAGAGTAATAACAAAATTGAGAGTAATCCACCTAAGGATTCACTTCCCAGCTTTATATAGCCCTTCATGCACGGTGTTCAATTTGTTCCCCACCAAGGGACCAGTTGGTTCTAATCTAACTGAACCAAATTTGGATTTTAACCATGCTTCATTACATTTCTAACTTTTCCTAATATTTCGGTAGAGACCGCAAGCTTATGGTCTTATTCAATTAGATGCACAAATTCTTCCCAATTTTCAGGTTTAAAGGAAATTGGGTGTGGCATGCCTTCAATGTCGTAACATTCGCCTACTGAACTTGCGACGTTGATGGTTCTGTCTTCATAGTTTCAATTCATTCCTACTAAAGTCGTGACATCAAGCTATTGCCATCAATGTTACAACACTCATTCTTCTATGTCACAACAATACCCCTATACTAGTTGTTTTTACATTTTAGTCCCTCATTTGTTACCGGAATTTCATAAGAGCTTTTGTAAGCTTACTTATAACCCATATTTGAATAATTAATTTTAATAGAAGTTTTAAAAACTCCAACCATTTTCATCATATGTCTTTCGAATATTGAAATGAAATTGTAGCTACTTCGATAACGAATGTGACATCTCACATCTTGGATCCAACGATTAGGTCAAATGTAGGGTGTTACACTACATGCAATTTGTTTATGGTTATCTCAAGCTAGTGGAGGGACTTTTTGGATATATATTATTAGAGCTCAAATAATTTGTAGTTAAGTTTCAACTTTTCACCTATTAATTGCAAGGTTATTTAGTTATGAAGTCATTCCAATAAAGTATCATGATTGAGCTCTCCCTTATTACATACCATTAGGAAAGCTACTCAATAAGTGCTTGTCCAATGGCCTTGTCATATGTATGTTACCCTTATAGGATATCCTTAACCCTCTTTAGGATAAATATGTTCTCTCAATATGATCCTATTTTATCTCATAGTAACCATTACATCTTCCTACATGAAAAGTCAATTACTAACAAATAGTAATTAACTCACTTATAACTAAGACAAATAACCTGAGAACACATTACTTTTCATCTATCATGTAATATCGATTAGAGGATATCATTTACTCTTTATTGGGCTATGAATTCCACTATTGTGGAACGATGGTACATCATGCAGAAGTTGTATACCTAACATACCACTTTTTGGTTCCTTATCTATTCGAACTCGAGCTTTCATTTACATCAAAGTATACGAGTCACATACACATAGTCCAACACCCACCCAAAATTAAGGTATGTCACACTATGAATGTCACAAGTGAATAAATCCATAAACAGATCTAGGATCTGTTCTACTTGGTTCTATCTGATGTACTATCAGTTCAGTAAATCACATCTATGTCTCTATCTTTTGGGAGTCATCTGCTCCAATATCCAAGACAAGGTATTTTCCCAATTGGACTTGATAAATGGCATATTAATCTTTCAATCAACTTGCTCAATTATGATTAGACTAAGGATATTTTTAGACTATCTACCAATATAAGTTGTTTTTCTGTATTATGATATGACCACGTAATACCACTTAATATTAAATAAAAGCTAAATAATCGATTAGCCACTATTTTCTTTCATTTTGCTTTGCATGCGAAAATAGTTACGGACAATATACAAAGATATTAATGATACTGGTAGATATTTTATTAAATTAATTTGTTTGAAAAATTACAAATACATATAGAAAAAATCACTAAACTATGGGTACTAAATCCTAATAGGATTTTGATTAGTTGATTTGTTATAGTTATATTTTGACATAATTAGTTTATTTTGTGAAATTGGTCACTTGATCTCTATTTATGCATATAAGTTTTGGTGCTATTTTTTATTCAGTTACCTTTTGGTATCATGCATTAGTTGTTAAGTTCTTGTATGGATTAAAAGTATTTTTATATGTTAAATGTGTGCCTATTGGTTTGTTACCATGGATTAAATGTATTTTTATATGTTAAATGTGTGCCTATTTGTTTGCTACCATGTTGGCATTGTTTAGGTTTGATTAGGAATTCATTTGCATGCCTTATATGCTTAATTTTTGGCAAATTGGCATTAGTGTCTTGAGACATTAAGTGTAACACCCCTTACCCGTATCCGATGCCGGGACAGGGTATGAGGCATTACCAAACTTAAGCAGAACCAAACATACAGAACTGGGCCACAAAATTTCATTCAAACTAAAACCAATCAATTAAAGTCAATTTGTCCTTATTATGGACCTACGAGGCCAAAAACATACATCATTAACGGTCTGGGACTAAACCGAGAACTCACAGAAATTCTAAGAAAATTTCTAGGTTAAAGCCTTATACGCCCGTGTGGAGGCAATGCACACGCCTGTGTACTTGGGGACACGCCCATGTCTCACACTCGTGTGGAATTATTGGATTTATTTTCCAATTCGAACCTACAAGGGTTTTCACAATGCTGAGCACACGCCCATGTCCTTGGCCCATGTTCCTCACACGGCCTGGGACACGCCCGTATAATAGCCCGTGTGATTTTAGTGAGCATTCTATTTATGATGTCATCATACAAATTTGAGGCGCACGACCAAGCACATGCTCGTGGGCAGAGGCCTTGTCCTCCACATGGTTGAGACACGAGGTCGTGTCTCTTCCCGTGTGTTTACTACCATGCATATTAACTTAAAATTCAAGGTGCAAGGGACACATGACCAATCGACACGCCTATGGGGCTGACCGTGTGTCACACACGGCCTAGACACATGCCCGTGTGTCTACCCGTGTGGACCATTTAGAGGCTACTCTCCAATCCATTGGTCACCCTTAAACAATCATACACTTCCATATGTTCAATGGCATATCCCATGATATATTTGGACACTTAAACATGCAACATTATAGCATCACTATGACCCCTTTTCATACTAGTCCATTAGTATTCACACAACCTTATCTTTTAGTCATTCCACACCAATTTCATGGTTTACCATTTTCCTTATTATCAATCCATTATGAGTGCTAAATCATACAACCACATACTAGCAAATAAATAGTCATCCATCAACCAACACATGCACGTCTTAGTATGCATGTAAAGGTAAACTTAGGGATACATCCTAATCATTAATATGGACCAAATCACATGGCCATATACAAAATAATCAATGCCCAAATGAGCTATTACACTTGGGTACTTCAACATGACACATATACACAAAATATACAAGTTTCCTATACATGCCATGACCAAAATAATTAAACTCTTTTATACCTAAAATCCTTGAAGATAGTGCGATCCGAGCTCCGACGTCCCCCGATCCTTTGAGCTATCTTGACATATCTAAAGAGAAGGGAAAACAGAGGAGGGTAAGCTATAAAGCTTAGTAAGTATACATACAAATAATCTACATTTTTGCAATTATTGACAATCTACGCATAATTACTTATCCATTATGATACTTTTCATCATGTCATATATATATACTTACCTTCCATATTCATATGCACATGCTTATCAAAATACATATCTTTCCATAATATCATCATATACTAAGTCCTCATAGGGTTTTAGTACATACCTGTGCCATCTTGCACACATATGGCTTACTTAAATTTTACTTTCGGAATTCATATTATGTTGCCCGTTGAACACTTGGAATATGATTCAGACACAAGAAAGAAATGTACAGAAGTGCCTGAACGTAGCCTTGGCTACCTGACAGAAAGTGCACCAAAGTGCCTTATATCACAGAATCACATGCCACTCTCAATAAGGCTACTCAAAGAGTTAAGAGAGTATCCGAACACAACTCAGGATACCTAGCACCTAGACCCTAGCATGTATCACATATTAAATGAGCTTGTAACACACATGACTATCCTAGTGACATTTCACTTGTATCCTCAACTATTCCTAAGGTTCAAATGGGATTTTAGACTTCTAGACCTTTACGGAATATACTCGTATAATGGTTTCTTTCACATGGCCAACGTCTCATAATCATATAGCAAAGCATCAAAACATGTTATATTATCAACATAGCCAAATAAGCATATTAAGCATACATATATCAATAAATCATTTAATAACAAGAATTAATGTATTTATTTGCATATGTACTTACCTCAGTACAAAATATTATAAATCGAGCCTAAACCTCGTAAACCTTGTTCTTTCCCCGATTGAGGCCCGTATCTCGATTCTCTTGATCTATAATACCAAATTTAGCTCGTTTAATACATAATTACTCAAAACGACCCAAAATTCATACTTGGGTAAAATTATTATTTTACCCCTATACTTTCATATATTTTCAATTTAGTCCCTAGGCTCGGATAATACAATGTATGGGATTTCTTAGTTACCCTAGCCTAGCCGAACATTTTTCATGTTCATAACAGCCCATATTTTCCTTCCTTTCACATTTTTCTACCCTCTGCTACAACTTTTACAAAATAGTCCTTAAAGCCCTTTTCATGAAAATCTACTTAGTAAAAGTTGTTTACCATCCTTTAAACTCTCATATCCCTCCATAAATCATCAAAACATAAGCTCTTCATACATGGGTAAATTTCTAAATATGAACCCTGGCATGAAATATGGGTAGAAATAGAGAGAGTAAGTTACTGGGATTTCAAAAATACGAAGAACTTTAAAAACGGGGCTTGGGAGCACTTACTATAGAGCTTGGAAAGCTTGAAAACCCTAGCTATGGAGAACCCTAAAATTTCAGTAGCAACATGGAGAGGATGAGCTGATTTTTGGCTTATTTTCTCTTTTTATTTCATTAATATACTAAATGACCAAAATGCCCCTAATGCCTTTCCTTCAAATTTTTCCATACAAGCCCATTTTTGTTCAAAAACTTAGAAATTGGGAAAATTGATCTTTAATAACTCCTCATTAATAATCCAAAGTAATTTCATACAAATTACTTCTAAAACACAAATTTTGCAACTTATTCAATTTAGTCCCTAATTTCCAATTGAACACCTTATACTTAGAATTTCTTCATGAAACGTTAACACGTGTATATATTCATACTCTAAACCTCATAACAATCATAAAAACAATATTTTAACATCATATTTTTGGTCCCAAAATCACTATTCTGACTAGGCCCTATTTTGGGATGTTACATTAAGAGCATGTTTAAAATAGAGGATTTATGTCTTGAGATATAATGGTCATTATCTTGAGAGAACACACTTTAAAAATAAAGGTCCAAAATGGGGGAGGCATGTATGAAGACACAACCTTCATTTTTTATATTTGAGTTAGGATTTGAGTCTTGGCTCCGTGCTAGACCTAGTATGACCCCTTGTCACTAAATTTGGGCCCATTTGACCTTATGTATGTGCAATTTCACTTGCATAACTTGAAATTATGGATTAAATTACGTTTACCGATTTAATTTTAATTAAAATGATTGATGACAATCCAAGTCGCTTCAGTAGCAGAATGTAACATCCTGCATTTGAATCTATCAATTGGGTTGGGTGTGGGGTGTTAAAAAAGTGTTTTTCCACCATAGAAGCAATGGAAAATACTTGGCTTTTGAAGTAAAAAATGCGGTTAAAAAGTGTTTTTCTATCCAAATGCAAAAGCTGAATTTAGGTGCTTTTGGCTTTTGCTTTTAGAATTGAAGTGATCAAATTACCCTTATCTATATTAACTATTTAAAAGGTATATAAACAATTAGATTAATTTATATTTTATGTATAATTATATTAAATTATTTAAGGGGGGAGATCTACTTACACTGGTGTAAAACTACAATAGTTTTATACCTTTTTGTATGATTAATATTTTAAGAATCCAACCATTAAACTTATTAACATAATTGTACTTGTCATGCATGTAAAATTTCAAATCAATCTAGTATTTCTATCATATCGATCTAAATATTGAATATATTACTATTTACTGAACAATTGAAAGTTTCTTTTATTAGATAAAATAAATAGTTAACATTTTTAATTTACTAGAAAAATGACTGAATAGACTATTATTTCTGTCCTTTTATTTTAAAAAGATTAATTCATTGCATTCAATTATTTTGAAAGAGAAAGTAAAATGAATTAGCGTATAGGATTAGGATGTTTAACTCAAGTGGAATGTATTAAAATTTATTTAAATAAATTATTAGGTAAATTATAAGAATAGTTATTTAACTACGCTTTTAGTTTTATTTTGACCACCTAATTATTATTATTTATTTAATCATTCAACTTTTTAAAATTAAAAATTTTAGTTACTCTCTGATTAGTTGTCGTTAGATAAGTGAAGGAAAGCTGACGTGGGCATTTTTTATTGGTCTAATAACAAATTTAGCTATCTAATATTTACACATTCTATCAATTTGATTCTAAATCTAAAAAATTTAACAAATTTAGCCCTCAATGTTTACAAAATTTTTCATTTTAGTCTAAGTTCTAAAAAAATTCAATAAATTTAGTCCTCAATATTTACAAAATTTATCAATTTAGTTCTAATTCTAAAATTTTCAAAAGAAAAAGAGAAAAACATTTAATTTTTCTAGAATTCTTTAACGTACCTCCAAAATATGTTGAACAAGAAAAGTATTTAACATCATTCGTTTTATGCTCATTATAAACTAATGTCACCTTCGTGAATAAGGTATAAAATCAAATTGATTAAATTAAACTGATTTGAATCCAACTATTTAAATTTCATATTTTAGATTAATATAATATTATTTAATTAAATTCCTATAAAAAATATTTTTTTAAAGTATTATAAAACAATTATTTTGAAGTTTTTTTATTATTTTAAAAATAAGCAGAGACCTAATTTTCTAGTAGAGAAAACAATACAATGTAAAATTTTTCATGAAATGAAAAACCTAGAAAAGCTTATTTTCTTGCTTTTTTTTTTTTACTTACATATCATCAGTAACTTCCAAACTTGAGTAGTCGAAGTACGTCAATCAAATGACCAAAGTCCCAAAAAAATCTAGTTAGGAATTGAAAAGACAACCTAAACTGAACCATTGGAGATAACCCTGCCGTTTCCATGTCCCATAGGGTTGTCCAACTCCATCTTTCTCTAATACCCATCAATCCATTTCGTGTTTGATTTCTTTTTGAATCATTTGATATTTTTAATTTTGTTATTTCTTTCGTACATATATTTTGGTCTTTTATTTATACTCTTTTAGATTTTTAAATATTTTTTATCATTTTATCCAAACTAATTTTTTAATATTTTCTCTCTTTTTGAAACTTTTAGAATTAGAACTAAATTGATAAAATTTTTAAATATTGAAGGCTAATTTTGTTGATATTTTCTATATTTAGGATAAAATTAATAAAATATGTAAACATTAGAGGGCCAAATTTGTTATTATATCAATAAAAAATCATGTCTAGCACCAACTAACGAAAGAGTAGGTAAGATATTTAATTTTGAAAAGTTGAATAACTGAATAAATAATAATAATTAGGTAACTAAAATAGAATTAAAGGCATAATTAAATTACTATCCTTATAATTTACCTTAAATTATCATTCCATAAAAAAATTAAAATTGTTTATTACATAAAAATAATACAAAAGCTAATTCAAATTTAGTTTCTCGTAACATAAGTTAGATTAATAACATTATATTTTTTTTGTAATTACTACCAACTTCAAATAACAACTAAAATATTCTCTAACTATTCTTCGAAAATAAATTAAAACTTTAAAAATTGTTATGAATATCTTATTAAGTGGAGGTCTATCATGATCAAAATAAAGTTTTAATGTACTTTAAATTCTAATAGTTATTAGAATTAGATCTCTACTTCTTTTATACTTCTTATGCGTATAAATAGAGACTCTGATGAAGCATTGCAAATCATCCCTTTTGATTAATAAAGTACATTCTATATTGCTTTTATATTTTATTTATTCTTTATTCTCCCCATCTCTCATTATTTTATAACACGTTATCAGCACAATCTTGCTCAAAGTGATAGTTCCTTTTAACAACGATCAAATCTATCCATGATTTCCAATATCTTTGACGACAAGATGCAAAGTTTTTACAAGAAATTTCTTTTATTTAATGTTTCATATCTGACTATTATTTTTCATTCTTCTTTCATTATATGTTATCATTGTTTTGATTAACTTATTTTACTTTTTTGTTTTTAAGGATAGTGAAAGATTTTATATCGTTATCTATATGAAATCGAGAAATAAGATCCACTCTCAAAGTTTACTTTTTGATATTTGCTTGGGGATGATCTCTTTCTCTTCATTACAAAAGATGTTTATAATCACTACTTTTCATCCATGGTAACGTAAGTCAATTTAATCAACTTCTCTTGAAATGTGATTTGATTTCTATTAAAAAGTTTAATTTATATAATTCACTATCCGTATCTCTATGAATTTATAAAACCCTTCACGCATTTAGTTATTGGGATTTTTATATGGAGATAAATATATTTTCATTTTTAATATAATTGATTGGTTTAATTTTGATTTTGATTAAGATATATGATTATTGTAGCATGTGAGTAAAAATACTTACTTGTCATGAACTTTGGGATATTCACCCTGTTTGTGATAATTTCATATCATTGTAAAATTTAAGATGAAATAATGTCATAACAGGTGGACGTTAGAAAATGTTTATGTTTAAACTTTTATAGATGTAAAGTTATTTTAATTTGACATTATAATATTTTGTATTTTGTTGTGGTATGATATATAATATATATTATCTAACCACAACGATTTATTAGTGACATGAATTTATTATTTGTTACGTTTAATATATGTTTTATTTATACCTATTCATTTTATTTTTGTATGAATAAATAAGATTTTATTTTATAAATTAAACATTCATTAATGTTATATAATAAAATGATTATATGCTCATGAATAGCTAATATTGCATCAAACTATAAAAAGCTCTTTAAGAGCTAATATTTTACTTGTGATGTAAAATTTTGTAAAATATAATATTAATTTTCAGATCAAGAAGATATATGTTGAATAAAACCTTCATGTGTTTTACATTAAAACCATATATAAAAATAAAATGAGATACTCATTTATTTGTATTATATATATTCCCCGAAGGAATACATTACACTATATGATTGAAATATCTAATGTGCCCCTACAGTAGCAATATTGAAAATAACTTTAAAGTATTTTTGAACGATCTCATACCTTTTAGAGGCTAAGCAAAATAATAAGTTAATAATGAAAAATTATGAAATTCTTCCCAGTAGTTTTGCTTCATTCCCTGAAGTGAATGTAGCAGTACATAACAATTATGAAAAATGAAAATATAGGGATCATGATTGTAACACCCTGTAACACCTCAAACTCGGCCTAGACGTTATGGCCAAATCTGGTGATGTCACAAAGAATGGGTTTTGGAAACGGTGTTGACTTATTAAGCATTAACATTTCATAATTCGCATACATTTACAATTTACTGAAAACACCAATTGGTTTGTTCATTTGCCAAAAACTTAGTGCAGCGAAAGCCTTAAAACCATTATAATTTCAAAATGCAGTCGTATTTTTAAGAAAACTTTTGTTTGCGTAAAACCATTGTTTTTAAAGAAAAACTTTTTGTCGAAGAATGCTCATTATCGAGAAAACGAAACCGAAACCAACAGTTAAAACTCCATATAGACCAAAGAGTCCAAAAAAGTACAAACTCTCAATTGAAAACCAAAATCTCAAATAAAACCATAATTAAGCAAGTTTTAGAAGTTTATGGTCGAGTGGTTACTGCTTAGTCTCCGCCGCACCGATCCACCTAAGTCTGTGGATTACCTGAACAGAATAGACAAACAGAGGTGAGTTTTCATAAACTCAGTGTGTAACCCAACAGAATTAAGCATGCACACATACAGATTATCATATAAAGAGTCAAATACAGATTCAGGCCATGCCCATTTTAGATACAGTCAACAGAATTAGATTTTACAGATCAGATACTCAGAATCCTATCTCCCATCCTCTATACACCAACTCTGACTATCCCATCACACCATTTGGGGTTAAAAACACCCACCTAACCTTACACACCATATCATGCCATTATGATATATATCAGATAATATGCAGCCAAGCCGCCAGAAAATAGGCGATGATCACCATTCAGAACACTTCCTCTTCATATGCAAATCCCACCCCAATTAATAGATGTAGAAATCAGATACAAATATAACATATTAAACATGCTCAACATGCTTATATACAGGTACAGATATACATAATTGCAATACAGTCAGACATACACTTAATATCCTACTCAGTTCAGTCTATCAGAATATCATAACACACAAAATAGGGTTTATTTAGCCCTTATTGACCATATAGTAGTCCCACAGTTGATCGAAGCGACCTGTATGACCCTAGGAAAAATTACAGAAATATAGGCCCACATGCCCGTATGGCCCACACGGCCTGGCCCAAAAACCACACACCAGTGTGGAATGCCCATGTGGGCCCACACGCTCTTGTGACCCACACACCTAACTTAGCCTAGCCCGTGTGGCCCACACGGCCATGTGTTATGCATGACAATGCCTTTATCGACCACATGATCGTGTCTCGCACACGGCCAGCCACACGACTGACCACATGCCAGTGTGGCATCAATAAAACAGTTTTTTGACTTTTGTCAAAACTCATTTTTCTGTGTTTCGGGTACATACATGGTATCGTTTTGATGCGAAAACACTCTCGAAACCACCAGTACCTAAAATAGAATATTCTAACACCTTTTAGTAACCAATTACGAGCCTAACACAATTCACCCAAGTACGCAAAACTGAATTACTGCTTAAACAAAAACAACCACCACCTCGAATCAAGCCGTTGAAGTGCAATTTCCTGTCTCAACACCTTCTCCTAATCACAGAATCCACCAATTAACACCACAATCTAATATTGCTAAACCCAAACTAGAAGTTAAAGAAGATGAAGCATTAACTTACCCCACCAGATTAAGAACCAGAAGCTGCATTATTGATGATTGAAACAAGAATCACAAACTGAATCAAAGAAACGAAAGAAGGTTTACCTAAAAGAGAAGAATGTTAGAGAAAAGAATGGAAAAGAAATTTGACGTTAGAATTTTGGGGATTTTGAAAGAGAGAAATAAAAGTAAAAGTAAAGTAAAATAAAATAAAAGATTTCAGATTCCCCCTAAATCCCACTAAATCCACTACTAAACTTTCAACTCCATCCAAACTCTCACTGCCAACTGAAGCAAAAATTAATACCCTCGCTCACGCAGGGGTTCGAACACAGGAACTCCAACACACTGACTCATTTACCACTCGAACCAGTAGGCTCATTCTAATATAAATTTACAGGCAATTTAATATAAGCCCCCTGAACAAAGATAAGACTTAGACCCAAAATTAACAAAATTTAGCAAAGGGGAGACTTGAACCCAAAACCTCACACACACACCTAGAGCACTTAACCACTGAACCAGATAGATATTTGTGTCAGATAACTACAGAAACAATAGTAAATTATTCAGGGCATTACAAACTCTACCCCCTAAAAGAAATTTTGACCTCAAAATCAGTACAGATATGGATACTACTGACGCATTGAGTTCTTAGGTTTTCATGTGGCTTCCAATACCGCTTCAACATCGAGATGTGAAACACATCGTGGGTACGGTCTAACTCTGGAGGTAGCTCCAACTGATAAGTGACCAGCCCCACACGCTTCAGAATCTAATACGACCCAATGAACCTAGGGCTCAACTTGTCCTTACGACCGAATCTCAGAACTTTCTTCCACAGAGAAACCTTAAAAAACACGAAATTCCCCACAGAGTACTCAATATCTCTCCCTTTCAGATCTACATAAGATTTTTGTCTATCAAAAGCTGTCTTCAGATGATCCTGAATCAATCAAACTTTATCTTCGGTCTCAGAAATCAACTTAAGACCCAAAACTCGATATTCACCCAACTTATTCCAACATATAGGAGTACAAAACTTACGACCATATAAAGCCTCGTAAAGTGCCATCTGAATGCTAGCCTGGAAACTGTTATTGTAGGCAAACTCAGCTAGCAGCAAATAATCCCCCTAACTACCCTAAAAAAATTGGGGAAGAATAAAAAAAGTCCAATTTTGTGATATATCCATCCCTACCGCTATTTGTTTTTTATTTTGTTCTATTTATTTAGTTGTTCCCATAAATTATGACAATAATAGATATAGATAGTATGGTAGAAAGATTCATATTTTTTTCTACCATACTATCGAGTTTTATAGGACACTACTGATTCTAGTCCATTTATTTGGTTCGACCTGTAACCCCATATGAAATACCGGACGGTCTAAATTTAGCAACACTCTTCCCCCAGGATCCATTTCAGGCCCCCAGGATCCATTTCAGGAAAAAGATAATATGCAACTTCGAGCTGTCAATTACATCCTTTATGGAAATGGCAAACCGACTCGGGATCATAGAAACCCACTTTTCGAAGATCTCTTCCCTCTCTTCAGGATCGAACATCAATTGCAACGATTCGATAAACGGCTCATTGGGATAGATGTAGTTAAATAATACCCCCTAGAAACGTATAAGAAGTTTTCTCCAGACTTAGATGTCTCGTATTTCTCGAAAAAATGATTCGATTGATGGGATTTGGTATGATACTTATGAGATCGATGATATCGATGAGATTGATATTCAAATATTTCTTCTTATAGGATTCCCAAGAAATTCTTCGATTTCTTCCGGAAGCAGATGATTATTCATCCGCTTCTCACGTTCCATGAATAGCCGAAAAAGAAATCTTTATCGGCTCTACCTCCTATTTTTTATGAAGAAAATGAATCTTTTTATCGAAGGATCAGAAAAAAATGGGTCCGGATCTCCTGCGGGAATGATTTGGAAGATCCAAAACCAAAACTCCGTAGCATATCTTCCAGTATCTGAATCACCCTCTCAGATTGACTATCGGTTTGAGGATGGAATGCAGTACTGAAGTCCAATCTCGAACCTAGAGCCTCATACAATTCCTTCCAAAATTAAGATGTGAAGTGAGGATCTCTATCAGAAATAATCGAAACCAAAACCCCATGCAACCTTACTATTTCAAAAATATACAGCTTCGCTAACTTTTACAGAGAAAAGTCTGTCCGAACTGGAATAAAATGACCGGACTTGATCAATCGATCCACGATGACCTAGACAGAATGCTTCTTAGTGGGTGTCAAGCGCAACCCATTAACGAAGTCCATCGTCACTCGTTCCCATTTCTATAAGGGAATCTTAACTAGTTGTACTAAACCCGAAGGTAAATGGTGCTCAGCCTTAACTTGCTGGCACGTCAGACAATAAGCAACGAAATCTATAACTTCACACTTTAATCCTGGCCACCAATACAACTCACAAAGATCGCGATTCATTTTATTACCACTGGGATTCATAGCATAAAGGCTACTATACGCCTCCCTCAGAATCAACTGTCTCAAATCTGAATTATTTGGCACACAAATCCGACCACGAAAACATAGTACCCCATCATTATTCAACCCAAAATCTGAAGTATTGCCATTCTCAATTGACAAAATCGTAAACCCAGAGACTCATCCCCTAACTGTTTATCTCGAATATGATCAATCCAAGTCAGCTTAACTTGCAACTCGACTAACAGACTCTCATCATCAAACAGACTAAGGTGAGTGAACATCCTCTCAAATCAGTCATCGCTTTACGACTTAGAGCATCGGCCACCACATTGGCCTTACCGGGATGATATACAATCATGCAATCATAAACTTTGAGCAGCTTAATCTATCGGCCCTGCCTAAGATTCAACTCCTTCTGAGTAAGAAGGTACTTGAGGCTCTTGTGGTCAGTGTATATAACACACCTCTCACCATACAGATAATGCCTCTAGATTTTCAATGCAAAAACCACCGCAGCCAATTCAAGATCATGCATTGGATAATTCCCTTCAAATCATGCGTTGGATAATTCCCTTTATGTGTCTTAAGTTGACGGGACGTATAAGCCACAAATTTTCCATCTTGCTTCAATACACATCCAAAATCGACGTCCAATGTATCACTGTAGACCACAAACTCCTTACCAGATTTAGGCTGTATCAGAATAGGAGCTTGAGTCAGAACAAACTTGAGCTTTTCGAAGCTTGATTACTACATATCATTCCAAACAAAAGGAATACCCTTGCATAGAAGCTTAGTCAAAGGCGCTACAATCAAAGAGAACCCCTCAACAAAATGCCGATAATACCCCGCTAGACCCAGAAAACTATGGCTTTTAGATACATTCTTAGGTTATTTTCAATCGAGCACAACCTTAATCTTTCTCTGATCAACTTGAATTCCCTTAGTAGAAACCAGGTGCCCTAGAAAAGTTACTTCATGCAACCAGAACTCACACTTGCTCAACTTAGCGTAAAGCTATTTCTCATGAAGGATCTGAAACACTACCCTAAGATGTTCATCATGCTCATCCTCGGTCTTAGAGTACACTAGAATTTCGTTGATGAAAACCACGATGAACTGATCCAGATATGGCTGAAACACTTAGTTCATCAGATCTATCAAGAGCATTTGTCAAACCAAAAGGCATAACTAGGAACGTGTAATGTCCATAACAAGTCCTAAACGCAGTCTTATGAACATCCACTTCCTTAACTCTCAACTGATGGTACCAGATCAGAGATCAATCTTATAAAACACCGAAGCCCCTCAAAACTAATCAAATAAATTTTCGATCCTCAGAAGTGGATACTTATTCTTCACAGTCAGTTTATTCAACTACCGATAATCGATGCACATCTTTATGGTGCTATCTATTTTCTTCACAAACAAAGTCGTGCCCCCCATAGAGACACACTAAAGAGAATGAAACCACGATCCAGAAGCTCCTGAACTTGAGCCTTAAGCTCTGTAAGCTCATTTGGTGCCATTCGATAAGAAGCGATAGACACTGAAGCTGTACCTGGTAGAAGTTCAATTCCGAACTCAACTTCCTGATTCGGAGGTAAACCTGGTAACTCCTTAGGAAAGACATCCAGAAAATCTCTCACAGTTTTGATATCCCTGGTAGAAGAGTCCTTAGAAATAAAAGCACTGATGTAAACCAAATACGCCTCACATATTTTCGAAACCAATTTTTTAGCCACAAGAGTGGAGATCACATTAGACAGATAATCTCGATGCTCACCAATCACAACCATCTCCATATCATCCTTGCTCCTCAGAATGATCCTCTTAGATGTGCAGTCCAAACTAACTTGATGCTCAACCAACCAGTCCATATCCAGAATCAGATCGAAC
Organism: Gossypium hirsutum; assembly: GCF_007990345.1. Classification (NCBI taxonomy): domain Eukaryota; kingdom Viridiplantae; phylum Streptophyta; class Magnoliopsida; order Malvales; family Malvaceae; genus Gossypium; species Gossypium hirsutum. Next base: position 43,591,203 of record NC_053435.1, on the reverse strand, counting down.
TCCCCAAATAGTAACTCTATCAGATCTGCTAGAAATACAGCCTCTTGCACCACTAATGGAACGTCCCTATAAAGTTTACGAACCCGAACAGGCTGCCCCAATGGACCTAGTACAGTACCCTTACTAGAAGTGTTCTCAACAGAAATCCTCAGGTTTTCAGAAATAGAACTAGATACCTAGGAGTACGTATAAGCTATGTCAATCAAAGTAGTGTAAGGTACATCAAAAACTAAGAAGGTACCGGTGATAACATTTGGAGTATCTCTATCCTCTTGGCGTCGAGCAGCATAAACCAACGCAGGCTACCTTGTCTCAGTCTGACCAATACATTTGCCCGGTGCTCTCTGCTGTCGGCCCATACCATTACCACCCCTAGCCTGTCTTCGGCCCATGGGTGGCTGTTGAACTGCCCTCTAGGGCTGTACAATACCCAGTCTCGAAGCTTGCATCTGATCTACTCATTGTGGACACTCTCTAATACGGTGCTTTAGTGACCCACACCTCATATAATGCCCAATCCTCCTCCAACACTCGCCCGGATAGCGCCTACCATAATCACCGTATAACTGGATCTCAGTTGGAGCAATAGGAGCCCTCACTCTTTCTAGCCTATCAAACATGGCCTTTTTCTTGAGCCTCTAAGTAGAACTAAAAGGCTTCAAATCCCTCTTATTCTTACCCCTCTCTCGGTCCCTATTCTGGCACTCTATGCGCTTAACATCCTCAGTGATCTTCACCTTCTCAACCAGAACCGCGAACTCTCGCTCCCTCTATAGAGCAATCATTACTCTCAAGCCATCCTCGAACTGGACACACCTCCCATACTCAAATGCCACCATGCCTCGAGCATCGCGACTCAGCCTTAGAAACTTGGCCTCATACTCAGCCACAGATCTATCACCTTGCATGAGATTCATAAACTCACGCCTACGAGCATCAACATAGCCTGCCCTCACTTATTTACTCTAAAAGATGGTTTTAAAGAAATCCCAATTCAGACGTTCAGGCTGAGTACCCTCCTCAACCATCAACCACCACTGATAAACCTCATCGCGAAACAAAGAGATTGCACCCTTCAGTTTCTGCTCAAGAGTACAGTCTAGATCCTTCATGATCCTCTCGATGGCCTCCAACCAATACTCGACCACATTAGGGGCAACTCCAGTGACACCCCTAAACAACTTAACACCACTAGACCGGAGTTGTTTAGTTACCAACCCTCAGCCTTCAGCTCCAGAATAGGGTCCAGCAACCCTCTTCAAAATCCTTAGCATGGCTTGGGACAGTGCGTCCCCAGCCAAACGACTTTGTGACCTAGTTTCAGTAGTAGGCAAAATTGGCATCTCACTCGTATCTAAGTTCGACATACTCGAGTCCCTCTACAGCCTCTACCACGGCAACGAGTACCACGTTAGTGAGTTTCATGAGAGCTCATTATAAATTTTCAAATTTTATCTACAGTATAAAATTTTATGCATCAATTCCAGTATTTATTAACAAATGTTTTATGCATAAACTATTAAAAGTTTAGAATTGTTTCTAAAGGTTTCAGTTTCTAACTATTTCAGTAAAATTTCAGAAAGTGCTATCTACAATGTTTTCAAAACAGTTCTATCTAAGTATAGAAGTACTTATAGGATCAGCGTCGGAGACTCGGTGTACCACATACTTTCTCAACTTATTCAAATTATTTGAAAAACTAATTCTTTTCTAAACAAAATTTTGGAACCCAAAATTTACAGCTGAGTTTTGTAACTTGGCTCTGATACCACTAAATGTAACACTCCAAATCAGGCCTAAACGTTATGGCCAAATCTGGTGATGTCAACAAGAGTGAGTTTTGGAAACGATGTTGACTTATTAACTATTAACATTTCATAATTCGCATACATTTACAATTTACTGAAAACACCAATTGGTTTGTTCATTTGCCAAAACCTTATTGTAGTGAAAGCCTTAAAACCGTTATAATTTGAAAATGCTGTCGTGTTTTTAGGAAAGCTTTTGTTTTCGTAAAACCATCATTTTTAAAGAAAAACTTTTTGTAGAAGCATGCTTATTATCGAGAAAATGAAACTAAAACTAACAGTTAAAAGTCCATATAGACCAAAGAATCCCAAAAATTACAAACTCTTAATTAGCCCTTACTGACCCTATAGTAGGCCCACATTCGATCGAAGTGACCCAGGGAAAATTACAGAAGTATGGGCCCACATGCATGTATGGGCCCAAAAGCTCGTGTGGCCTACACATCCAGATTGGCCTTTCCCGTGTGGCCCACAAGGCCTGGCCCAAAAACCCACACACCTATGTGGAATGTCCGTGTGGGCCCATACGCCCAACTTGGCCTAGCCTGTGTGGTCCACACGGCTACACTCCGACCACTACACGACCGTGTGCTGCACACAACTATGCCTTCATTGACCACACGACCATGTCTCGCACACGGCCAGCCACACAGGTGACCACACGCCTGTGTGGCATCAACAGAACAGTTTTTTGGCTTTTGCCGAAACTTTTTTTTTTTGCATTTTGGTTACACACCTGGTATCATTTTGATGCGAAAATACTCCTGAGACCACCAGTACCTAAAACAGAATGTTCCAACACCTTTTAATAATTAATTATGAGCAACATCTTTTAGTAATCAATTACAAGCCTAACACAATTCACCCAATTACCCAAAATTGACTTACCACTTAAACAAAAACAACCACCACCTCAAATCAAGCTGTTGAAGTGCAATTTCCTACCTCAACACCTTCTCATAATCACATAATCCACTAATTAACGCCACAATCTAATATCGCTAAACCCAAACCAGAAGTTAAAGAGGACGAAGCATTAACTTACCCCATCAAATTAAGAACTAAAAGCCGTAATAACGATGATTGACACAAGAATCACGAACTGAACCAAAGGAACGAATAAAGGTTTATCGAAAAGATAAGAATGTCAAAGAAAAAAATGGAAAAGAAATTTGACGTCAAAATTTTGGGGACTTTAAAAGCGAGAGAAATAAAAGTAAAAATAAAGTAAAATAAAATAAAAGATTTCAAATTCCCCCTAAATCCCACTAAATCCACTACTAACCGATAACTACCCACTCATACAGAATTTCAACTCCATCCAAACTCTCACTGCCAACCGAAGCAAAAATTAATACCCTCACTCATGCAGGGGTTCGAACACAGGAACTCAACACACTGACTCCTTTACCACTCGAACCAGCAAGCTCATTCTGATATGAATTTACATGCAATTTAATATAAGCCCCCTGAACAAAGATAAGACATAGATCCAAAAATAAAAAATTTAGAAAAGGTAAGACTTGAATCCGAAGATGTCACAAGGTAGGGTTTTGAAAACAGAGTTGTTTCGACAAATGATTCAAATTTTATAACCTCTATTTGTTTACGACTATTGCCGAAAGCATTATTTAATTAATTCACTTATCAAGGCATATTTTTTAGCGGAAGTCAAAGAAAATGTTTTATTTGAATATCTTGTTCATATTTTTGGAAAACCTTTTTTTAGTAAAAACCATGTTTTTAGCTAATCATCTCAAATAAAGTATTAAATAAAAAAATCTCAAATCCAATATAAAACCAAACAATCCAAAGAGTCCAATTATTACAAAACTCCCAAAAATAATCCTTAATTTAAAATAATAACCATAACCTTAAACAGTTTATGAACTCGTGGTCATCGTGAGGCTCCGCCGCACAGATTCGCCTAAGTTCGTGGATTGGCTGAATAGAATAGACAAGCAAATGTGAGTTTTCATAAACTCAGTGTGTAACCCAACGAAAATAGACATGCAATATATACATAAATCACATATATAGTCAAATTTAGATTCGGACTTATGTCCTTTACAAATATAGATAACAAAATCAGATATGCAAATCAAATATATAGAATCTTACCCCCATCGTCTACATACCAACTCCGACCATCCGATCACACCATGTGGAGTTAAAAACACCCACCTATCCCTACACACCATATCGTGTCATTACGACACATATTAAATAAAATGCAGCCAAGCTACCAGAATATATACAGACCACTTCCTCCATATGTACAATTCTCGCCCCAATCATATATACAGAAATATCATACTTACATACTCATATACAGGTATCAAATATATATTTAACAGGACAATCAGACATGCATAACAGTTTCATACTCAGAGTAGAATATCAGACTATCAGGTCACATAATTTTAAGGTTTGGTTAGCCCTTATTAAGCTTACGGTAGGCCCACAGTCGATCGGAACGACCCGTGTGACCCTAAGAAAAATTTTAAAATTATGAGCCCATATGCCCGTGTAGGCCCACCACACCCAGATTGACCTCACCCATGTGGCCCACACAGCCTAGCCCAAAACCCACAAGCTCTTATGTTATGCCCGTGTGGGCCCACACACCCATGTGGCCTACACATCCAAAATGGCCTAGCCCGTGTAACACACACGGCCACCCCCACACCATCACATGATCGTGTCTATGTACGACTGCACCTTCGTCAGACATACGGCCGTGTCTCGCACACGGCAAACCACACGGCCAAGCACACGCCCGTGTGGCGTCAATAGAATACACTTTTAGCTTTCTTAGAAGCTTAATTTTTCGTGTTTAGGGTACACATCTAGTACCGTTTTGATACAAAATTACTCCCGAGACCACCAGCACCTAAAACAGAATGCCCAACACCTTTTAGCAGCCAATTACGAGTTACCCAATTACGCAAAACTAACTTACCGCTTACGAAAACGACCACAACCTCAAATCATGCCATTGAAGTGAGATTTTCCGCCTCACAACCTTCTCCTAATCATAGATTGCATCACTTAGTTACCACAGTCTAACATTGCTAAACCCAAACTAGGAGTTAAAGGGCTGAAAAATTTACTTGCCAGCTGAATAAAGAATAAAAAATGCAGCAGCGATGAAAATATGAATAGATAAATTTTTATTCAAAATCCACGCATGTTTTGCGATGGTGATTATGAATTAAAGAATTAATGGAGGCATTTAGAAATCTATCCTACTCGATTTATTGCATTCCCTGAAGTGAATGCAAATATAAATGAAATAAAAGATATAATCATAGACCACTAAAAGTGGGAATATAGTAATAAATAAATGAATAATGAGAATTCTCAAGATAACTCTTCGAATGGTAAATATAACTTATGTTATCAATGTGATATGAAAGATTATTGGCAACATATGTGGCATATGCTTAAATATTTTGTTTCTATTAATATTCTTTGAGGAATGATATGAGAATGTAGTAATAAATTCTATCATTATAGATAGAAAGTATTAATCTCATTTGGTACTAAAACAAACAAATATTATTCCAATATTTGATAGTACAAAATTAGTCGAAAGCTCTAAAAGAGCTAATATATTAATATCTTGTGATGGTTAAACCATTGGTTTTAAAAGATATTTATAATGGATCTTATATTGAGATTGCGAATAAGGTAAATATTATATTTCACATGAATCACTATTGTTACAAATATCTGTTTTGAAAGGATGATAAAGAAAGGATTGGGTATCTTTGTGATCTTCTTTTGTCATCATCCCCATTAAGGGGTTGGAAACAAAATATTTGACTGTGAAAGATCTATTTATGAGTAATAAAATATGATAATTCTATCTAAAACTCATTATGGTTACACCTGAAGTTGCAAAATATTTTTTTTTAGATATTTGAATATTTTGGCATATTCCCTGAAGCAAATAGTGCATTTAATTGTTTGAAAATTATATTTATTTTGTTGACTTAGTGACATTATAATATTCACATTGGTTTAGACATTTTCAGTAGTAAATGTCACAATAGCACTTATATGTGGATACAAAGTAAAAGGAATGATAGTAAAATTATTAATTTGTTACAATTTAGTACAATTGAAACACATGTTAAACTAGAAGTTTACTGATACAAATGCATTTACTACTTGGGATGACCAATTAGACCATCCCGGATCATATATGATGTGAAAATTTATTAAGAATTCATATGGACATTCATTAAAGAATCAGAAGATTCTTTAATTTAAAAGAATTCTCATATGTTACTTGTTCTCAATTAAAATAGATTATTAGAAACTCACTAGCTAAAGTTGAGATTTAATGTCTTACATTTTTTAAACAAATATGGGCTCATTCATCCACCATATGGATAGATTTGATATTATATGATTTTGGTAGATGCATCTACAAAATAATCACATATGTGTTGTTAATTTGCAACCTATCGGTTGGAAGGTTGCTTGTTTAAATAATTAATTTTAAATCATGCAATTAAGACAATTCATCTTGCTAATACTGATAAGTTTATATCTAAACCTTTTATTGATTGAGTGTGAAAAACTTTTGTAAAAGTTTGCGCATAATGGTTTAGAGAGAAATGATTGATTAAACACCTCTGATTAATGTCTAAACCATTACTTATGAGAACTAAACTTCCTATTTCAACATGAGATAATGTTCATTTACATGTTGTACATATCAAACCAATAAGTTATTAATGCTCCCTATTACAATTATTTTTTAATCAAAAGCTAAATATTTCTCATCTTTGAATTTTTGTATGTGCGTATATGTTTCAATTGCTCTACCACAATGCACAAAGATGAGTGAATCCTCAAAGAAAGTTAGGAATATATATTAATTACAAGTTTCTTTGTATTATTAGATGTTTTGAATGCATTGGAGATTCAATTATGACATGATTTGTGATTACAATTTTAATTCGATAGTTTTCTCGACATTAGAGGGAGAGAAATAATAACTTGTAATGAGTTAAGGGGAGAGTAATTGTAACATCCTGAAATAGGGCCTAGTCGGAATAGTGGTTTTGGGACCACAAATTCGATGTTAAAATATTTTTTTATGATTATTATGAGTTCTAGGATATGAAAATAAGCATGTGTTAAAGTTTCATGAAGAAATTCCAAGTATAAGGTGTCCAATTGGAAAATAGGGATCAAATTGAATAAATTACAAAACTTGGGTTGTAGAAGCAATTTGCATGAAATAGCTTTGAATTATAAATTGAAAGGTCTTAAATAGCAATTTTCCCAATTTCTAAGTTTATGGACAAAAATGGGCATGCATAGAAAAATTTGGAAGTTTTGTAAAGAGGGGCATTTTGGTCATTTGGTAATAAACTTAATAAAAAGGGAAAAAGAAAGCCAAAATCAGCCATCTTCTTCCCCATAGCTGCTGAAATTCCTAGAGCTCCATAAGCTAGGTTTTTAACATTTCATACTCAATAGTAAGTGCTCTCTAGCCCCGTTTTTAATGTTCATTATAATTTTGAGATCCTCGTAACATGCTCTATCCATTTCTACCCATATCTCAAGCTAGGGTTCACGTTTGGAAATTTAACCATGCATGAGATGCTTGTGTTTTGATGATTTATGGAGGAATATGAGAGTTTAAAGGATGGTAAACAACTTTGACCAGGTAGGTTTTCATGGAAATGGCCACAAGGACCATTTTGTAAAAAGGTATAAAATATGAGGTAGAAATGTGAAATAAAGAAAATTATGGGCTGGTATGAGCTTAAGATACATTCGGCTAGGCATGGGTGACCAAGGAATTTCATGCATTCCATTATACGAGCCTAGGGACTAATTTGTAAAAATGTGAAATGTTGGGGGTAAAATGGTCATTTTGCCCAGGGATAAAATTTAGGTCTGAAATGAATAGTATAAGGTATTAATAATTTATTTTTGCTGATATAGACCCCGAAGAACCAATTTCGAAGGTCAACAGTGGAAAATAAAAAGTTTCAGAATAATCAAAATACGAAACCGAAACAATTACCAGGTAAGTTCATGTAACTCGAAATAAACTTTAAATATACTTGAAAATGCATATTCTTGAACGTATGTTAATTTAGATATTGATTGCATGACAATCCATGAAATGCGGTAGTGTAAAATGAAAAAGATGACAATTGTCCCGATTGAATGAAAAAGGGAGATTCGATGGGTAAATTCTTGTTTACATGACATGAGATCCTGCATGTGTTGCAGAAAGGGATTTAGCCCGGACAGGTAATCCGATGATCAAAGTATAGTAAGGATCCAGCCTGAACGGATGTTCCTTAAGTGATCGAACCTCCCGATGAATATATGTGCATTATGGATTTACCCAGATGGGTAATATGATTAAGGACTTAAATTAGCGTGAACTGACATTTCAGATCCAAACGTTTTGGAGTAATTGTCGTTGTAAGGGATTTAGCCTGGAATGGTAATCCTGATAATACTCCTTGAATTTATGTTATGAGGGATTTAACCTGAACTGGTAGTCTCACTGTAAGAGTGAGGTTCACGGGAGTGTATATTTAAAATGGTCACTAGCATGACTTGACGGTAAATGGGATACCCATCGAGATTTTCAAGAAATTCAACGGGACTGTAATAAGACACGAGAATGGAAATGTGTGAATTGATGAGCTCACCAAGATTAATGCTATATTGCTTGAGAGGAAACTAACTTGATGATTAAGTATATGTGATAGGAAATTTATACTATGCATGTTTGGCATGAATATCTTTTATGGTTGTATGCAAAATAACTGGTAAGTTTACCTTCCTGTTATCCGAACTTACTAAGCATGTTAATGCTTACCCCCTTTCCTTTCCTTGTTTTATAAAGCTGTGGACTCGTGGAGATTGGAAGACAGTTGGAGTATTGTCAACACTATCAACTTATCTTGCTTTGGTATATAGATACTTTTACTTTGTTATAATGGCATGTATAGTTTTTTGGTTATTTTGTTATATGTGTCATTGATTAACCAATAGAAGGGCTTGAATGATATACCTATTTATTTTGTATATGGCCATAAGACATGGCTCATTTTGATGTAGGTTGTAACCTACTAATTGTGCATGTTGGTGTTTAAATGTTCATGAGATGGTTAAATGTGATATATCATGAATGGACATATGGAATGTGGCCAAATCACTCGGAGATGGCTAGGTTATTATCGGCAATGAGTTATACAATGAGCCAAGTCTAAATGTGTTTGATGATAAGGTAATCCTTAATACAAAGAGGATAATCTAACATGTATAAAACGAATAAGATGAGGTTAACATGCAATAGACCATTGAAGGTAGCCATTGGGCATATTTAGGCCCTGTGAAATACCATAGAAGTTCACAGATATGGGTGGATGTTGAGGGTGACCATTGGCTTGGATTGTAGCCTTCAAAAAGTTCCACACGGGTGTGTCTAAGTCGTTTGTGACACACAGTCAGTTCCATGGGCGTGTGGTATGGCCGTGTGTCCCCTGCACCTAAAATTTTTAGGTCAGTATGCATGGTAGTAAACACACGGGCAGAGACACGGCCGTGTGTCTCAACTGTGTGGAGGACACGGCCTAGCAGACGGGTGTGAGTCTTAGCCATGTGGCCCTAAATGCATGATGATGTTATAAATAGAATGCTCAAGTTTTTGGACACGGGTATGTCTAGGCCGTGTGAAGGACACAGGCTAGAGACACAGGCGTGTGCTCGACCATGTAAAAACCCCTGTAGGTTCGAAATGGAAAAGAAATTCAATTAATTCCACACGGGTAAGGGAGACAGACATGTCCCAAGTACACAGGAATATGCATTGCCTTCACACGGGCGTGTGAGGCTTAAACCTAGGAATTCTCCTAAGATTTTCTTAAGCTCTTGGTTTAGTCCCGGACCATTCTTAATGCATGTTTTGGGTCTCGTAGGCCCTTAATAAGGACACTATGAATATGTTTGATTGGTTTTAATTTGGGATGAAATTTATACCCCGTGATTTCCAGAAATGTCATGTTTATGTACGGTAATTCTCCGTACCTTGTCCCAGTCTCGGGTACGGGTAAGGGGTTTACAGTAATTTGAACCAGAAGTTCAATAAGGATAACTCATTACAAGTTAACTATTAGATTTATTTACAAACACAATGAGAATAACCAAGTCTTATATACAATCTAATATTTTAATTTGAATCAAAGTCTTAGTAGGACAATCAGCTAGAATAAATAATAGATTGATTGGTTCCAAAGATGAAAATTCTTTTAGATGGTCATATAATGGAGGTGGTGCTCCAAAAGAGACCCAAGACATAACTAATAAGTAAAACTTTAGAAGAGATTCAGGTACCTAAAACTGAATTTTAAAATAATAAAAATACGAGATCTCGATAAGTTATGTCAATTTGAAAAAATGTGGAACTAAATAATAGAAATGGTCGACAATGATTTTGCATGCAATATTATTATTATTGAAACAATAAAATAAAAGGAGGATATTGAATAAATCTATTGAGAAATATAGATATGGAATAAAATGATCAAAATAAAAAGACGCAACTCAAGTACAAATAAATTTGTAGAGTTTTTGGACCAGTAATCCAAATATCGAAAGGTATAAATACAGTGAGGGTGCAATTGAAGTAGTTTTGTATAAGCGGAATCAAAATATGAAGTTTTCCGCTAAGTCTTGACATTGATTATGAAAAGATATAATAGTCTTTTGTGGTGGATGCAATAACTTTTAGATATATTATTAAATTGATAATTCATAAAAGATTTAACTTGCGTCTAATTGTTATTGTTACAACCTTCTATGAATCACTATATAGTAAACTTATATTAAAATCCTTGAAGAATTTAGGATGCTAGAAGCATATTGAAATTCTTGAGAACTTGTTGATTTATATGAATTGAAAATTTTGAACATATGTGGTAAATTTGACTTAGTGAATAGTAGTTTAAGGGGGATTATAAAATGATCCAAAATACCTATTTGTGTTTTTATAAAAGAATCATGGTTAAAGTTTGTTATGATTATTGTTTAATCTTCTAAAGAGATCAAAATATATTTCCCAAAATTTCCCTCACTCGTGACTTTTAAAAGAATGATAATATAAATGCATAGCAAATACATTCAAATAGTCATTTAAAAAACTAGTATTCAAGATTGAATACGTAGAATATGAGAAAATATATGATGTTTTCATGAGGGAGTAAATATGTGTTGCACTCTTTTTCCCTTAATCGAGGTTTTGTCCCACTGGGTTTTCCTGGTAAGGTTTTTAATGGGGCAGCATATTATGCGTATATATAGATTGTGTACTCTTTTTCCTTCATGAGGTTTTTATCCCACAAGGTTTTTCCTAATAAGGTTTTAACGAGGCATATTGTCTACCAATGGACATCCAAGGGGAGTGATATGAATATCTTATTAAGTGGATGTCCATCATGATCAAGATAAAGTTTTAATAGACTTTAAATTCTAATAGTTATTAGAATTAGATCTTTACTTTTATACTCCTTATACCTATAAATAGAGATTTTGATGAAGCATTGTAATCATCTCTTTTGATCAATAAAGTATATTATCTATTACTTTCATATTTTATTTGTTCTTTATTCTCTCAATCTCCCTTTATTTTGTAACAAAAATTAATTATTTAAATATGTAGTAGATATGAATCAAATCTTAAGTTAATGAATCTATATTTAAAATTAACTCATTGATAAACTATATAAAATTTAGGATGAATTAAGACATTACACAAATACATATAGAAATATGACTAAAATTTGACAAAAAAAATATAAACATTATACATAAATACAAATATGTCAAAAACTATATATATGTAACATCCCGCATTAGGGCCTAGTCGGAACAGTGGTTTCAAGACCACAAATCCGACACAGTAAATTTTTTTATTATATTTTTATGTTCTATAATTTCACGAGATGATTTTATGAAATTTCGTTCGAAAATTGTGACGTTTGGGCACTCAATTTGGTCAAAAGGACTAAATTGTAAAAATTGCAAAACTTGAGTTCTAGAAGCTAGAGGTGTCTAATTGCTATGAAAGTTTAAATTGGAGGTCCTTATATCGTAATTAAACCATTGGTTAATTTTTGGGACAAAAATGGACATGAAATAGGTGAAATAGAGTATTTTTAAGTTAGGGGCATTTTGGTCATTTAGTAATTAAAATAATAAAAAGGGAAAATAAAAGCCAAATTTATGCTCATCTTCAACCTTTGGCCGAAATTTGCATGGAATCCATGGCTAGAGTTTTTTTCAAGCTTTCCAAGCTCAATAGTAAGTCCGTTCTTGCCCCGTTCTTAATGATTTTTATGTTTCTAAAATCCTCGTAACAAGATCTAGCTATTTCTACCATTTATGTGGCTAGGGTTGATGTTTAAAAAATTACCCATCAGTGATATTCATGTGTTTTGATGTTTAATGGTAGATTATGCAAGTTCATGGTTAGAGAAACGACTTTTACTAAGTGATTTTCGGTAAAAATTGCATAAAAGGACTAAATTGTAAAAGTTATAAAATTTGTCATAAAAGTGTGAATTAGTGGAAATTGAGGGTTGATGTAGTTATGAAATTTGTACAGCTAGGCTTAAAGTACAAAGAAATTGAATGAAAATCATTTTACGAGCCTAAGGGCTAAATTGCAAATACGTGAAAGTTTAGGGGTAAAAATGAAAATTTGTAAAAGTGTGATTTTTGGGTCAGTTTGAATAATGTGAGTAATAAATAAGCTATATTTTAAATGTTAGATCAAGAAAATCGAGATTCGAGCTTAAATCGAGAAAGTACGAGATTATGGAATAATTAGCTGTGCTCGGATTCGAGGTAAGTTCGTACGTCAATAATAATGCAATGTTAAACTTGAGTGTTAATGCTTGATATTACATGAATTGTAAGTTCATGTGTAAATGCTACAATGATATATCATATTTTTATTATTTTGCTAATGTATGAGTTTATATGAATACTTATTATGTCAAGTGTGTGAATGATGTTGTAATCTATGAACATGAGATTGTGAATGAATTCGACTAATATGAGTTATCGAGAAAATCCTTTTTGAACCTTAGGAATAATGGAGGATAAAATGTGACATGTCACTAGGAACTATGTGGCTATGAGCTCATGAACATGTGTAAATGTGATATGTGAATCCTAGTGCTGGTCTTGTATGTCCTACTGGTGGCTGGGTAGCTCAGCATGTGTTGCGGGTACCTGTCAACTTGTGTGAGCAGCCAAAGTAGTTACGTCTTGACTGTCAGCTAGTATGAGCAGGCCCGTGATTAGCTCTTGAGCGAGCAATATGTGATTGTGATATGAGGTAGCATATGGCTACATTTGAAGCATTATGTGCAAGTCTTCTGTGTATCCAATAATATTTTGAGTGTTCAACGGGTAAACTTGTGAGTCAATTGACAAGTAAATCAATGAAGAGGGAATATGACATTGTGATTTGAGTTGGTACAAGTATGTACACTAAAACCACGAGTAATGCCTTGATGTATGATGTTTCATGATAAAGAGGTATGTGGGTGATAAGTAAGTCAAAGGTTTTGAATGATGAATAAACTTATGTTTATGTTTATGATTATGTTAATTATGTCATCATATGATAGTTATCATGATATTGCACTAAAACAGTCTTGGACAACAACAATTGTGTGACTTTGAAAATCCACCAAAAATTGTGGAAATTGAATTAGAAACTTAATAAGATATGAGATTAAAGCTTGCTGAGCCTAGTTTCACATAGAAGAAACGGTGTAAACAAAAGAATTTAATATTATGAGATATTTGAATAAATTCTTAATAAGTCTAATTTCAAGGGAAACAAATGGGAACATTATCCGAATCCCATACTATGAAATAATTAATTTTTAGTAAAGAAAGGTTGAAGCTGTCAAACAGAAAAATAGGGGTAACATTAAAGAATAAACTGTACTTATTGGCTAGACCAAAAATTCTGAAAATTTTATGGTAAGAAGATATGTGAGTCTAGTTTTAGGGAAAATTTGCGGATCTTAATTTAGAGTTCCTTAACTCAAGTTATAAATAATTTAGTGACTATGACCGGAGTAGATAACTTGACTGGAATATGAGCAAATAGTGGAATTTTGTGTAATTTCGATTGTGTTGCCATGAGAACATGTTGTAAGAATTTGACAAAAGCACATTAATAAATTGCTTATTATTTTTGTACTGGCTTACTAAGCTATAAAGCTTACCCCTCTCCTTTCCATTTCTTTTAGTGTTGTCAAGTTAGCTCGAGGTTGGAAATCGTCGGAGGCAGCATCACACTATCAAATTATCAAGCCGGGGTATTAATAAATCTTAAGTGTTTTCAAGTGAGTGGTATGTATAGAGACTTACTGCTTTATGATATGTGTTTCATGATTTGGCCAATTGAGTTGGCTTAAAATGATTCATTTGTATAGAGCCATGAGATATGGCTTATATTTGATCATTGGGTTGTAAACCTAATTGATTTTGCTTGACTGTTCTAATGTCTTGATGATGTGCATGTTGTGATGGCTTGATATCAATGGATGTATGATATGGTATGTATATTTGATTGATGAACTTTGATCAATAGATGTGACCATAATCTTAGTATAAAAGTGTAAATTTAGAGTAAGTTAATGATGTTAATGAAGATGACAAGGCCACATGAATATGGTTTGGTATGTCTAGACTTGATATAAAATGAGTATGAGAAACACACGTATGATGACATGCAAATGTTATGTTTGTAACTTAATTGAGGATGTTTAATCTTTAATTGGATACCATGTTCTATGTCTTTGATGTTGTATAAGTGTATGAGGGATTAAAGTTGACCAAGGCTTGGAAAATAGCCTAAGTGTTGGCCACACGGACAGAGATACGGCCGTGTGTCTCAGTTATGTGGAAGACACGGCTTAGCACACGGGCGTGTTTCTTGGCCGTGTGACCTTAAAATATTGCTGACGTCATAAACAGATAGTTACACGGGCTGAGGGCACAAGCGTGTCCAAGCCACACGGGCATGTGTGACCACACAGCCTACCCACAGAAGCGTGTGACTTTCCAAAACTAGAAAATTTTCTAAGTGTTGTAAAAAGTTCGTAAGTTTTCAGTTTAGTCCCGAACCACCCCCGATGTATGTTTTGGTCCTCGTAGGCCCGTATAAGGGATCATATACATGTGTTTGAATGTTTTTGAATTGGCTGAAATTTTATGGCCTGATTTTATGAGATTGTGTACGTTTAGGTCCAGTAATGCCTCGTACCCTATCCCGGCCTCAGGTACGAGTAAGGGATGTTACAATATATGTTATAAAATAAAAGAACAGAGAACAAATAACAAAGAGAATGGGAGAACAAAAGAGAGAGCGTATTTTATTGATCAATCGGGATATTTACAAAGCTTGTCCAAAGTCTTTATTTATAGGCATAAGAAGTATAAATGAAGAAGAGATCTACTTCTAATGACTATTAGAATTTAAAGCACATCAAAACTTATCTTGATCTTGATAGACATTCACTTAATAAGGTATTCATAACACTCACCCTTGTATGTCCATTGGTAGATAATGTGTCTCGTTAAAACCTTTACTAAGATAAAAATCCTGTAGGAAAAAAATTCCTAGTCAAGGAAAAAGAGTACAATATCTATAATACGCATAACATGTTGCCTCTTTAAAAACCTTACCAGGAAAACCCAATGGGACAAAACCTCGGTTAAGGGACAAAGAGTGCAACGCGTATTTACTCCTCCTCATGAAAACATCATATATTTTATCATATTCTATGTATTCAATCTTGAATACTATTTTTCAAATGACTATTTGAATGTATTTGTTAAGCATTCATATCACCATTCTTTTGAAAGTCATGAGTGAAGGAAATTTTGGGGGAAATATAATTTGATCTCTTTAGGAGTTTCAACAATAATCATAGCAAACATTAATCATGATTCTTCTATAAAAACACAAATAGGTATTTTGGATCATTTTATAATCCCTCTTAAACTACTATTTACCACATATGTTCTAGCATCCTAAATCTTTCAAGGATTTTAATATAAACTTTACTATATAGTGATTTATAAAAGATTGTAACAATAACCATTAGACGCATGTAAAATCTTTTATGAAGTGTCAAAATAATATATCTGAAGGTTATTGCATCCACTACAAAAGAATATCATATCTTTTCTTATTCAATGTCAGGACTTAGCAAAAAACTTCATATTTTTATTCTGCTTTTGCAAAACTACTTCATTTGCATTTTCAGTGGCTTTATACCTTTAGATATTTAGACTATTGGTTTAAAAACTCTAAGAATTTAATTGTACTTGAGTTGCGTCTTTCTATTTTGATCAATTTATTCCATATCTATGTTTCTCAATAGATTTATCCAAGATCCTCTTTTATTTTATTATTTCAATAATAATATTGTTTACAAAATCATTGTCAACTACTTTTATTATTCGGTTCTACATTTTCTCGAATTGACATAACTTATCAAGATATATTATTTTCATTATTTTAAAATTCAGTTTCAGGTATCTAAATCTCTTTTGGAGTTTACTTATTATTTATGTCTTGGGTTTCTTCTAAAGCACCTACCTCCACTTTATGACAATCTTGAAGAATTTTTATCTTTGGAACCAATCAATCTATTATTTATTCTAACTGATTGTCCTACTAAGACTTTGATTCAAATTAAAATATTAGATGGTATATAACACTTGGTTATTCTCATTAAGTTTGTAAATACATCTAACAGTTAACTTGTAATGAGTTATCCTTGTTGAACTTCTAGTTCAAATTATTCTCCCCTAACTCATTACAAGTTATTATTTCTCAAAATTGAGACACCATACTTTTTCCAAAGTTACTTAAGCTTATAAGTTATACAATCAAGCATAATAAACATACAACATAAAACAATAATAAAAATATATAAATGTGTGAAAAAATAAAATTTATGAGTGTTGATTTTCTAGTAAATACAAAATAAGTTTCTAATTTTATCCAAATTTGTAGCTTAATGAGAATGCATATACGGCAGTAGTTGCCTCTTACTATCAAATTCTGCCCATACATTACTTGAACATAACTTTGATGGTAGGTATTGATTTATTTAGGATTAATGTGTAATTGTCCTAACATGTATAATTTCTTCATGAGTCAACGTCAAAGGCAGCGCAATGAGCACAGATGTATAAAATATCTCGTCTATAAACACGTGGAAGTTTATTTGTTTAGTTACAATTTTTTTGAGTGGAAAAATAAAATAGTGTTTTATTTCTATCATCAGCAATACTGTAGTTGTGAGTTGAGAATTCTGGTTTCAGATTGAGCTAAGTACAGTGGCTGAGCAAAGATGTGGGGATATATTAAGGCTGTATGCTTTTACATGGTGTTTGTAATGAATTGGTGTAAGCCTGCAGTTTCATTTTCAGTAGTTGACTCTCTTCTTGGATTTACTGCTCCACTTCCCTTCAAGCTTGAAACTGGGTAACCTCCCTTCTGCTAAAAGCTAATCTTTTCTTTAATCTTTGTATCCAACACATTTTTCGAATATATACGAGTATAGAGAGAGTATGTACTCCATTGGAAACTAATCCGATTGACTAGTCATAACGGGTTAGCTAATTGAATGTCTCAGATACACAGAGGTGGATGATTTGGAGTTTTTCTACTATTTTATTGAATCAGAAAGGAACCCAGCAGAGGATCCTCTACTGCTTTGGCTCACTGGAGGCCCTGGCTGCTCTAGTCTTTCTGGGTTTTTCCTTGAAATAGGTGATCTAATTGGTTATATCCACTTTGTCAAGGAATCATGTCTTAATTACAAGCTCATTTCCAACCTCTAAATCCATTTAGGACCCCTGCGTTTTAACATGGTGGAGTACAATGGCAGCTTACCAACTTTTTTCCTGAACCAATATGCATGGACAAAGGTGAAATCATTTACGACTAATTGAGTTGTGCCAAGCCTCTTATTTCCCTTTACTGATATTTGATATTCGTAAACATCCTTTATAACTTTCTAAGTTTCAAGTATAATCTTCCTAGATGCTCCTGTTGGTACTGGATTCTCTTAATAAAGGACCGCCAAGGTTTCAAGACTGGGGATATGAAACATGCTATTTGTTGTTATAATTTTCTGAGGAAGGTTTAGACAAATCTCTACTTCTAGTATTGCTTGTTCTTAAATATTCCATATATTGCTATAAGGTTTAGACAACTCCTTTTGTAACCTGGAGTAGTGTTTTCTGTTCAGTGGTTGCAGAGTCATAAGAAGTTCATCTCGAATCCACTTTACATTACCGGAGACTCCTACTCAGGAATGATTGTACCTATAATTACTCAAGCAATATCAGATGGTAGCTAGCTACATCCTCATCCTCATAAGACTTGTATTTTTATATGTTGTTAATCAATGGAGAAATAACCATGTTATTCATCTTGGTTCAGATATTGAAGCCAAACGAGTATTGAATCTCAAAGTAACTACTCCACCATCAAATTCCTGATGAGAATACCGATTTGTTGTGTTTCAAAAATCTCTTTTTACTATATGGTGTTTTAGATTCAGGAATGCTACAAAATTTCTAGCAATTATTGCAGGGTTATTTGCTTGGCAATCCATTCACATATGCGAAATTTGACGGAAACTCAAAGATTATATATTATAATCGAATGGCGCTCATCTCTGATGAACTCTATGAGGTTATTGAACAGAAACTCCTCTTTCTATTCCCTTAAATCTAAATAATTCTTCAAGGACACCAAATATATGTATGTTCCTAAGAATTTTTGGATTTTGCAGTCGGCCAAAAGCAATTGTAAACAAGAATACATAGACGTAGAAATCAGCAACAGAATGTGTGTGAAGGATCTCCAGACTATCTCAGAGGTAGAAAAGAAAATGAACCTGTTTCTTATAGACATATTTTTTTAATTCATGAAAGCTTTCTCTTTTTGTTCACTAGACCAGATTAATAACAGTTTTGGCATTTGTTTTTCTAGTGCACTGCACATATAAACACGATGCGTATCTTGGAGCCTTACTGCCCATCCGAACTTCCCAATGTGCGAAAATATCTTTTAGGAACACATGAAGACTCCTTGCATCTGTCAGACGGATACCCTCAATTTGGATGTCGTGTAAATGTTCTTCCACTTGCTATATGTATATATTTATGTAACTCTGTTTTGATAAATCGAGCTGCTGACTAAGCCATATTACAGAACTATTATTGTTACCTTTGCAAAGTTTGGGCAACTGATATCAGTGTCCAGAAAGCACTTCATATCAGAAAGGTAACAATTGAAACTCAACAACAACAACACCAGGTAACTTAGTAAGTTAAATTAATGACTTGTTGATGTTGAATACCAGGGAACAATCAAAGAATGGGTAAGATGTAACAAAAGCATGGATTATGACTATGATGTTGCTAGTGTTGTAAGCTATCATCTATGTCTCAATACAAGAGGTTACCGAGCTCTAATATACAGGTTACACTTTTGCTTGCTTACAGCACTCGCCAGCTAAGTTAAATTAATGAATTGTTGATGTTGAATACCAGGGAACAATCAAAGAATGGGTAAGATGTAACAAAAGCATGGATTATGACTATGATGTTGCTAGTGTTGTAAGCTATCATCTATGTCTCAATACAAGAGGTTACCGAGCTCTAATATACAGGTTACACTTTTTCTTGCTTACAGCTCTCGCCATCTCAATTATTCTAGCTGAATCTTATTTTCTTTACAGTGGTGATCATGACCTAGCTGTTACATATGGCGGAACTGAATCATGGATTAAGTCCTTGAATTTATCCATTGTTGATGATTGGAGGCCATGGATTGTTGATGGTCAGGTTGCAGGGTAAGCCTATGACTTATAAACGGATTTTGTTTCCAATACGTGTTAGAGCTTTCTTTTTCTAATGATTTGGTTGTTACAGATACTCGAGAGAATATGGAAATAACTTCACATTTGCAACTGTCAAGGCAAGTATGCTAATAGTTTTATAAATGAAAAAGGTTACTTATTAATTATGTCAGTTTTGGAAGAAAAATACATGTAATGGAGTTTGGGTTATTGCAGGGAGCAGGTCATACAACTCCAGAGTACAAACCTAAGGAATCTTTCTCCATGTTCAAAAGATGGATTTCTCAACAACCTCTGTGACTGTAAAAATTCTAAAAAAGAGCTCTTATTCCATTACCTCCAATGTTAAAAAAAAAATCAGATGCTGTAATAGTTTGCATTTAGATAATGTTTTGTGCAATTTGTCTTATACAAGACATTAGTGTGAAACATTAGTGTAATAACATGAGAATGCAACTGATAATATATGATTCTTAGTTTAAAGGATCAGTGAGTGTTATTCTCAAGGCAGCTTTGTGGAGAGATGATTTGAATATAGAAACCAACTGCAATATTACAGGTTTCAGAATGTTAGTAATTGTGTTTCAGGTACATAGGGGTAGGACTGTGGGAGATGTGGAATTTTTCTACTATTTTATTCAATCAGAAAGCAATCCATCAAAAGATCCTCTCATCCTATGGCTCACTGGATGCCCTGGTTGCTCTGCTCTCTCTGGCCTTTTTCTCAAATATCTCTGATTATTTTTCATGTTTAGTATCACCGGAGACTCCATAGCCATTTGTAATGATGTTAATTTAGAATCTAACAATTTCATTTAGGGCCTTTGCAATTTAACATGATGGAGTATAATGGCAGCTTACCAACTTTTTCTCTCAACCCTTACTCATGGACAAATGTGAAATCATTCATTCATTCATTCATGATTCCATAAAATAATAGCTCATGGTTTGTAGCTTCTACTTACTCCATGATAACTATTCAGGTTGCAAATATCATCTTTCTAGACTTACCTGCTGGCATTGGATTTTCTTATTCAACGAGATTGCAAGGTTTTGAGACCGGGGATAAACTATTTGCTAATGATGGGTATAATTTTGTGAGGAAGGTGAAGCCGTTACTTGCCAATAACTATCTCATATGCATAGAGTTGTTATATAGTCTTAAAAACGAAATGTTTTCAACAATTACTTCTTGTCTGTTCAGTGGCTGCGAAGTCATCCCAAGTTCATCACAAACTCACTCTATATTGCCGGTGATCCATACGCTGGTAAAATTGTTCCCATAATTGCTCAAGCAATATCAGATGGTAAGAATGCTTTAATCCGCTTTAAACTTGGTGCTTTATCAGATGGTAAGAATGCTTTAATCCGTTTTAAACTTGGTGCTTTATCTGTTGTTTCTAATGGGACTGATGTCACGGTTTTTCATGGTATTTTTAGGTATCAAAGACGAATACGTTCCAGCCATCAATCTCAAAGTAATGCTCTACATCTACTTCTGCTGACCTTTGTGCTTTATGTTATCGTATGGAGTTTTTTATTTTCAGCAATTGTTGCAGGGTTATTTGGTCGGTAACCCTGCAACGGGTTCGAAATATGATGACAACTCAAAGATTCCATTTTATAATCGTATGGCACTTATCTCTGATGAACTTTACAAGTTCAATGAACAAAACCCTTTGTTTTAACACTTTTGATACCATAAATTACAACTATCTATCTCGTAATTGCAAGTGTTTTGTCGATAAAACTATGTGTTTATATGTTCATTGAGCACTTTTTTTTCTGCAGTCAGCCAAAAGGAATTGTATAGAAGAATACGTAGAAGCGAACATGAGTGTACAAAAGATCTTGAAGTTATCTCAAAGGTATTCAAGCAAATGAACCTATTCTCTTTTGTTTTTGTTTTGTTTTGTTTTTTTTGGTAACATATCATCAAAATAGTTAAGAAGCAAGTTTCACTTTTCATAGTGCATTGCCTACATAAACAAGCCACATATCCTAGAGCCTCGCTGCCCTAGTGACTTTAATCCATCGGCTACTTTGGTCAATAAAAAGAAATATTTCTAGAAACACATGAAGACTACCTACATGTGTCATGAGTCACACAAGGGAGCTCGCAATTAATGCACACAATTTAGTCCCTTCATGTTTACTTGAGATCATTTGCCCCAACAAGGCTGACTCATTGTTCGAAAGAGACTCAAAACCTATCTACTTGAATCCTAGTTAAAATGTAAACACTCTAGTAACTTGTATTTTTATAAGATTATTATTGTAAATTCTAAAAAGTAAGAATGCATAAAATTTAAATTCCTTTAAGACTTTCATCTTGTAGATAGATATTAATCTTAGCCATCGATGTAATTCAATCTGTACCTCTAAATCTAGAAGAGCTCAACTATAAATAGAACCCTCCCCTTTCATTTGTAATAACTTCATTCTTGAGTAAGAGAATAAATTTAAGAGTATTTACTCAAACACTTAGTGTGCAATTGTTTTCTTGTGGCTTTTCTATTCGATTCGAGTTCCTTTGTCTTTTCGAGTTTGCTTCCGTTTCATTTAGACGCCTTAGAAAATTTCCCTTATGAATTATCACTTTTCAAGAGTTAGACTAACTTAAGGCAGATTTGAAGCGAGTTGGTATTAGAGCTAAGGTTCAAAGACATTGGTTGAGATGATGAAAGGTGTAGACAAGCAAATTGAGCCTAAGAAGACCCGTGGTAGGGTAGGAAAGCTAGCAAAGTGAGGGATATGTTATCAACTTTCAAAGGTAGGGTTGCCAAACTTGAGGGCTCCATGGGTGATATGAGGGAGACCCTTGAGGAAGTTAAAGGACACACCACAGAGTTGGAATCGAGGCAATATCAGCTCGAGGGGAAAGTGGTAGAGGCTTTTAGTGTTAATGTGGATGCGATGTAAGGCGTTCTCAATACAGTTATGGGTAAGTTAACTAAAAGAGATGATGCTCTTGAGGCCATGGTGACAGCCTTGAAAGAATAAGTTGTGGAGCTCAAGTTAGAGCTTGTTATCTGCAAAGATGCTTTGGGTAATAAGGTGTTGGTTGCGACACCTAAGCATAAGGTAGATGTCCTTAAGCCGAAAGAGTTCAATAAGGCGAGGTTCGCAAAGGATGTGGACAATATCTTGTGAGTAATGTAGCAATACTTCTGTGCCAAATGCATTATTGATAATGCTACTAAGGTTAATATTGTTGTTATGTATTCTATTGATGTCGCTATATTATAGTGACGTCATAGGTTCATAGATGAGAAACGAGGTGGAGTTACAATTGAGACTTGGGAAGAGTTTCAAAGCGAATTCAAGGGGCAATTTTATCCAGAGTATGCCAAGGATAAAGCTCAAGTTAAGTTACATCGGCTTACATAACAAGACATAATTAGGGAGTATGTGCGTGAGTTTAGTGAACTCATGCTCCAAATTTTTTATCTGGGTGAGAAAGAGACATCATTCTTTTTCATGGACAAGTTGAAGTTGTGGACAAAGCAAGAGTTACAGTGTTGGGGGGTCCATTGTAAAACCCTATACTCAATCTGGTCGGCGAGCCCGAATATCAGGATATCACACCACCGTCACGCATCACACACATTATAAAATGTCACATTAATAGGCAATCGTCCTCTTTATTAGCATTCTTACAAAATTTTAATTCAAGCATATATTAGTCTTCATTAAAAACATGCCAAACATACTTCAAACAAACTTATAATATCAATTAAACTTGCATTAGAGCCACTTGGAAAAATTCCAAAACAAGTTATGTAGTTATTGACATTGAAACAAAGGTATCGACATTTCTCATATATGGTATTGATACCGATTGAAAAATCGATACAAAGACAACATTTTGTTTCTCATCTAAAAATTAAACCCTAGAATTTATTGGTACCTTTATTAAAGTATCGATTATTTTACCTCGAGTATCGATACTCGTGGTAAGGTATCGATACCAAGTTACAAAATTGACTTCCTGCACATCGAAATATCACAGAAGTATGGTTTTTATAATCCAAATATCAATACCTTTGCTCTAAACCCTAAAAATATAGCACATTTAAGCATTTAATCCATTCCAACAAATATCTAATCAACATGCATCATTTACATTTTTAAACAAATGTTAAAACGACCAAAATAACAGTTCAAAACATCAAAAACATGTCCGAGTAAGAATTAACAAACGAAGGTCCTAGCCTAGAGTTCTTAGGAATTATTAAGCTACAAAATATCCAAAATGTCATGGCAATATCATGCAACAGCTCTACCACATTAGTCAACGTCCATTGACCATACATACAGTTCATGGCACTTTAACATAACAAATATTCAAACCAAAACAATACCAATTAAATAATTATGACATCCATCAAAAGTGCTAAAAAACTAAACTCATAAAATATCATGAAGACCATAATAATAATCAATCAAATTTTAACCACATTGCCTTATCCCCACAGTTCAAAGAATAATATTAATACCACCTACACAAATACTAAAGCCTAACTTGGATCACTTCCTTGGTATCCTCGCACCGCAGACACCGTTAATGCTAAATATCTGCAGTTGTTAGAGAGAATGGGTAAGCTTAAACAAGCTCAACGAATGTTGGAGTAACCACAAAGTATAAACAATATCAAATGTTAAACAAGAGCATACTACAACACATTCACAACCATATTTAACCAAGTCAAAATAACATATTCACGTTTCATTAAACCATAAAACTAGCATATACTCTCATGTACAACTACATTCAAATTACATACAAATAGTTCATTTTACAATAATTCATCAAGATTAAACAACGTATACATGCTTTAATAACTTACAAGTCTAGCTTATAAATTTACATGCATTCATAAGTTAAATGAAAATGACCCAAACTATAATTACATACACAATTTACTATGAGAACATACTAACATTTTCATGAAACTTAAATCAACTTATTTAGCATATTATTCACATGTTTATGCATCCATCTCACATCGTATTATCACTATATATAAGTTCACATTTAAACAATAATTTGGCAGTTGAGGCTATGAAACATAAAAGTGGGCTCTATCACCACACATCGGATACACGGATCTTCAACACACCAATTGACTCATAAAGTCAAACAAATCCCAAAAAGTGAAGCATAAAGCTAACACTCTCCTGCACACCAAACATGTCCCGTTAAATGGAGCTTAGCTCACATTCCTTTATCTCTTCAACCTATGCCAAGACCTCAATGCCCAAAAACACAATACATATAGGTGAATACTCACAATCCTATGGCATGCCAACTATATCTAATGATTTCAATAGATCACAAGGCCAAAATATCCACAATACACATTTTTAATTATTGATTTAATGCACACCATCTCTGTTTATATTCAACAATTTACATCACAACTTGTACACAATGCATGCTTTTCAGATTCACATTTGATTGCACTTTAAGTGCCACAATGATGCTCATTAAGCCATCACATATTCGACCACATATGTGTATTAAAATCAGTACATCATAAATCACATACAAGTATTCTCACATATTACTTGTCATAATAATATCACATTCCACAATTCAACACATATATACTTACCAAAATTTCGCTCACTTTCCCTACATAGTTGCATTATTAGCATATCATTATCATTATTATTTGGCATGCATATCATGCCCACAGCACAACACAATTCACAATAGTCATCACACATGTCTCGTATCACAATATCGTATTATAATAATCAATCCACAATTATTCACATAATCACATAATTGCCAAAATAAAGCAACGTAAATAGAAAGCTTACACTCGGAACTTATGATTTAGGCTATTCCTAAGCTCCCAATTAACACTATGAATCTTGTCTACAAGTAGCGATTCAAAACTCTCACCGTTCGCGTTTTCGCCTAATCGCCGAAAGCCTAAACTAGCTTTGCCTTGCCTTTCGACTTACTCGAAGAAGGCTCTAATAGTTCCAATGCTTCAAACATAATAACCACACAATATACACAATAAAAAATCAGCCAAAGACTCATTTCAAACAATCAAAATACAAACCTAAGCTAAATTCTCTTGTAATTGAAATCTTCGACATAACAAACTTTAATTTCAATTATCTTATTCTATACTTAATATTTTTGCCTAAAACTAATTTCATTCATCTAATTATTCACCTACAATTTGTTCTCAACATTTAAACTACTCAAAATTACCCAATTCATTGTATCAAAATTTTAAACATGTTTATGATAATTTTCATGAAAATTCATTAAAATGTTGGAAATCTTGAACAAAACATTAAAGTAAGTTTAGAAACCTTCTAATCATGTCAAAACTATTTGAAAAACTCTTTGAAACCATATTTTTACCGAAAATCGCAAAATCTACCATTAACAACTCAATTTTTGACTTTTATTTAAAACATACAATTTAATGGCTAAAACTCTATTTCAAAGACTATATAACATTAAAAAAATTTATAAAAATTATTTTTTACCTTCGGTGGAAGAAAAATGAGTTTTTGATTGAAAACCCAAGAAACCCGCAAGCTTGGGAGATGACAAAACCTATAGTGTTCTTGGATGTTTTTCTTAAAATATTATGGAGATTTATGGCTTAGGGTGTGGCATCTAGGAACTTTCTGAAGCTATTAATAAAACAAAGTCACTTACGGATTTTGGTGTCAAAAAGGTAGAAAAGTCTAAATCTTTCAAGCCCAAATCTAAAGCAAAAGGCAATGGCGGGGGAGACAAAGACAAGTTTACCAAGAATGGCAATGGTAAGACCTAAAAAATGAGAGCTAAGCCCAACAAACAATGGGAGAAGAAGAAGGAAAGGGGACCATTGAAATGCTTTCTTTGTGAAGGTCCACATATTGTAAAGGATTGTTCAAAATGATCTATGTATTCTTCCATCAATGAGAATGATGAATAAGAAAACACACAAATGTAACTTGGTTCAATCTTGATTTTTGTTAAAGCCAATGAGGGTTGTAAGCAAAAGGGACTGATGTTTGTAGACATCATTGTGGCAACCAGAGGATTGAATGCCCTTGTTGACACAATCACTTCAGATTTTTTTATGTCTGAAGAGACTGCTCAGAATCTTGGTCTTAAGGTTGAGAAATAACCAGGGTGGATTAAGACAATGAATTCCAAAAGGGTTCCAATAGTTGGTGTTGCAAAAGAAGTTGAACTTCAACTTGTTGGTTTAATTAGTAAGGAAACTATCATGGTAGTACCACTAG
Source organism: Gossypium hirsutum (assembly GCF_007990345.1). Lineage (NCBI taxonomy): Eukaryota > Viridiplantae > Streptophyta > Magnoliopsida > Malvales > Malvaceae > Gossypium > Gossypium hirsutum. The sequence goes on along the minus strand of NC_053435.1, from coordinate 43,564,166 downwards.
ATGACTATGACTATGGTCAGATTAAACTTTCTTGATCGGATTAACGCGCTTCTTATTCCTTTTATTTATTATATGTGTATGTTAGATTCATGACATCAATGTGTGGTGCCAATTAAATGGGATGAGGGTGTAAAAGCCAAGGTACTGTCGATAATCTAGTTTGCTAAGGGGGTATGCAGAGATGAAGTGTCCTACATAACAACCTTGAAAGTCAATGAGTTTATTGAACCCATCGAGGAGGTTTTGAAAGAAGTGGTACAATTATTATCGTCCTTTCGAGATGTGATGCCTACCAAGTTGCTTAAAAAGTTACCACCTAAGAGGGAGGTGGATCACAGGATTGAGTTGATGCCTAAAACTGAGCCATCGACTAGGTCCCCATATCGAATGTCTCCGTTAAAGTTAGAAGAGTTGTAGAAATAATTGAAGGAACTTTTAGATGTTAGGTTCTTTAGACCGTCTAAAGCCCCATATGGTGCACCAGTTTTGTTTCAAAGAAAGGATGATAGGTCCTAAACATTGTACATTGATTTTCAAGAATTGAATAAGATCACTATGAAGAACAGGTACCCAATTCCACTCTTTGCAAATTTGTTTGCTCACCTTGGTAGCGCAAGGCAGTTTACTAAGTTGGATTGCAATTGGGGTGCCATCAATTCAGAGTAGTCAAAGGGTATGATCTAAAGATATCTTGTGTGATGTGTTATGGCTCATATGAGTTCCTTGTTATGCCCTTTGGACTAAATAATGCTCCAATGACATTTTTCACTCCGATGAATAAGGTACTTCAACATTTTTTAGATTGTTTTGTGGTTGTTATCTTGATGACATTGTGGTGTATAATAAGTCACTTGAGGAGCATGTAGAGCATTTGAGGGAAGTGTTTCGAGCCTTTTGAGAGAATGAGCTTTATGTCAAGAAGGATAAATGCTCATTTTCTCAGCACAAGGTACTGTTCTTAGGCCACATCATGAGAGGTGGCAGAATCTGGATGGATGGGGGAAAAAGTCAAACTATTATTGATTGGGAGCCACCAACCAAGGTAATAAAGTTGTGATCATTCCTTGGGCTGGCAAATTATTACTGACGTTTCATTGAAGGAAACTCCAGAATCATCGCCCCTTGACAAATTTATAAAAGAAGGGTAAGGTGTAGGATTGGAATGAACATTGTTCAAAAGCCTTTGATCAAGTGAAACAGGTAATGACCAAAGAGCACGTGCTTGCGTTGCCAGATTATATTAAATCGTATGAGGTGCATATAAACACATCAAACTATGCAATTGGGGGAATATTAATGGAGGATGGGCACTCGATTGCTTTTGAGAGTTGAAAGCTTAATGATACTGAGCATCGATATACGGTTCAAAAGAAAGAGATGATTGTAGTAATGCTTTGTTTGCATACATGGAGACACTATTTTCTAGGTTCCAGGTTTATTGTCTATATGGATAATATTGAAAATAGTTATTTTTTTACTCAAAAAAAGTTGTCTCCCAAGTAGGCTCATTGGTAGGTTTTCTTGGTAGAATTTAATTCCAAGATGGAGGATGAGCTGGGGAAAGCCAACGCAGTGGTTGATGCACTAAGTGCAAAGTAGAGCTTGTAGCAATCAGTCAGTTGATAGTTCCCTATTGGAGTGCATTAGAGAATGATTGATCTATGATCCTACAACTAAATGTTGATTGAGCTTACCAAAGAAGGGAAAATGAGGCGATATGGGCTTGAAGCAGATTTATTGTATACTCAGGGGGATTGTCTTTATGTGCCTCAATATGAGAAATTGTGCAAAAAGATCATGAAAGAGTGTCATGATTCGAGATGGGCTAGCTATCCGGGTATGCACCATACATTGACTCTTTTGAATGATTGTTATGTTGGGAAATGTTCTCATTGTAATTGTTTTCTATATATTTGAATGATGAATAAATAAATAAAGTTTAATTTTGCATTTCACTATTATATCTTTTGTGTTTATGTCTTTCATGTTTTGCATAAATAGCGAAATTGTGACAAGAAAATGTTAACTAATTGATTGTCTTAGATAGGTGTGGCTGCCTATAAACGTACTATCATTTATAGCATAAATATCACACCAGAAATATATAAAATTAGAACGGTAGTGTCCGCAAGCGTATGGTCAAATTGTAATATAGTAAAGTTTACGAAGAAACACTAGTAAGTATTCTGAGAATTGTACCAAAGGGATTGTATATTGGAGAAACTATGATTAAATTAATTGCAGAAAATAATGACTAATCTAATCGAGTTATGAATTAGTAGTGTGAGTACAAATTAATATTTTAATCAAACTAATTCAATTAATTAACCCAAGCTAACCTAATGGAATTTCCTATTCCTAATGTCGACAATTTGAGCCTCTAGCCTATGATTGATTAAGTCCCTAATTATCTAATTAAATAATTAATTATCTCGATTGAGTTATTTATCACCCTCAGCAAGAATACCCTTCCGGTCTCATCTACACTAAGGATTACCACCTAAGTCACCCTTCTGGTCTTTTTATAGGCATATAGATACCCTCCGGTCTCACCGCTTGGCACAAGTTATACACGACAAGATACCCTTCCGGTCTCACATTTCTCGATATTCTATTAAGGGCATACTCCTTAATATACTAAGTACTATTGAATAAACAACATATTTTAGATAAATAATTACTTAACAAATAAATCAGTTTATTAACTGAATCATGCAAAATATAAATAAAACACGATAATATATTCTAATATTTATACAATGATTAATTAACCGAATTAACGTAAGACAAATAAAAGAAAAAAAAGAAGAGATAAGAGAATAATCATGAATAAATATATCGAAGCGCGATCTCGGAGCAATCTCCGTTCGCAAATGTCTTCACATCGAAATAGAAAAGTTCCGACTAAGCTAACATAAAATAAAATAAAAAGAAATCTAAATAGTAAAAACTGTCTGTCTAAGTCTGCCCATAATTCTGGGGACTCTAAGGTTGCTTATATAGGCAACAGGCTATTTGGTGACCACTCAATCCTAGATATACTTAAATACCAATAAATGCAATATTCTGATAAATGCTAGGGTCCAAATATGGAAATATCCCAAAGTTACCATCCAAGGAAAAAAATCAACTACACTTTGGCCCACCATTTTCGCCACACCGCCATGCCAAGGAAGAGTTCGTCGGGACGTAGAAGGTCCTCACATTGGGACATCACGTGTTACTTTAGCCTGGGATGCTTCTCAACGTTGTTTCATGCTAGGGGATACTTATGTCACACTATGACTTTCGTTCCTTGCAATCTTGAGCTTGAATTGGCATCCTACACACTTAAATAGACCATTAGTCACTCATGAGCCCAAATCAGCCTTACGGTCATCAAAAGAGCAAAAAAAAAGTGTAAAAATACTTATTTTATTAATATTTATTTCTAACCTACTAATACTAAAAATATAACAATATGCCAAGAAAACAAGCTCGTTAAGTGTAGAAATGACCTAGTATAACAACTACATTTGACTTCAAGTCAAAGTGGCACTGTAACGATGTTTAAATTGTGAGAAAGACAACTTACTCCAGTAGATAATCTACATGAGTCTGTAATCCTGTAAAAGAATCAAAGTGAGCATTTGATTCAAATACTAAAGGATTATTATGTCGTCTACAATTCCAATTAAGAAGATGACTAGTCTTGGCTATCGGAGCAGTTGACTCCACAAGTAGAGACATAGATGTACTCATTGAAAGAATGATACATTGGACTGGACCCAAGTTGAATTAATTTTGAATCCATTTGTGAATTAATTCACTTGTGATGTTCATGGTGTGACTTGCCTAAATCCCAAGTTAGTCATTGACCATGCGTATATAACTCATAACTTTGGTATAAGTGGAGGCTTATACTCTAAAGCTGATTGAGCCAAAAGCCAGTATGTTGGGTACATGACTTGTGTATGGCATGAATTTACTAGCAACAATGGAATTCATAGCTCGATTAAAGATTTAACGATATCCTCTCATTGGTATTGTGTGGATTTGTAAATATGGAACGTGGTCACGAGTTGCTTATTCTGAAATGAGCAATCTATCACAGTTATTATGTAACACCCCTTACCCATGTCCGACGCCGAAACAGGGTACGAGGTATTATTGGACTTAATCGTTCACAAACATGAAAAAATCGGGCTAAAAAATTTCTTTTAATTCAAAACTTTTCATACATATGCATAATGTCCCATACACGGGCCTACGAAGCTCTAAACATGCATTGAAAGTAGTTAGGGACTAAACCGAGAACCTTAGAAAGTTTTGGGAAAACTTAGAAAATTTCTTTCCATGAAACAGGGTCACACGCCCGTGTCCTTAGGCCGTGTAACTCTCTGTTTATGATGTCAGCATGCAAATCGAACCACATGGCTAGACTGCACGCCCGTGTCTCCAGGCCATGTCCCTCACACGGTTGAGACACACGACCGTGTCTCGGCCCGTGTAGTCAACACTTAGTCTATTTTCCAAGCCTTCATGTTACCCATAAACCCTTACAACCTTATACATATCAAAACCACAATTCATGGCATCATTTTAGTGATTAAACAACTTTTATTAAGACATATTCATAACATTAACATGTCTTCTTATAAGCAATGCATCTACTCATGCAATACCAAGTCCAGATTCCTTAATTCACATTCATAGGACTTGTCATCTTGATGACCACTTTTACCATTATACTATGGTTACCAACTTATACATCAAGCACTCATGATCAAGCACTCATGATCAAGCACTCATGTTTAACCATTATCACGTTGTTTTATAACGTGCAATTACTATATCGCTATGACCACCTCAATTGGTCATAGAGCATACATTCAACACACATGTCATATTACCAACCAAGCATGGAAAATAAACATAATCACATATAAATATTAAACATGACACAAATAACTAGGTTTACAATCCATAATCAATATGAGCCACATCTCATGACCATATACGTATAACTCAATATAAGTCAATACATTTGGCCAAAGCATAAAAACACATGTCAATAAAGTAGATCCCTATACATGCCACTCACTTGAAAATTCTAATATATGCTTCATTATTCCAAAGGTATTGACTTGATAGTGTGATGCTGCCTCCGACGCTCTCCAACCCCGAGCTAACCTGACAAGCTAAAAGAAATGGAAAGGAGGGAGTAAGTTTCATGCTTAGTAAGTCCATATGAAAATAATAAGAAATTTATCAATATGTTTCCACCAATTCTTACAACATGATCTCAAGGTAATACTATCATAATTGCCCCCCCTTTTTTTTCTATGTCCAGGTCAAGCTATTTTCTCGAGTCACAGTCAGTAAATTATTTACATCTAGAGTTACGAAACTCTAAATTAAGATCCACTAATTTTCCCTAAAACTAGACTCACATATATTCTTACCATAAAATTTTTAGAATTTTTTGTTTATCCAATTAGTATATTTTATTCTTCAAAGTCACCTCTGTTCTCCTGTTTGATAACTTCAACCTTTCTTTACTAAAAATTAATTATCTCCTCACACAGAATTCGAATGATGTTCCCATTTGTTTCTTTTGAAAATAGACTCATTAAGAATTCTAATCACATAAACTGTAACCTATAATTATTTGTTTAAAATTTTTAATGATTTTCCCAAATAAAGATAGGGGATTTCGAGATCATTCTGACTCTGTCTCACAACAATTTAAATATTTTGTAATATGAAACTCTTTTGCTTACACCGTTTCTTTTATGTGAAACTAGACTCATTAAGATTTAATTTCATATTTTATTCAGCTTCTAAATTAATTTCCACAATTTTTAGCAGATTTTCGAAGTCGGACTGCTGCTGCTGTCCAAAACTGTTTTAGTATAAATTAATGATGCTAAGTTTATCACACCTTATTAGTTCATTTTCACCACATTGGTAAAAATACATGTTTATACATCACGTATAGACCTATAACCATAAGGTCATCACAAAATCATTCTCATAGGCATGACTTGCCTATTTACATCCTCACCAAATGTGCATCATAAATCAAAATCATTTCTCATGAGTTTGGCATACATACCTGTGTTACTCTACATGTTCATATATTTTACTTGCTCATATTCATTCCTTATTAATCATAAAACATGAATTGAATTCACATCTCATCAATTTTATGTAAAATACATGGATGGTCATAAGCATAACTTACATGGATGGTCATAAGCATAACTTACTCACTTTCCTTCCTTACTAAACATACAATGTAAATGAAGCTTGTATTTCGTAATTCTCATTTAGGTACCTTACCACTCACCACATGGTCATAAATTCTTTCATTTTGATACAAACCATAATTCTTACATTGAACCATTTGGGATACTACAGGATATTCATTAGCCCTAAACATGGGATAAGATACCGACGCCATGTCCTAGACATGGTCTTACATTGGCTAGTATGTAACGCCCCGATTTTTGGGCCTGGAAGTATTGGGCCTTGAGTCTGGGTTCGGGTGGAAAACGGCCCGAATAATTTGGATGTTATTATTATTTCGTATGTTTAGTTTAGTAATTAAATAAATTACGAAGGGTTTATGGTGTGGAAAAAAGAAGGCCTAAGAGTAAATTTAATTCGAGGCAATTCCTGAATTTTAATTTTAGGAGAGAGGGTTCTGGCGATATGGGCTTTTAAAGTTGAGGTGGTAAAATAGGACACAAATAAGGCCTTGGTAAAGTGGTAAGGTGGCGCCACTAAGTTCCTAAAAAAAATGGCGTCTGGGAAGGAATTAAAGGTCTAGGGTTCAAGTTGCAAGGTAGGCATATTGTTACTTTTTAATTTTATGTATGTGTCGGGCATGTGATCACTTAAGTGAATTTCGGCAAGGGCCTTAGGGAGGTTGGGCCGATTATTTTAGTTGATATTAGGGTTAGGTTCTTTTCTTTTTCTGTCTTGGAGAATTAGGGTTAGCTACCTGAAAGCTTTCACTGTCATTCATCCTTTCTGAGTTCTCACAAAAGTCGAAAATGTAAATTCCTTCTCCTGGGTGCCGATTTCTTCTTCCTCTCTTTTTCATCCATTTTATTTCTTCCTTTTTGCTTTTTCTTCTAGCCGAACCTTTTGATCACCTTACTCACCTCCTCTGTCGATCCCATTCTTCATAAAACCTCCATAGCCGATTGCCATAAAAGCCGAAATCTCGAAAACTCACTTCTTGTGCCGATTTCTCCAAGCCAAAATCCTTCAGTTATTTTTGTTCTTTTTGATCAACTTTCATCTTCTCTAAACCCTTAGTATCTGTCGGCAACATTGCTTCAAAGTTATAGCCTCAAATCGTCATCTTCTTCGTCACTTAAAAAGTTGAAATACCATAGATTTAGGGACTTATAGCCGAAACTTCAGATCTCCTGGATTCGAGTTATACTATCATTTAGAGGATAGATTTGCATTAGATCTGCATAGAAATCAAAGAAGAATAAGTGGTAAGTGCTCATCACCTCAGATCTAGTCTTATTTTACAACTTAGAAAAGCCGAAGTCCCTAAAATCTAGGGAGGCTGTCGATTTGGGCATAGGGCTTTAAGGTTCTTTAACCGATGATTTATTTTGGTGATTAGTGTCTTCTAGAGGTTTGATCGAAGGCTTGGATCTTTGGAGCAACTAGACTTAGACCTAGTCATCAGTTTTCGGCAAAAAGGTAAGATTCTAAAGGCTTTAGGGGCATGGTTCGAATATGGGTAGGTGAATATTGGGATTGGTTGTTGTGGGTTGCAATCTAAGAATTTTGGTAATCAATTGTAGGACATCGTAAGGGATCCCAGTAGCAGTCGTCGCAAAACAGGTGTGTATCGAACACCCTCTCATAGTTCAATTCGGCAAAAGCCGATGTGAGTGTGCGAGTGCTCACAAGACGTTTAGAAATCATTAGATCTAAAATTGAAAAGTGGTAAGTTAGTCGTGTGTGAAATTTCGTGCACTTCATTAATTGGGCATCGATAGGCTAAAACTGGGCCCAATGGGCTTACGGGCCCATATGGGTAAAATAATAAAAAAAAGGCAATAAGTATGTTCTGTTAGACTGTGGAATCGAAACTGCTTAAACCGGTAAACTGGCCATAAAACTTGATTTAAATGGGCTTAAATTTCTCGTGGACACTGTAGGGCCCATTAGGGGTTTTAGGGCCCAATGGCTAAAGTTGTGAAATTGAGACAAATAAATTACTGTAATGACAAATGGGCTAGTAAGGACTGTAACATTCATGAGAACCCTTAAAATTGATAAAATTACTGAAATACATTTATAGGTGGAAAATTTACAGATTTACCCCTAGGAGCAAAATTATTGATATACCCCTAAGGTTAAGGTTGACCTGAATGCATGTTTGACTATTACTATTTACTGCATGCCATGTTATTATTATCTGATAAGGTTGACCTGAATGCATGTTTGACTGTTACTATTTACTTCATGCCATGTTATTATTATCTGATGCATGGGACTGGGTTATTGATGGAGGAAGTACTGAAAGTGGCTTGTCCACGTACTGGAGACTTTGCCTCAACTTACTGATATATGAGCAGCAGTGCTGCAACTGTGGAGTGTAGGGCTGGGTTGGTTGAGCTATTCCCCACATGGAGTGTAGGGCTGGTACGGGTGGAGTGTAGTGGTTGGATATAGGCTGGGTTGGGCTTGCATACACGAATATGTCTGTTCTGTTCTGGAATGGGCCTACGGGCCATGCTGTTATTTGAAAAGGGGTTATGGCCCAGTTTACTATATTCTGAAAGGGGCTTCGGTCCAATACCCGCTGCTATCTGAATAGGGCTTTGGCCCAATGGGCTTGAACTGACTTGGGCTTTGGATGGGTTTTCCAGACACACTGAGTTTTCCAAACTCACCCCCTTTCTCTTCCATCCTTGCAGGTGAGCCCTAGTTCGTGGACTTGGAGCTGGGCGGGATTCAGAGTGGCCACGAAGATTAAATTTCTGGTTTTTTTTTAAATAAGTTTCAATTAGCTTCCTTTTAAATTTCGCATTTATTTTTGATTATTTCTATTTTGGTTAAAGTTGTAATAAGGTCGCTTTATTATTTTTATTTTGGGTTTTTAAATTACTTAAATCGTTTTCAACTTGAGATTCACATCACTTAAATTGATTCCTTAAAATTGGTTAGCTCTAGGGCGCATTTTATAAAAGTTACTTATTTTCAAAATATCACGTTAACCGAGCAAAGCTTCTGCAACGTAAATGTTTTCAAAGGAAATAAATATTTTAAATAGACTTAAACTTAATTTGTTGTTCATGGACAAGTAATAAGCTTAAAGTGTGGCAATGGATGTGTGCATGTCTAGGATTGGATCATGGAAGAGCTAGGTACTTAAGCAGTCTAATTGACTCACCTTCTCTTTTCTTGAATCCTACCTGGTGCGCAGCTTCCATTCAATGTAATTTAAAACGAAAATATTCTTTAAACACTAAGAAAGATTTTAGATAAAACATGACTTCTCTAATAACGCTTCAATGTGACACGCCAGAGTCGGTCGTAATGTCTAGGCCGGGTTTGGGGTGTTACATAGTACATCAAAGTCGATGCCATGTCCCAGATAGGTTTTACACTGATTTTCATATATCGAGGTCGATGTCGTGTCCCAGACAGGTCTTACACTAGCTCTCATCTATCGGTGTCGATGCCATGTCCTAGACAGGTCTTACACTGACACATAACAAGCTGACATCAGGTCCCAGACAGGTCTTACACTAGCTTGTATATCTTGAGGCCGATGCATGTCCCAGACATGTCTTACATTAGCTCTCGTCTCAATGCCGATGCATGTTCCAGACATGTCTTACTCTGGGTCTCAATTTGTGGTCGATGCATGTCCCAGACATGTCTTACACTAGCACACATATCACCTAATGTCATGGCAAGAATATCCAAATCTATTCCTAATGTTCAACCAGAAGTCTTCATTATATAAATTCTCATTCACAACGCAAACCAACAATTCATACCATACTAATCGTACAATACATGATAATATTGAATTAGCATTTTTTACGTACAACTTACTCTTTTCTATGGAATATCATATTCCATCAAATTTCTAATGTATTCTATCTTCACATGAATGTTATTTACGTTTAGCATCACTTTCATCATACTCAATATCATCAACATATAATTCAATATAACCAAAGCAAGATAGATTTCAAGTAATTTTAACAATAACATGGATAACATGCTTATTTAGTCATACGGACTTACCTCGAATGCAATTTCGGCTAATTACTCTAGTTTAGTTCATAACTCGTACTTTTTGATTTAAGCCAAAATCTCGATATTTTTGATCTAACATGATGAAATTCACTCATTTAATCATTACATTAATTAAAAAATTCTATAATTCACAATTTGGCAAAATGATCGTTTTGCCCTTAGACTTTACAAAAATTATGATTTTACCCTTAGGCTCATAAATCAATTTTTATCGAATTTCCTCCTTTACCAAGCCTAGCCGAATTCTTTTTATAACTATAGCAACTCACAATTTCAATTATTTCACACATTTACAACTTATTTTACAACTTTACAAAATAGCCCTTTTTAGATATTTTCATGCAAACTTCTTTCACAAAAGTTGTTTATCACACAACCATGACTCATTTTATTCCATAAAAATTCAGTAAACAATATGAGTATTCACATGGCAAAACCCTATACATTCAACCATTTTGCAAAATAGTCCCCTCATTAACTAGATTATGCTACAAGGGCTCAGAAGTACAAAAATCACTTACTTGCAAGGGTGAAGAGTGGCTGATATTTTTGAGCTTTCAAAACCCCCTCTTTACTGGTATTTTCAGTAGGGAAGAAGAAAGATGAAAAGATGATACCTTTTGTTTTATTTTATTTTATTTCTAGTCAAAATTAAGTTACCAACTTCACCTAATTTTGACTTTTCTACTTTTTTTCTCTCTATGGCCAGCCAAGCCTTTCTCAAAGGTCTATTTGCTCTTTAAAGACCCCAAATTTTGATTCTCTAGCTATTTAACATATTTAGCTAGCAAATCACAACTTTTTCCTTTATGCAATTTAGTCCTTTTTTAATTAAGTTCACAAACACTAAAATTAATTCACCAAAATTTTCCTACACTCATATAATCATGTCATAATACCCAAAATGATATTAAAATAATTTCTTGACTTCAGATTTTTGTTCCCGAAACCACTGCTCCGACTAGGCCCAAAATCGAGCTATTACACATTAGTTGGTAATGATCATATTAATCATTAAGAAGATACAATGGTGAGAATGAGATAAAATAGGATTGTATGGAGGGAACAAGTTTAACTCAAAGGAATCAAGGATATCATATGAGGTAACATACACACGGTGAGATCATTGGACAAAGTAGTTGGATGAACTACTTTTGTAAAGAGTATACAATAAGGAGTTTTCATTCACAGTACTTGTTTTGGATTAACTCCATGATGAAGTAAATTATGAATTATCGGAATGATGCTTTTGAATATAGTTGCAATTACTCGAGCCTAGTTGTATATGTCTGATTGGTCCCTTCGCTAGCTCAACTATAACGACCCGAAAGCTAGTAGCGTCAGAAAGTATGGTTTCAGAACCTTGGTTTTGTAAACTAGAATCGTTAAAAAATATTTACGGAGATATATTAAAAGTTAATTGAATTTCGGTCAGGTAATTTCATCAAATTAGTGCTTAATTAGGGTTTAGGGACTAAATCATAAAAGTTTGAAAAGTTTAATTTCAATATGTTTTTACTATTTAGAAATGGAATAAGGACTAAACTATCAATTATACCACTTTATAAGTATAGTGGATGGTAGCTTGGTTATTTTTATAAAGAAATTTATTATAAAATAAGATTAAAATTATAAAACATAAAGATAAATGATATATTTTAATTAATAAAACATAACTTAGTGCAAAAACAAAAAACATTTTACATCTTTTCTTCATGCAAACCGAACCAATAGAGAAAGAAGAGTGTAACATTCTGTAACACCACAAACCCGGCCTAGAAGTCTAGACTGAATTCGGGCTGCTACATAGATCACTGAAGTGATCGTGAGGAAATTTTACAAATCAATTTATCCCAATAAACCAAAAGCACTTAAAATCGTTTAATAACTAACTAGTTCAAATTTAAAATAAAACTCGAAGTAAAACTCGTTAAAAATATACGAGTAAAGGCAAAAAATTGAAAACGGTGCCACAAAATTATAAATCTTTATAGTTCAAATTAAACCGAATAACAAATAAAAACTAAAGTGAAACTTATAATTTAATTCTTCTAAGCCTGTCTGAGACCTCCGTTTACTGAGTCCAGCATCAAAAATCCAGAACTGTACCTGAAAAGGGAAGCAGAAGAGGGGGTGAGCTACTCGAGCTCAGTGTGAGATCAAAACCAGTAAAGCTACGGAAGCAAAAATAGAACAGAGATATAAAGGCTTTAGAACAGTTTAGGTTCAGTGGCAAAGTAGAACCAACCTACCGAACTACACGGAACCGATCGATATATGCAAAGCAAACCTCACCATTAGATGATAGTCGAGTATGTACACCTGTAATCAACTTACCCCATATGTAACTTTACAGTCTTATGACCCAATCAGTCACAGTAGCAGAAATTTCCAATAGTTACAGGTTGGGCCAAAGCCCTTTCCAAAATCAGTATCAATAGGGCCTTAGCCCATCACACTAACTATCTAGTCAGACAGTCGCAGTCAAGTCTATGAGGTTTTCTTAGGCACGAGTGCCTTTTAGTCAATCAGTCAATCACATCCAAATACAGTATCACGTTCAGTCAAACATATCATTCAGACATCTCTATCGAGCAGTACAGTCACATTCAGTCACATAGATGCAATCAGATGCATATGAGCGCAAATGAGTTATAAAATAACCCACCCATCCAACCAGCACACCATCTCCGTCCAGCCCTACACTTCCTGTGGGGATTTAAGAACCCACCTATCCCTGCACTCCGAATAGGACCTCAAAAAGCCTATCCAACCTTATACTCCAAAGGATGTCATCTCGAGTTGCCCGGTAACGATGATCATCAGCATTGTCCTCGACCTTCAAGGAATTGGGACCGCCCTTGTCCCTTTTGGAATTGGGGCTAACAGTGTGTAGATAAATTGCCAGTTCATATATTAGGCAACAATGCTAGCGTACAAGCTGTACAGTGCAATGCGGTAAACTGTGGTACAGATGTGCAGTATGAACTGTCGAATCAGATAATGGCACATAGTGTAGCTAACGTACATGTGGTAAAGTGCAATACAGTAGTCCACTATACTGTTATGATGTCATCCCATGTTGCCTGACAACGATGATCATCGTATTGTGCATGACCCTCAAGGTATTGGGACCGCCCTCGAATGTAGATAAACTGCTGAATCGTAAATCTCCCTTCTCTTCAACATCCCACCCCAAAAGCTTTGTATGCAAATGTACCAATTCAGAATGCAATTTCAAACAGTCATTCACAATTAGTCAATCAAAATTAGAAATATAAACACTCATTACTTGAGTTCAATTTCAATTACAAAATAACCTTGCTTTTCAGTGACATGTAGTCCGACAGTTAGATAGAACTAGTTGCACACACGCTCACCCAGCTAACCGGGTTTAGAATCCAACATGTCACACAACCAATTACCAATAATGCATTATCCAAACTCAGAACAAAGTCATACTTACCCTCATTAAATCTTAGTCGAGGGTTGGAACACATAGAGTTGCGATTGCACTTAAATTTCCCTAAAATCAGAACTTGGTGAGTAAGGGCCACACGCCTGTGTGCTCTAGTCGTGGGGAGCAATCCAAGCCATGTAAGGGTCTAAATTCCCGTGTGAAGGGTTGCACATGGCCGTGTGGTAGAGGCACATGCCTGTGTGAAGCAGGGATACGGCCGTGTGAAGCAGGGACACGACCGTGTGAACAGGCCGTGTAACTCTTTGCCCAAAGTCACTAAAATAAAGTGTAGGGAAGACACGACCGTGTGAGGGTCTCATACGCCCGTGTGCCCACCAGACACTGCAATGTGTTTCGAAACACACACCCGTGTAAAATCCCTAAATCTCCAAATTAGTCACAAAGCCGTGTGGCCAGGCCGTGTGACTCTAAAACTCAAATCCCTAATTCCCAGACTTATATGCCCGTGTTTCTAAGGGACATGACCATTTAAATTTAGAAAAAATCCCCAAATTGACCACACGACCCGTGGCACCCAAAATTGATCGAAAACCCAAATTCCCAAATCTATACGGCCATGTAACACCCCGTACCTGAGACCGTCGCCGGGGTCAGACACGAGGGGTTAACAGCCTTAATTCACTTATTTCCATAGTCCATTTAAAAATTTCCAGACACACGGGTTACTGCGTCACTGTCGCCATAAAAATCATATCTTGAGTTTCAAAACTCGAAAATCAGTTTCGTAAATTTTTCCTGAAACTAGACTCATATATCAATCTACAAATTTTTTTCTAGAATTTTTGGTCAAGCCAATTAGTACAGTTTATTAGTTAAAGTCTCCCCTATTACACTGACCTTTGGGCATTACGACTTGGATATCTCCCTGTACAGGGCTTCAATACTGATGCCGTTTGTTTCTATAGAAACTAGACTTGAAAAGGAAACATACATATATGGCATGACTTCTAATTATCTCTGGTTAATTTGTAATGAATTTCCAAATTCGGAACAGGAAATCCAGAAACCGTTCTGGCCCTGTTTCGTGAAAACTTAAATATCTCATAATATACTATTCATAGGATCGTTTCGTTACTTTCCTATGAAAATAGATTCATCAAGGTTCGATTACATAATTTATTCACTATTTAATTCCATTCCTACTATTTTTAGTGATTTTTCACATTCACGTCACTGCTGCTATCAGCATCTATTTTTAAGGTAGACTTTACCTATTACATAGTTTCCATGATTCAGCTAGCCCTTTAGCATATATAGCACAAAATATGATCACGATTAACCATTCCCACGGCTAATCATTCCCAAACATTTCCATACCTCTTAATGAACATCATACAAGATGATTATAATACTAAGCTCAAAGTGTATATAAGCCATTTTCGCATGGCTATCCAAATTTACACAAAACCAAAGGGTCCATGACCAACAACAAAACGGGTAGTCCTATACATGCCATTTCAAAGTTCAACCAAAAGTGTACCAAAAAGGGGCTTTGATAGTATGGACGACTTCGACTTCAACAATCCCGAGTCCGATAGCTGACGAACCCAAAATCTATAAAACAGAGAATCAAAGAAACGGAGTAAGCATTTAATGCTTAGTAAGTTTGAGCCATGAAATTAGACACAACCAAAGTATAGCATTCATATGGCTAAACGGATAATCTCATATGCACAAATTCTCAATATCATACTTACTTCACATTACCAACCCTTATATTCATACACAAAAGATCAACTTAGCCAAGGTCGGAAGCTCATTAATTTACTGAGTGAATATTATTTAAACGGAATCACCACCCTAATGCATATACGAAACGTACCTCATCGTTGGGTTTTACGAGCGTATCAATTTAAATCATTACAGCAAGATCACTCGTTCTCAAACCAAGTACCTTCGGAGTTTAGCCGGATATAGCCACTAGCTCAAATGCCTTCGGGACTTAGCCCGGTTATAGTAACTTGCACAAATGCCTTCGGGACTTAGCCCGGTATAATAACTCGCACAAATGCCTTCGGACTTAGCCCGGATATAATAGCTCGCACAAACGCCTTCGGGACTTAGCCCAGATATAGTAGCTCGCACGAATGCCTTCGGGACTTAGCCCGGAATCAGCCACTAGCTCAAATGCTCTCGGGACTTAGCCCGGTTATCATCCGAACATTCATGCACATATCAATAAATCATGACACATCTAATTTCATTTTCATAATTAGAGTTCAAACACAAGTCACGTATTCAGCATTCCCATTTCGGCTCACTAGCCACATACAAACAGCATGGTTTAGTTTGCTTTATAACACGATCTCTATGCACATATATTATGACTTAATCAAATCATAAACTAAGTCTCATTGCTTGAAAACTTACCTCGGATGTTGTCAAACGATTTCGATGGCTATTCGACCACTTTTTCCTTCCCTTTATCGGATTTAGTTCCCCTTTGCTCTTGAGCTTAATTTAACAAATAAATTGATTTAATCATTTGAGCATCAAAAGAGGAACTTAAGGTACTTAGCTCATATATATACATTAGACACTAAAGTCACATACATATGAAATCATGAATCAACTCAACATATTAGCCAATATTCACCTTAGCCGAATTTTCTAAGTCAATATAAAGCCATCAATATGTTTACCTATGGCCGAACATACACATCAACCTATGTACTCATTCATGTGGTCGAGTATACATATTCCAATATGATTTCATTTCCATTTCGTTTAACACTTAACTTTTACCACATATCAAATAACCCATTTCTTTACTCATGTGGCCGATTATATTCGGTCATGCATACACACATAAAATCAATTTGGAGACTTTATCAATCCAACATACATTCGGCAATAGTCCATAATTCTCTCTCTCGGCCACTCATTTCCCGCTTAACAAAGCTTCCATTCGAACTCATTAGTGAGTATCAATTAACTTAAGCTATCTTTTAAACCTTTATTTATCACTTCATGCCAAACCAAAGACCACATTCGACACTTTCATCCACCATTCTACCAAGCATGCAATATTCAACCACAACCAACTCACATTCGGCCCTAGTTCATAACAAGGTAGCCGAATTCTTTTTATGGTTCAAACACTCATCCATCATCATTCACCTAACTTTAACATGAAACAACAAAACTCACCATTATTAACTACCATAGTCAAAAACCTTACTCAATCCAAAATCAAAATTTCATCATGGGTTACAAAAAAAATAACTTGATATCTCACTCAAGATCAACTAAAATTTCAAGAACTAATATGAACACCTTACCTTAATATTGACCTAAGATGGCCGATTGCTTCACTCCTTTCTTCCTCCTTTCAATTCGGCCAAGAAGAATCAAAGGACACAGCTTGTTTTCATCACCGAATGCTCTTGTTCCCTTTTTTTTTTCTTTAGATTCGGCTAGCAAGAACATGAATGATGATCCCTTTTTTTTTTCTTTCATCATTTTCCTTTTTCCATTTCTTTATTACTAACTTTTTATTTTGTTGTTCCTCCCATGATGCACCAACATAACATGTCTATGACATGTTTTGCCCATCACACCTTGTCCACCCTATTTGTCATGGTCGGCCACTCCTAAATGGGGGGGAAATTGACATGCAAGTCCCCTCCTTTTTCTTACATGCACTAATAGATCCTTATGTTTTGATCTATCACATTTCAAAAGTGTCACACATAAGTCCTATTGACTAAATTCACATGCAATTTACTAAATCGAAGCTTAAAACTTTCACACATTTATATTCACATATTTTAGACAATAAATATCATATTCAAATAATTTGGTGACTCTGTTTAGCGGTCCCGAAATCGCTTTCCGACTAGGGTCACTTTAGGGCTGTCACAGGCCGTGTGTGGTCGTCGAGGAGAACATGAAACCAACCCCAAAAATAGCTCGAAACCACCATCTAAGCCACCAGACCTTTCAAGAATATATCAGAAAGTGGCAGTTTCTCCTCACTTCCAATGTTTGGAACTCAAAATCTTCGGGTTAACATACAAACAAAATATGTTGAAACAGAAATTTTACAAAAACAATAATGTAAAGACAAGGTTTCTAATCCCACACCTGTTTCGACGACGAAGCAATCAGAGACGACAACAGAGGAGCGGAATCCCCGAAACCAAAAAGCAAAAACTGTTCTTTGAGTACTTTTTTTCAAAAGCAAGAAATAAAAAACCAAGAGAAAAGTAGAATAGAAAACATGTCCAGAAAAGAAAGAAAGTGAAAAATAATAGAAATAAAAGTAATAATAATAAAATTAATAACAATAACCAAAAATATATTAAATTAAAACAAATAATTATACACTTTTAAATTTAAACGTCAACAAAATAAAATAATATCCTCCTAAGTGTACACACAAGGACTAGAACCCAGAACCCAAAGGTTCACTAACACTCACTCAACCACCAGACCAGTAAGCCTATTCTGACATTAAATTGCATAGCTAAACAAATATGTGCAACCTCCTTACTGTCCCTACACTCAAAACCCAAAACTTCTAGGCCAAGAATACATGGCATTACACATTTGGCTTTAAGGGTTTCAATTTTTAATTCCAAAATTGATTAGTGTAATTTAGTCATTTTCTTGTAACTTTTATGTTTTTGGAATCCCAAGAGCTTAAGCTAGTTGACCCATCTAGTATTTTTCAATACTATTAAAGATTATGTCACCATTGATGAATTGTTGAAGCTTTAGGTGTTAAGTGGATAGATTTTAAGTTTAGAGTTGAAAAATGACTAAATTGTAAAGTCAATTGATGGTTATGTTAAATAGGGACTAAAATGTATAAATTTCAAAATTTGTGGTAAAAATGAGAAATAGGAAGGTCAATTAGTATTAGAGTGAGATCAACATGAAAGATTGAGGCTAAATTTGAAATTTATGTTTGTCCCGAATTGAGGGACTAAATTGAATATAATGCAAAATTTCCTTGAATTATCAATTAAATGTGAAATTGTTCGTGTATTGATAATATTGTATGTTTATTTTAATCCATAGCTAACATCAACAAAGATTCCTCGAAAAACAAAGGAAAAGACAAAGTCATCGACGAATAGCTCGAAGTTTACGGCTTGTGCTTTTATAATCCAAACTATCTCAATTTTTGCATTTATGAATTGCATTGAATGGTAAGTTCATAAGGTGAGTTACAATTGATAAAATGGATTGAATGATTTGGTACGAATTGGTTATCTATGTTAAGGACTGAATTGAATAGTTTTGAAAATATTATGTATAATTTTAAATGTTAAATTGTATCGATGTTATGATGAGCATGTTGTTTTATATATGAGAATTTTTGATTGGTTGATTTGGACTATGAAATGGAAATTGAGGATTAATTATAAATGAATATGAGAAACTTGTTACCCAATTAGTTGCTCAAGTAAGGTCGGGTATAATTGGCATGTCATAGGATAGAAAGAGTTCAGGATTATACGAGTATGTGTCAGGGAGAGCTGAGTACCCCATTTTTCAGTTATACGATAAGTGTTAGGCACGTTTATTTGTTAGTTTTATCGACCAGCGCAGGATGCAATTTATTATTTTCGGATTTATCCTATAGGCAGTGGATGCCAAATTGGTGTGTTGGTTGAATCCGTGTATCCGTCCAAGTCTAAGTCTGAGTCTGAGTCAAGTAATAGGTAAATAAAAATGAAAATCGAATAATGATCTATCAAATGAATAGAATTAATGATGGTTATGTTCTTTGAGTTCATGAAATGAAAAATTGAGATGAAATGAGATACTTAATGCTTGAGATTTCTAATGGATATGAAATGGAATTGTTATGCCTTATACTAGTTACTATTGTTAGATTTGGATAATGAAATCAAGAAATGGTAAAAATTGACATGATAATTTTCCTATCATCATTTATTCTTAACACATGTATTTGATTTACTTATATTATGTTTTAATGTCCAGATTATAGAATTACCACTGAGTTATACCCAGCGTATGGTTTTATTTTTCGTGTGCAGGTTAGGCTCTTTTTTATTTGATTGTTAACTTCAAAATCTAGTGACAATCTCGGTCTCAAGTGTTGGTGATGTTCTAGTTATTAATGGCATGTACCTAAGGAGTCATTTATTTATGCTAAGTTATATTTGGATGAGACTGACATTTTGAATATCATGTATATAATTTTTATGTGTTGGCAATGATTTTATTTTATGGTGATCTTGTTGAGTAGCTTAGGCATGTATGCTTATTGCTTAAATGGTGGTTAAATGATGTGTTATATAAATAGGTGCAAGTAGTTATGTGATGAAAAGTTAAGATTTTAGCTTTTTGCCAGTTCGATGTGAATGGTATGTCATGTTATGTTTTATGGTGTGTGGACATGAATTGGTAATTATGTTTTGGTCATCCTGGTAAATATTTCTTGATGGTATATTAGCAATTGGAATGATGAACATGTGTAAATGTTTAGGGATGAAATTTTGATATGTACGTTGATTGATGGTTGATTTTGAATTGTTGAAATGAGGTGTCATTTGTGGCATATTGGTTAGGAACTTAGGATGCTTGTTATAAATGATGTTTTTAGCATTTTTTTATGCTTTTGAATAGGTTGAGAAATGGTATAAAACATGATTGTGTATGGAACTTGATTTACGAGAATTTTGGGACATGTAGGTCACTTTTTATGCTGCACGGGTTGGCCACACAGCCGTGTGCCACACACGATCCTACAACACAGCATGAAGCTATTACACAGACTGGCACATGCCTATGTGACCTATTGAATATGTGTCTG
This sequence comes from Gossypium hirsutum, assembly GCF_007990345.1. Lineage (NCBI taxonomy): Eukaryota > Viridiplantae > Streptophyta > Magnoliopsida > Malvales > Malvaceae > Gossypium > Gossypium hirsutum. Next base: position 43,543,605 of record NC_053435.1, on the reverse strand, counting down.
CATGGTTGCACATGGCCACAACCTATTACATGGCCTGGCGACACAGTCGTGTGACAAGTTTTGAATAATTGCACTTTTGACCCATATAGCATCAATAAGTTACATGATTTGTTTGCATGGCAGTATGACTCCAACTCCACACGACCTCAAGCTATTGCATGGTTTGCCTACATGATCGTGTCCCATCCACACATGGTCTCAGCCTTTCACACAGTTGGGGGACACGACCGCGTGACCCTTGTTACAATATTTTCCTAACTTTTTGTACTTGTTTCAAATTTATCCCTGATTAATATCAGGTTAATTTTATAGCTTTCGCAAGTTCGATTTAATCCAAAAACTGATTGTATTGTATGATATACTTGATAAATGTGAATTATTAATATTGATTTGAGATTTTGGACTACGAATTGTATGTAAGTGTTTTGTATTTGTTTGTAGCTTCCTTTTACTCGGGTTTGGCAACTGAACTAGGTAAGGGGTATTACTGAGCTGCCGCAATTCATGGTAATAGATTACACTAGTTTCATAATTAGAGGAGCTTGAATATGAGTGATTTTATTATTATTTATTTATTTTTCCTATTTTAGTTTTAATTTAATAAAAAAGTTTAATTTGAGCGAATTTTATGACTTTAGGGGCCAAAGTAGGCTTAAAGGAGAACTAACGTATTTGGTGAGTGTGCAGGACACCATTCTAAGCATGAGAACTCCAAGCTTGTCACCATGTTGCAACATGGAAGTTCAACGTCACAACATAATGAGTGGAATGTCAGAATAGCCATACTGCCTTTGGTGTTGCGACACCCTTGAAGCTGAGCCTGAGCCAAGAAAATTGCCTTCAGTGTCTCGACATAGGCAATGGATGTCACGACATTGGCCCTGTATGTGAAGCATTAATGAGCTAAGGGCGTTTTGGTCTGCACTATGTATTTTAACATGAAAACGTCAGTCGAACGAAGGCTAAAAACAACAACCAACCCTAATATTAAAAATAGGCTCATTAAACACTTGAGGGATCATCTTTTCTGTAAATTAGAATTTTCCTTTTAGTTTTGTTTTTAGTTTTAGTTTTCTTTTGTAGTTAGGATTTATTTTTAGTCTATTTTTCATTAATGTTCTTTAGAAAATCTGACTTGTGGATTCAAAGTAACTATTGTGGATTTCTACATTTCATTTAAATACAATTCAAGATTCTTCTTAAACTTTTACTCTTGATTTTTTCTTTATATTTATTTTCTTTGTCATTATATTGTTAATGGGATTCATGAGGAACTAATCCTCTTATGGGGCATTAGCGAGTAAATGTGTGATTAATTAATTTATGTATAAGGTTTCTTAGTGGATCAGCTATTTGGGATAGGAAGAACTTAAACCCTAGGCTGACAACCTTAGAAAGTTATCTAGGTGGGAATTAACCTAAAATTGGTATTGGCTATCTGTGAATCCTTTACCCCAATTCGGTCTAGATTGTGAGGTCGAGAGATAAGTAGCTCTTGCTGTCTCATTAGTTTAGTGAAAGATCGAGAGATCCTACTAGGTTAGCGACTAGTTGATTGAGTAGAACCTGAAATAGGAATTAGTTATGACCACCGAAGTGAGCTAATCACCCATGCGTAGATTTGATTGAGTCAGCAGATCAGTTCTCCATTTTTATTATTTTTTCCATGTTTATTTAGTTTTCTTATATAACCAATTCCTTTTCTTTTATGTTTCGTGGTACTATAATTTATTTAAATTACTAATTAGATCTATTTATGTTAAGTTAATATTAATTTAGTACTCTCCCCCCTTAGGTACGATCGTTAGAGTACTTACTGACTTCACGTAAAAACATTATTACAACCTAGCTTGTATACGTGATGCCTCAATTCCATATTTTTAGTAGGAGTATTCATACTCTCGATGTTGGTATGTTGGGAGGCGGTTAAGTTGTTGGCGTCGTTGTCAGTGAGGCAACGCTACTAAATTAGTTTTAAGTTTTCTTCTTATAGAATAGTTAGGAAAATTTTAAATTATAGATACAATTTTTATTTAATTTTTACTAATGTTTTTATTTTCTTTATGTTTTTAGTGTATGACTTGAACTAGGTTCACACCTATAAAGCTGCTCACTGATCCAGGAAGACTAAATCGTAGGAACCATCGACAGCAGCAATAGCAAATGCAAAATCAACCACCTACTGTGGGCAACCCACCATGAGAAAATCTGTGCTAAATGAACCAGGTGAAGCTAACATACTAGACTTACAACCACCAACACCACCATAACTATCGTTAAACCCACCGATGGGACAAGAAGAGCGAACTTTTAGATATTATGCATTACCTAATCTGGATAAGGTGCAAGGTAGTATTGTTAGGCCAGCTATTACTGTAAACAATTTTGACATTAAATCGACCATGGTCCAGATGATCCAGAATCATCTACAGTTTAAAGGAACCATGACAGATGATCCAAACCAACACTTAAAATAGTTTTTCCAACTTTGTGACACATTTAAATTCAATGGGGTCACCAATGAAGCTATTTGTCTTTGACTGTTCCTCTTTTTCTTAATTGTTAACGCTTTTTCTTAGTTAGACTTGCAGGCACTAGGATCTATCGTGATATGGAACAAACTTGTGAAGAAGTTTCCACATAAGTTTTTTCCTCTCAGCAAAACGATCCAAATAAGGAGGGAGGTTGCTACATTCAAGCAATTAAAAGGAGAAGGCTTTCACAAAGCTTGGGACTGTTTTAAGATGTTATCCAACGAAACCCACATCATGGTTTACTCGAATGGTTGAGGTTGCAGATGTTTTATAATGGTTTGGATGCACACACATGATCAAGACTAGATGGAGCCGTAAAAGGAGCCTTGGTGAATAAAACATATAAGGATGCATATGATCTTCTAGAGAACATGACAATGAATTCAACCAGTGGCCAAATGAATGGTTTACTTATGGCAAGAGACCATTTGTAGTAAAAGTTGCTCAAGAAGATTACAAGTATCAACAAATTTTGGACAGACTCAACTGAATAGAGTCCACATCTAGTGCATCTTCAATATTTGGCGGAGTTAAACCTTTTAGCTAATATTTTGATAGTCCAACTATGAACTTGAATTACATAGGGAATAGGAGTGGAAATCCTTATTCAAATACCTACAATCCCGGCTGAAGAGATCACCCAAACCTAATATGAGGCGAAAACCAAGAAGGAGGTAACAATTCTAACCTTGTTAAAAATACTACTTACCAACCTCCATATTTGTAGAAGCCTTAGAAAATGGCCAACCCGAATGACCATACTATATGTGGTCAATGCCTAGATTGAATTTGAGGGAGATATGCAGTCAATAAGGACAGAAGTGAAACAAGTGTAGTCTGAGTGCATTCAAACAACTAAAACATTGACTAAACTTGAAGATTAGATGAGCCAATTGATGAGTATGATGAGAGATATCAAAAGGAAAATAGGCACCAGGATCCTAAGAAATATTTAGAATAATCCTCGAGGAGAAAGGAAGGAGCATGTGAAAGAGATCGTGCTCCGCTCAGATAAAGTATTGAGTAGCCCAAAGAAACCAAATCAAGAGGAAAAAAAGGAGGATATTGATGATCTTTAAAAGGAAGTCACTTAAAATTTCAATGTCAAACTTGAATCAAAGAAGGTAGTCGAGCCGGTAGCTGAGCTGATTAGAGAACCCACACTAACCAAGGTACCATTCCCCTCATGATTAGAGGATAAGTGGAGATGGGATGAAGCAAAATTTGTAAGTTTTATAAACTTATTCAAATCACTAAATGTTAACTTGCCTGTAATTGAATTAATTGAAAAAGTTCATAAGTACACTAAATATTTAAAAGAATTCATGTCTAGACGTAGGAAAATTAAAACAAAAGAGCAAGTTAACATAGGCGCATCATTTAGTGCAATAATCTCTAAACTAATTCCTCCAAAACTAAAAGACCTAGGGAGTTTTACAATTTATATAGAGATAGGGGATATTCACTTTAGTAAGGCTCTGTGTGATCCAGGAGCCATTATCAACTTAATGCCTTTATCGATATATGAAAAACTCAGGTTAGGAGAACTTAAAAACACACATATTACAGTACAATTAAATGATAGGTCTTTGGTACAATTGAAATGAGTACTTGAAGATGTGTTGGTTAAAATGCTTAACTTTATCATCCTGGTCGATCTTGTAATTCTAGATTTTGAAGAAGACTGTGAGATATTTATTCTGTTAGGTAGACTGGTTTTAGCCACGTCAAGGTACACCATTGACTTAGAAAAAAAACAAGCTAATTATAAAAATCAATGGTGAGATAGAAACTTTCAAATGTGGTCACCAATAGAATGAGAGAAGTAGGGAAAAATTAAGGAAACAATACTTTAAAATATCTATAAAAATCTCTAATTACCTTGAGCTAGAAAAGGTATTTTCTGTGATAAGAGCAGGTCGAAAGAGCAAATTCAAGGAATAGGACAAACAAAGAAAAGTGGAGTGGCATGATGGATGTTGGACCAATACAGATAGGAAAATAACCGAAAACACATTCATGTACGTGCTAATAGATTTGATGGACGAATCTGACAACAATACTTGACATATCTTTAAATTTGATAAACTTTTTTTATATTGTTGTATTTTAATAGACTTACAAATAATCTAGGAATTAAATTTTACTAAAACTAATTAAAAATTTAGTTTGAAAATTTTGAAATTCGAGAAGAGGGGTCAAAACAGAGCTGGTGTCGCAACACGAAACCTCCATGTGGCAACACCACTCGTAGGTTCATAAAATCAACCAATTCAGCTCAATGTCGCGACGAAGTTAGTTTACCCCAGAATCCAAAAATTTCAAGGTGTGTCGCGACATTGGTAGTCTACTAGGGGTGTTGCGGTATGGAACCCGTATGTCGCGACATCGTTTTAATTTTTCTACATGGTCAACCTGACCTGTTGTGCAACCTAACAAATTAACCCTTGTTTTAACTCAATTTTTAACTTAAAATTTTTTAAACTAAAAACTCTTCTAATCAATTTTAAACTCTCATTAGCCCCAAACTTTCTCAAAAACCTCTCCAAACCCTTAAAATCCCTTTTCTAATTTCCTTATTATGCTACAAAATTTTCCTTTTCTTTGTGTTTTCATTTGACGCAAGTTAAATACTCCATATTAACAAGGAACTTGCAACAAGTTTTTGCAAGGAATCACAAACTTCCAAATCGAGGTTAAGAGTTCCTAACTTTACTATTCTATTACATTGTCCTTGTTGATTTCGGAATATATTGCTTGATTTGGTTAGTTCTTTTAGTTGGAATATTATTGAAAATGTCACTGAGAAAATCCAGAAGAACTAGCTAAACTAGACCATCGATTTTTGTTGCGACACCCCAAACCCAACTGGGACGGGCTAGCCCGAATTTGAAGCATTACATTAGCCACTGATGTGACTTTCCAGCTAACGACCACCAGACACACACTCCAACCTTATAACACATCATTTTTAACTATCATTTATTAATGCGGAAGCAATATGTGAACCATTTTTAAACTTTTTCTAAGTATTTAAACCTAGGGTATTTTGATCATTTTACCACATAAGGTTAAACTATCCCAATCTTATTTCTAAATAGTTACCGACCTTCTTTTACTCAAATTATGCAAGTCCTAAAAAAATTAGCTTAATTCGAGTTCATTTACTATGTCCAATTCAAGTTTTATTATTGGGGACTAAACTGTAACTTTTACAAACTTTCAGTACTTTTTCCAAATTAAAAATTAAGAGTTTTTCTAGCAAATATTAACATTTACAAGTCTAATCCTAAAATATTGCCAAGTTTCCCTATCGTTAAAGGCTTCAATTAACCTAATCAAGTTTTAAGACTAAATTATAAATTACGCAAATTAGAATACTAGATTATAAAAACCAAAAATTCAACCCCCAAAAACCCGCACGCCCATGTGCAAACCATTGTACCTATTTTTTCAAAAATTCATTTTAATTACTCGGTTTTACATACTTTACTTACCCATTAAACTTGAAATAGCTACATTAATTACTCGGTTTTACATACTTTACTTACCCATTATAGCTACATTAATTACCATAAACATCCACACATATCCAATTTAATTTATTTAAAATAAATATGCAACAGTTAATAAAAATTTAACATCCAATTACACGTTTAGAAAACACTAATTAATTCACACAAGCTACATACCTTGGTCGCAAGCAATCTGCACCATGGTAAGCTTTAATTAAATATTGTTAGTATAAAATACATGCTTCATACCCCGTGTTATCAACCACCATACGAACACTCGTCAATATACCATAAATCAAACATCAATTAGACATAAAATCATATATTAAAACAATTATAAAATCACCAAAATTAAAGTCTAAAATTTAAAGTCCAATGTTCATTACAAGTAAAATAACACTAGTCCTAAAAGAATTACAATGCTCGTATATGGTCTTTAAAGTAAATTTCTTAAGCCACTACCGAGCCTTATTCTTGGATCTCTCTTGCACTCGCTTCTCGACTCCTTACTCCCAGAAATTCTCTACACAAAATGTGAGGGTGTGAGCTTAAAAAGCTCAGTGAATGCTATTAAAAACATCGAGTATTTTGCACCCAATCATGCATAAATCAAAGCAATTAAACATTAAATTTTCAGTCACAACATGTTAACATTTTACCATAACATCACATGCTATTTCAAGAATTAAGAATTAATTTTTCCATGGCATGTAAAATCATCTTTTAACACATAAACATTAAATTATATTGGCACAATCAATCAGTTATATTGGCATAATACATCCATAGAAATAGTTAAACGTGTGATCATACATTGGATAAACGGATCTCCAAACTCCCACAAATCAAATACAATCCTCCGAATTGAGTGAGCTGAAGCCATATGCTCCCTCATAGTGCCTTCAATAACCCGATGAGTGGAGATTCAAGCTCAATACTCCCTTATCTACTCCAAACAAATCAGTCCAGCAAGAGCCATATGCTCACAGTATTACAAATAGTGGTGAGTACTCATAAATCCTATGGCATGCCAACTATATCCAATGGATCCACCATGAAATTTTGCCAATATAATCATACATACTAGGCATAAAATTTGTTGTTTAATGACTTAATTTAGGATGTTAAAATGAAAGTAAAAGCATGTTGCTAAGCAATTTTAACATCAATAAAATTAAGCATAGCAAATATCATTTTCCCAATATTTATATACCAATTAGAACACCTTTATCAAATGTTCAATAAATCAGTAATTCATGCTCCAAATTTCAATTTATTTCACACAATTTCATCATGTTAAAAGCATAATACACAACTTACCACACCAATTGCGATTTTGTTCTTTTATAAAATAAAAATTATTTTTTCAAATCCAACCATCCTATATGCAATTAAGTCATTAATAACACCGATTAAACCTTTAATTTAACACATAATCAGACCAAATTACCAAATTTCCCTTAATATCACTAGCCTCTACACTTAGTTATTTAATTAAAAGTGTGTTCAAACAAGCAAGTTTAAGCTTCAATTTTGATTTGCATGTTTCTCCTCTTGATGTGGAGCTTTAATAGAGAAAAAATATACATTACAAACTAACAATAGACATAAGAAACACGAAATTTGATAAAGTATATGAATCTAATTCATTGCTCTAAACTACCTTATCGATGTTGCACAACTAAGCCGAAATATGGAATTCCTCGACTAAACTCCCTTTTTAGCGCCTCAAACCACTTCTAATCTTCATTCCTAGTCCGATAACATGTATTCTAAGTGTTAATTTCAGCATTTAATCCATTTCACAATTTTCCAGAAAAATCATCCATGTTCTTGATCAAATTCAAATTTCTCAAAATTTATCCATAAAATGTGTTTGATCTTTTGGTTTAAGACTAAAAACCTCTTATTAGACCTATTTTGAGCTTAGACATCCATTAATATTTAGATTCCAACTCAAAAGTAAAGATCCACCATTGTTGATCCTCAAGTTCAAGAAAGAAGATATTATAGTTGAAAATCCATTATAATCACTTCAATTAACAAATAATGATTGAAATCAACTTAAAAACAAGTTTAGAAATGAGGATTACCTTCGATTGAACTCAAATAATTGATTTGGAAGTTTGAATCAAAATGGTTGAAGAAATTTAGATGAATTTTGGCCCAACTTTGAAAATCATTTCGAGAGATTTTTTAGAGAAATTTGGAAGAGAAAAGGCTTAGATCTATTCCTTGATATTTGATTTAAGGAAACAAAAAAAAAAAGAGAAAAAACTCTGAATTCAGGTGAAAAATGAGTGAAAGTTGAGGTAGTTGCAGAGTTTTTAAATCTGAAAACCCCCACCTGACTTTCAAATTTTGGGAAATTTGCGATCAGGCCACTCCCCTCTTCCCTTGTTTTACAATCTGCTCATTTCCCTCCAAAATTCCCAAAATATGAATTATTTGCTATAAAACCTCTTACACATTTCCCTCGTTTTTCAAATTAGTCTCATTTAATTAATATTTTAAATCAACCAATTAAACCCCGTATTTTAAATTATTAAATTCCAATTTAACCCAAAAATTATTTAAAACCATAAAATTAATTTTTCTAAAAAAATATTTTTACTTTCCAAAATATTATTTACCGATTTTTAGATGAAATTAATCTAACTAAATTAAGAATATAAATTGCTAATTAACCCAATTAACTCCCAATTTTCAGTCGGAACCCAGTAAACTTACTCGAATCTACTAGACTTATTTTCGGGGCCCTACAGTTGCAAACCCCTTAAACTTTCCAATCCTAAACATCAATATATTCTTTTTAGAACTTCAAGGAAAGACGTTTATACAAGAATGGGGGTTTGAGCCATTGATGATATTATGTAAAGAAATTTGGATGTTAGTTCAATATTGTAGGTGGGAATGCTTTTGCGTGACCCTTAAAGACTCCATTATTGTAACACCCCTAACCTGTCTCCGTCGCCAGATTAGAGTTACAGAGTATTACAGTATAATTCAGAACATTTAATTGCAAATAGAAACTATTATACAATTTGTCTTATATTATTCAATAAATCATATAAATCAAGGTAGATATACATTTATGGACCTTAATTAGAGCCTATGGGCTGTGTCACCAAGCTGTGTAACTCTCTGTGCCCGTGTGGTCCAACCTACACTGAAAACAAATAAGGCACACGGCCGTGTAAGTAGGCTGTGTGTGTCACACAGCCGTGTGACAGCTCGTGTCCCGGGCCATGTGTACCTTAAAAAGTTTGTAGCACAAGGCACATTTTCATCCAAAACTTATGTATCAAGCCAAATTAAAACCAACAAATTCCATATCTTGAAAACAAATTTAACAAGCCTAAAATATTCCAAAACATTTATCTTAAGTGCCTAACTAATATGCCCTCATTGACACCACAATTCAATAATAACTTTACAAATCAAAGCATTTGCATTGAAAGTACTCAAATACCATTAACATTTCATACCAAAACACCACTACATTCACTTCATAATTCAACTTTCCATATGCACACACTTTTATAAGTCCTATACCAAATATACCAAACAAGTTCCAAACATACACATATACCAAACCAAAACATATTCACATGTACTCAAAATCTATCTAAAGATAGTCTTCATTCAATTTTTACACATTTAAATTCACCTATTACATGCCATATAATCCAAAGATGAAAATTCAAGAACTATCAAAAGTTTCCTGATAGTGTGATTCTTTGAGTTGACCCGATCACTTGTTTCATCAAAACATATCTACAGGGAAATAAGAGAAAGTATACAAGTAAGCTTAATTGAGCTCAATAAGTTCAACTGTCAAAAACAATAAATTTATCGAATTAACATATCTAATATACAATACATATAATAAATCAAAATCCTGTCAATCACAATGTAAAACCTCTTACCCGTATTCAACGTCGGAACAGGGTACGAGGCATTACCAGACTTACAAAATAAGCATTCACACAAATCTGAGCATTAAATTTGCGTCCAAATTAAAACCATTTGCATTCAACCATAAAGTCCCTAATACGAGCCTACGAGGCCCAAAACATGCTTTGAAAGTGGTCTGAGACTAAACCGAGAACTTTAGAGATATGTTTTTACTAACCAGAAGTCACACGCCCGTGTGATCAGGCCATGTGGTCACACACGCTCGTGTCCCAACCCTGTGTAACTCTTTAACTTGTAACTCATGAACAAATTGATGTCACACGGCCAAGTCACACGCCCATGTGCTAGGCCGTGTGGGTAATTAAATTTTCATTAAATAGGTGCATACTTCACACACCCGGGACACATGCCCGTGTCTAAGGCCGTGTGCCTCACACAGTTGAGACACACGCCCATGTCTCTACCCGTCTACTTAATTTTGAGCATTCTGTTTCTCAAAATTAAGGTGCAGGGGACACAAGCCAAAATACATGCCCATGGGACAGGCTGTGTGTCACACATGGCCTAGACACATGCCCATGTGTCTACCTGTGTAGAAAAAATAACGGCTTTCTACCAAGCCATTTGTCACCTTCATTTACACCTGCACACACACAAGTTCAATGGCATAATCCATGGCATGTTTAAGCAATCTAGACATCCAAAATCAAAGCTAAATCATATCATTCATTACCAACACTTACCATATTTACTATAGCATAATTTACCAAATCAATTCATACCAAACTCACATTCACAAGTATCAACATGAATACCTTCATCATGCATAATTCTACTTAGGTTTCCTAGCACACCAAAGGACCTATCTCATCCATTTCACAACAAGTCATTTAAGCACAATAAACATATAGCAACCCATTAAGAAACACAAACAAGAAGGCATTAACACAAATACTTATATAAAACAACCATTTTAGCCAAAATAAGCCAATTACATGGCTAAATACCAAATCACCTTAAACAAATGTAAGCCAATACATTTGGCCAAATGAAATGACACATATAACAAAAAGACCAAGTCCCTATACATGCCATACTTTCAAAATACTAAGATCATCAATACCTAAAATGAAAGTTTGATAGTGTGATTTGAATCTCTGACGATCTTCGATCTGAGCTAGCTTGGCGACACTATAAAAACATGAAAAATAAACGAAGTAAGCTATATAGCTTAGTAAGCTCGTATGCAAGAAATAAGCAACCTTACCATGCATTTAACATTCAAATAATATAACATAATTAAATGTAAATTCACCATAGTCTCATGATTATAATTCATTCCATCACAAGACTTACCTCATTTTCATCATTTCAAGCATTTAATAAGCATGAGCTTTACGTACATACCTGAACCATTTCGGAATGAACTTACACATATTCTCATCTTTTACATACCTGTGAACCACTCGGGATAATAATGTCGGATAGTCGGGATTTTTGCACAATAAGTGCTACATACGTAGCCAATGCTACCTCAATCCCATATCACATAATCGCTCACTCTCACGCTATTGACGGGCCTACTCGCACAAGCTGTCAGTCAAGATGTAGCTATGCGGCACTGCTCACACAAGCTTCAAGTATCCACAACATATGCCGATATACTTAGTCACCGGTAGGACGTACTAGACTAGCACCCGGATCACATAATCATGTAACACATAATGACCCTACTAACATGTCACTTGTATCCTAATCTATTCCTAAGGTTCAACGGGACTTCTCACTTGCTGAATCATCGTCGAACTCGTTCGTAGAAGTATACTATTCACATAATCAAACATATAATTCATGTAGTATCAAAGCATTTAAGTACAATTATTTTAAAGCTTATTTTTAAACATACGAACTTACCTCGGTACAAAATGGCTAATAGTTCGATTTAGTCCACAACTTTGTTATTTCCTCGGTCTAGGTCAGAATCTCGTCTTTCTTAATCTATAATACCACATTTAACTCATTCAATCATCACATTATTCAATTTAATCCAGAAACACCTTATGGAAAAAATTACATTTTTGCCCTTAACTTTTCAACTTTTTACAATTTAGTCCTTAGGCTCGTAAAATGATTTTCATTCGATTTCTTTATTACCCAAGCCTAGACGAACATTATTAGTACTCATATCAGTCCACATTTTTCATTTATTCATACTTTTACACATATTTTATAACTTTTACAAATAGGTCCCTATTTGGCATTTTCATAAAAAATCACTTGGTAAATGTTGTTTATCTAACACCAAACATGCATTTTCTACCGTTAAACATCAAAATACACAAATATTTAACATGGGTAAAATTTTAGACTTTGATTTTCTTTCAAATTAGTCCTTAGAATAGCTAAATCAAGTTATAACATTCACAAAAACGTAAAAAATCATTAAAAATGGGACAAAGACGGACTTACAATCGAGCTTGGAAGCTTGGCCAAAAATCCTAGCGATGGCTTCTCCTAAATTTCGGCTATGGAGGAAGAAGATGGACAAAAATTTTGTCTTTCTTTACTTATTAGTCCATTTTATAACAATTTACTAAAATACCCTTATTGGAAAACATTAAAGCATACTTAACTATGTTCATATTTGTCCACCAAGAAGTATAATGGTCTAATTACCATTTAAGGTCCTCCAATTTAAAATTTCATAGCAATAAAAAACCCTTAGCTTCTAGAACACACATTTTGCACTTATTGCAATTTAGTCCTATTAGTCAAATTGGACATTCTATCGATAAAATTTCTTGACAAAATTTTCACACAATCATTCAATCATAATATAGACCTTAAAGAAACAATAAAAATAAATATTTCTACTTCGAATTTGTGGTCCTGAAACCACTGTTCTGATTTGACCCTAAAAAGGGGCTGTTACACACAATCACATCATAGGTGAGCTTTATACTTAAATGCAAATGATACAATCTAATCAAGTACACAATATCATTGAAAACAAGCTCGATGAACGTTATAATAGAGTTAGATACACGGTTAACTACCCAAAACACACCAAATTGCTCAAATGAGCTAACCATCCAATACACACTTAGGCACCAAGTGCCAAGTCCGTAGGCTAACATCCCTTTGAAAAACACCTCGGCACTGAGTGCCATGCCTGAAGTCTTTACATCCGCCCTCGGAAACACACCTGAATCACTATAATATAACATGATAGTTTGCAACAAATGCTAAACTTCAGTATATTCAGTAAACAAGAATACATCAAAATCATCATCTCCAAACCAATCAATTCTTGTATTGCGTGTGATATAACCTATTGGCATGTCAATCGTATCCTATCCTATGTTCATCGGCCCAATTAGTTATTGAATATCAACACTTAATATAATTACTTTATCAAATCAATCCACTTAATACAGTTCAACACTTCCAAGATATTTAACAATTTCAATGCATAAATAATAAAATATTTAGATTATACAAAACTAAACCATATGAACTTAATAGTGTTAAACCGTAGAAACAACAAAATTTTAGGGACTATTCTGCAACTTTTCCTTTTCCTCAGTTTTCTACTTATTCTTGTTCTATAATATAATTTATTTCAATAATTAGCCTCGATTTCATATATTATTCAATTTAATATGTATAACTTCTTCTTTATAATTTTACACATTGGCACCAAGCTTTTACAGTTTGTTCAATTTGATCTTTAATGATCAAAACAAGCTTATTTTTTTTTTTAATTTCTTGAAATACTAAAATTACCAAGGTTTTAAATATATACAAACAACCCTTAATTTCTAAAATTTCATAACAAGATCCTCCTAAATTACAAATTTTAACTATTTAATCCTATATCTCAAAATCATTCAAATTTACTCTATAAAATAATTCAAATCTACTATTTAACTTCAAATCAAAACATGAACATCAAGAAAACATCAAAGGCCTCATTAATATTTTTTCTCAACTTTGATAACTTCACAAATTAATCCTTAAACTAGCCAGATACCAAAACAAGAATCACAAAAACATAAAATTCATGAAAAACAGACCAAGAAATGCTTACATGCAATTGAGTTAAAATCTCTAAGCTTCAACAATGGTGCAAACGGAAATAAAAAGAAAATATGAAGATGATGACCTAACTTTTTTATTTCATTAATTATTTTTACTTATAAAGCTTCGTATTTTTGTAATTATTAGCATATTTTATATTAACCACTAATTAACCCTCCATTAATCTTATTTAATTTAGTTAACATTCATGACAACATTATCATCCACTAACTATATAAATACATTGGTCCAATTGCTTAATTGGACGTTCTAATGACACAAAATTCTATAATGATCACTTCTACAATCTTTTACTATTTACTCCTTTTTCTTTAATTAGCTAAATAAATGTTAAAATTTCTAAACCAAAATTTAATATGACCAAAATGACCTTATAAATATTAATAATTAATTTTTATGAAATGACACGTTGAAATTGTGGTCCCAAAACTACTATTTCTGACATCACCAGAAAATAGGCTATTACAGTTGTAGTCCCAACAGTACAAAGATTTCTATGCATCTTTTAGGGACCAAAAGTCGAGGAGAACATAGGGTGCCATTACGGAAACCATATCAGTACGAGGGAAAGAGGTGCTCTTCACCCTTGGAGCAATTTGTGAGTTTTATAATGCTGCATATTATGAATATGATTTTGTGAAAGAAAGCGATTAGGATATTTTAGGGATATTAATATGGATAACGTTATAAACTTTTTAATGGAAGATTGGGGTGAATGGAAGCATCGCCCTAGTACTGATATTCTCACATCCTTTAATCAAGAAAATTATGCTTCCAATCTCTAAGATGTGGATACAATTTTTGTGCACTCAAATTGCTCATGCTTGAAATGTCTCTAATGTCAATACATTTTGAGTGGTTTTTTTTATTTTGTTTTGAAAAAGAAATAGGTATGCATAAGAGATTTTTATTCCCCCATTTAGTGATAGCCTTGTGCAAAAAGGCTGGAGTTTTAATGACAACCATTGAGCAATTCATAAGAGATTCATAGGAGTTCTACTGATAGTCTCATAGGAGATTCATTATACACGGAGTATATGAAGCTTCAATGAAAGCAAATAAGGGATTGCAACAAACGTCGAAGGAAAAAATGGACGTCCCAACTTCACTTAAGTGAAAAGCAAAATCAACATCTCAAAAAGAAGTAGGTGAAAGTAGTATTCTAGAGGTGGAATGGATGATAAGATAGATGTAAGAGACGGGCTTGGTTCTTAAAGAATTTGCGCAGTAGAATAATGGTCCAATAGATTCCCATCATGAAGTAGAAGAGCAAGGAAGCGAGGAAGATAGTGAACATGAGGAAGTTAAAGAGGAGGGAGATTGTAACACCCCTAATCCATCTTTGTCGCTGGATTAAGGTTATGGAGTATCATAGCAAATAACGAAATAATTAACAACTTAAAACTTCTCAATATTAATTTAAATATGGACAATCAAATCATTTGTTAAACATGGAAAACAAACACTTGTAGACCTTAACTTGAGTTTAAAAGACCTAAATGTAAATTTCAAAGTTTTAAGTAATTAGTAAAAAATTGTAGTTGGTGTTGATACCGCATTGATACCTTTATGAAAATTGATACCTAATTACTATATTGTTTTGATGACAAACTAAGTTATCAATAATTAATTTATGGTATCGATATTTTATAAACAAGTATCGATACTTAATTAAAAATCAATACCATTTTGGCATTCTATTTTTCTCAAATCTTTTTCATAAGGACAGGTAACGATACCTGTAACACCCCAAAATCTAAGTGTTTATTTATGTATGTTGTGACACAAATGCATGTCAGCTTTAGTGGTTAAGTGTTCTGGGAAGTGTCTGAGGGGTCTTGGGTTTAAGCCTTAGCTTATGCAAAAATTTTGTTCTTTCTTGAATAAACCCTGTCTCTTGTTAGTAGACTTCTTAAATAAGTGTGGTTAAAACGTGTCATAAAAAGCCTATTAGTCTAGTGTTAAGTGGCGTGTGGAGTGTTCCATTGGGTTTAAGGTTCGAGGCTTGTTGATGAAAAATGAGCATTTTATTTTACTGCTTAGCCTTAGAAGAGTTGTAGTTGACCGAAATTCTGAAGGGGTGAGAGTGTGGGGTGTGTGGCCGAATATTTGGGAGGATTCTAAGGGGATTTTCGATTGAGGAGAAGTTTGGAGAGAAGAGGTTGAGTGGAGTTCAAACTTCTTGGTGGACAGATGTGAGGAGATTTTCGAGGAGTGGATCAAGGGAAGGAGGTAGTGGTGCTGAAATTGAACGCTTTCTCAAGAGCATTCGGCTACCATCTGTCCTTTGGGGGCATTTCCTGCTAGTTTGGACGTTTTGGTTCTTTTTCCTTCCTTTGGTGCCAAAGTTTTCTTCTTTTTATTTTTATTTTGTTTGAGACCAAATATCGTTGCTGACCATTCGGTATTTGCCAATTGAGGTCTATTTTGGTTTTACTTATCTTTGTAGTGCCCTTTTCGATCGATTTTTTTCTTCCTTACTGTATTTAACAACCGTGTTCTCTCGTGCTCTTTTTATTCTTGGTCGAATTCTCCACTCTCCTCTCTCAAATTCTTTGGCTTTTAACTTTTGATTCTTCTCTTCTTCTTCCTCTGAATTGGATTTTTCTTGACCGGATGTTGCTATTTTTCCCCCTCTGTGTCGATTCTCCTATGCTCTCTGTCGACTTAGATGGTAATACAATTGCTCTCAATATTGCTCTTTTATTATTTCTCTTCTTTTATCTTTTTAATCTTGTGCCTAACCTTTCCTGTACTATCAATTTATGTTAGGGGTACAATTGTTCCACTCTGTTTCTATCATTCTCTGTACTTTCGGCTTTTGTGTGGGTCTAGCCGATTGTTCTTTCCTTCTTATCTGGACTCAGCGGTTTCGGTAAGTGACTTTTCGTCTAGTTTAAGTTGTTCATTTGTTTGATGTTTGATAAGTTTTGGTTAGGATGTATATAACCCCTAAGGCCTATTGAGTAGTCTATTGCAAATGGATTTAGTGGGCAATTTTCAATCGACTGATCTAATCAAGTGAGAGGTACGCTTTTGGACATGTATTTTGGTGGGGGTATTGGATAGGTCATTGGGATACGATTAATTGAAAATTGTGATTGAATTTAGGTTGGATAACCTGTGGATTATTCGCACGTTTTTGTGAACAGGTGTGTAAAAACTACCCAAATCATAAATTGACAAAAGCAAAAAAAATTACCATTGATGCTACACAGGCGTGTGCTCACTCATATGGTCATCTGAACGCATAAACGTTGGGCCAAATGGGCTGTGTGGGCCCCACACAGGTAAACCTCACATACGTGTGTGATTATTTGGCCAGGCTGTGTAGTCCATACGGCCAAGGCCATTTTTTGGTTTCGTGGGCCACACGGGTGTGAGGGCCTACATGGCCGCATTGTGGGCCTTGGGCCCATTTTCACTGGTTGACTGTTAAGGTCGCACGGGTCGCCCGAGGTGACTGTGGACCTACTGTTGGGTCGGTAAGTATATCTAGACCCTAATCTGATAGAAGGACTATTTTGCCCCTATGAGGTAAAATGACGGATATGCCCCTATGTTATGTATGACTGTATTGAGCATGTCATTTTATATATGCTGCATACATGTAGGATATTATGGTGTGATGCATGGGGTTGGGTTATTATGATTGGAGGAAGTGTACTGTTCTGGCAGCTCTGCTGCAATTTCTGTTTAGTGCCGCAACTGGTATTATTTTGGGTGTGTAGGGATGGATGGGTTGATTTTATCCCCACATGGTGTGTAGGGTTGGATGGAGTAGTGTGTAGAGGCTGGCTGGGTAGGATTTTTGTTTGCATATCTGTACTGTGACCACTATTGAATTAGGCTAAGGCCCACACTAATTCTGATACTGTAATGGGTTAAGGCCCTATCTAAGATTAAACTGTTATTGAAGTGGGCTCAGGCTTAGATTGTAAATGCCTACTGTATGACTGACTGTTATTAAGGGATTACACACTGAGTTTCCATAAACTCACTCTTTTATTTTTTTGCGCAGGTGATCGTTAGGCGAGTCGGTGCTGTGAGGGACTCAAAGGTGGGCACACAACTGCATGGAATTTTTATTAAATTTTACTTTATAATTTAATTTGGGTATTTGGTTATGTAATAAGGCTTATTTAATTTTTACTTTTAATTTGCGATTTGTTTATTATGATTCATATCTACTAGTAGTAGAAAATGAGTTTTCAAAATGATAAATGCTTTCCAAAACACCACAAGTACGCATACTATTTCAAAAAGCTTCTGCAAACAAACAACGATTTAAAAAAGATAACTATGATTTAATTGATTAAACATTTTGCTAAAATAACTTGGGTTTAAAACTGAACAAGACGGCCTAAATACTAGCTAAGATTATAAAGAGGGTTAATATAGAATGGGGTTTTTCAAACAAAATTTTATTTTACGAAAAACACTTTCAGGTGACACCGTCAGATTCGGTCATAATGTTTAGGCCGAGTTTGGGGTGTTAATTTAGTGGTATCAGAGCTAGGTTGTAAAACTCGACTGTGGATTTGGGTTTTTCCAAAAATATAACATTTCCAAAAAGAACTATTTCAAATGGTTAGTAAGTATTTTGAAGTGTTATTTCTGAATGTGTGGTTTACCGATTCTGTAAGTTCTCTGAAACTACTATCTGTTTAAATTAAAATACTGAGATTACTGTAGGCAATAGATTGTAATGAAACACTCTGTTTAGGATAACCTAAAATTGTAGTACTACCGTGATCCACGAAAACGAAAACTCTGAATTATTGATAATATTTTCCATAAAATATCTGTTAATAAACACTAGAGCTATAAAATGATGCATAAAATTGTTAAAACAGATAATAGCATAAATCGATAATGAGCACCAGGGGTACTCGTGGAAGAGGCCGCGGCAGAGGTCGTGGAGATGCTCAGGTTAGGTCTTTGGCATCGAGCCACATGCCTAAAGTTGAATTTAGAAAGGCACCAGCTTCACCTGTGACTAAGACGGGGTTTTATAATCGTGCAGCTGGGGATGACGCACTGTCCTAAGTTATGTTGCGAATTCTAGAGAGGGTTGCTGGGCCCAATACTGGTACTGTGGGCCGTGGGTCAGTTATGGAATGACTCCGGTCTAATGGGGCTAAGATTTTTAGGGGTATCGTTGGAGTTGCCCCTAATGCGACTGAATATTGGATTGAGGCCTCAAAGAGGATAATGGATGATCTCGACTGTACCCTTGAGCAGAAACTGAAAGGTACGGTGTCACTGCTGCGAGATGGAGCCTATTAGTGGTGGCTTACAGTTAAAGAGGGTACTCAGCCTGACCAGCTGACCTGGAAATTTTTCAAGACTGCTTTTTAGGGAAAATATGTGGGCGCTAGTTATGTGGATGCTCAGAGGAGGGAGTTTTTGAATTTGATTCAAGGGTATAATTTTGTGGCTGAGTACAAGGCTGAATTTTTGTGACTTATCCGTTATGGGCGTGGGATAGTGGCTACTGAATATGAGCATTGTGTTCGATTCAAGGATGGCCTCAGAGATGATTTAAGGGTTTTGATAGCTCTACAGAGGGAGCAAGATTTTGCTATATTAGTGGAAAAAGTGAAGATCGCCGATGATGTGAAGCGCGGTGAGCACCAGAGCCGTGAGAAGGACAGAGGTAGGAACAAGAGGGTTTGGGAGCCCTCAAGTTCAGTTATGAGGCCTAAGAAAAAGGACAGAGTTGATGGGCCAGTCAGAGTTGGGGCCCCTGTCGTTGCTACTGGACTGCAGCCCTGTTCTAATTGTGGGAGATGCCATCTAGGCTAGTGCTGGAGAAGGAGTGGGGCATGTTTTAGGTACGGATCTTTGGAGCACCGATCAAATATTGTCCATGGAGTTCTGATCAGATGCAAGCTACTAGTTTGGGTAATGTACAGCCACCGAGGGGTGTTCAGTAATGACGAGAGGCCATGGTAAGGTCAGAGGTGGTAATGGTATGGGTTATGTTCAGAGGGCACCGGGCAGAGGTGCCGGTCATATTGAGACGAGGTAGCCAGCTTTGGTCTATGCTGTAGGACACCGAGACGACGAAGACTCCCTAGATGTTATTACGGGTATGTTTTTTATTAATAATGTATCTTATATTGCACTGATTGATGTTGGATCTACGCATTCATATATAGCATGTACGGTGTCTGAGACCTTGGGTTTAATGGTTGAAAGCACTACGAGTGAGGTTACAGTGTTGAGTCCATTAGGGCAGTCAGTGAGGGTAAATAAATTGTTCAGGGATGTACCCTTGAAGGTTCAAGGAACTATATTTTTGGCGAACTTAATGGAACTCCCTTTCAAAGAATTCGATTTAATACTGGGTATGGATTGGCTGGTTAAACACCAAGCGAATTTGGATTGTGCTGCTAAGCGGGTGGTACTGAAAACTATGGAGGGTAATGAGGTAGTGGTAATTGTACAGCGTCAGAATTATTTGTCAAATGTGATTTCTGCATTAAAGACCGAGAAGTTGGTTTGTAAGGGTTGTGAGGCGTATTTAGCCTACATCAGAATTTTTGATTCCAAGGTTTCTTCTATTAAGGATATCAGAATAGTTAAGGACTTTCTAGATATTTTCCTGATGAACTGCCTGGGTTACCGCCAAACTGAGAAGTTGAGTTTGGGATAGAGCTCTTTCCTGGTACAGCTCCGGTGTCCATCGCCCCTTATAAGATGGCACTAAAGGAGCTAGTGGAGCTTAAGGCTCAAATTCAAGAGTTACTGGACCGAAGGTTCATCTGCCCTAGTGTGTCTCCATGAGGAGCACCAGTTTTATTTGTGAAAAAGAATGATAGATCCATGCGTATGTGCATCGACTATCGGCAACTGAATAAACTGACTGTTAAGAATAAGTACCCTCTACCGAGGATTGTCGATCTATTTGACCAGTTCCGTGGTGCTTCGGTTTTCTCTAAGATAGATCTTCTATCTCGGTACCATCAACTGAGAGTCAAAGAGGCTGATGTTTTTAAGACAATATTTAGGACTCATTACGGTCATTGTGAGTTCCTAGTGATGCCGTTTGGACTGACGAATGCACCAGTAACTTTTATGGATTTGATGAACCGTGTGTTCCAACCTTTTGGATCGGTTCGTTGTGGTTTTTATATATGACATCCTGGTGTATTCAAGAACTGAAGATGAACATGATGCACATCTCTGAGTTGTTCTGCAGATTCTGAGGGAAAACCAATTGTACTCCAAGTTCAGTAAATGCAAGTTCTGGTTACGCAAAGTAACATTTCTGGGTCACATGGTATCTACCGAAAAGATTAGAGTTGATCCTCAGAAAATTGAAGCTGTTTTGGATTGGAAGCCACCTAAGACGGTGTTTGAGATTCAAAGTTTTCTGGGACTGGCAAGGTATTATAGACGGTTCGTTGAGGGGTTTTGATTGATTGCTAAATCGCTAACTAAGTTGTTGCGTAAGGGTGTGCCATTTAACTGGACTGATGCTCAGCAAGAAAGTTTTGAGAAACTTAAAAAAGTTCTGACTGAGGCCCCCATCTTGATACAGCCAGAGTTTGGGAAAGAATTTACAGTCTACAGTGATGCATCACATGTTAGTTTGGGTTGTGTGTTGATACAAGAGGGTAAGGTGGTGGCATATGCGTTTCGCCAGCTTAAGACTCATGAGGCAAATTATCTGACACATGACTTGGAGTTGGCCGCAATGGTATTCACACTGAAAATTTAGAGGCATTACCTGTACGGTGAGAAGTGTATTATTTACACAGATCACAAAAGTCTCAAGTACCTCCTCACTGAGAAGGAGCTAAATCTTAGGCAGCGTAGATGGATTGAGCTGCTTAAGGATTATGACTGCTCGATTGAATACCATCCTGGTAAGGCCAATGTGGTGGCTGACACACTGAGCTGTAGGGCTATGACAGATTTGAGGGCGATGTTTTCCCGCCTCAATTTATTTGATGATGGTAGCTTGTTAGCTAAGCTCCAAGTCAAATCGATGTGGATTGAACATGTTAAGGGTAAATAGTTAGAGGATGACTCATTGGGTCCTCGTTTCTGATAGATAGAGAGTAGGGAAACATTAGATTTTAGACTGAATAGCGAAACGGTACTGTGTTTCCATGGGAGAGTCTGTGTACCGAAGGATACTGATTTGAGGCAGTCTATACTGTAAGAGGGGCATAGTAGTCCTTATGCTATGTATCCCGGCAGGAATAAAAAGTACCGAGACCTTCGTAAGTTATATTGGTGGCTAGGTCTTAAGCGTGAAGTTACCGACTTTGTGAGTAAATGTGTAACTTGCCAGAAGGTTAAGATGGAACATCAGTTTCCTTCAAGGTTGCTTTAGCCAGTTGAAATTCCGCTTTGGAAATAAGAGAGAGTAACTATGGACTTCGTTAGTGGGTTTCCCTTAACGCCTACTAAGAAGGATTTAGTATGGGTTATCGTAGATCAATTGACCAAATCTACTCATTTCATACCTATTCATACTGATTACTCGTTGCAGAAGCTGGCTAAACTGTATGTGTCAGAGATAGTGCGACTGTATGGGGTATTGGTTTCCATAATATCTGATAGAGATCTTCGTTTCACGTCTCAATTCTGGAAGAAGTTACACGAGGCTTTGGGTACAAGGTTGGACTTCAGTACTGTGTTCCATCCTCAGATAGATGGTCAGTTAGAGAGGGTGATTCAGGTACTGGAGGACATGTTAAGGAGTTGTGTGATAAACTTCCAGGGAAGTTGGGAGGAGTACTTGCCATTAGCAGAGTTTGCATATAACAACAACTACCAGTCTAACATACAAATGGAACCTTACGAGGCATTATACGGTCGTAGGTGTCGTACTCCTTTGTGTTGGACTGAGTTGGGTGAACGGTGAATTTTGGGTCCTGAATTGGTTTCTGATATCGAAGATAATGTTAGATTAATTCAAGATAGACTGAAGGCAGCATCAGACAGACAGAAGTCATATACGGATCTGAAGCATAAGGAGATTGACTATTCTGTGGGGGACTTAGTCTTTCTCAAGGTCTTGCCATAGAAGAAGGTACTGAGATTTGGACGGAAGGGCAAGCTAAGCCCTAGGTTCATTGGGCCTTATCGCATACTGAAACGTGTGGGACCGGTTGCCTATTAGCTAGAGTTGCCTCTGGAGTTAGAGCAGATTTATGATGTGTTCCACATCTCTATGATGAGGCATTACCACTCTGATCCAACGCATATTATCTCGACTGATGAGATTGAAGTTAGACCAGATTTGACCTTTGACGAGGAGCCGGTTCAGATCCTATACCGTGATGTTAAAGTCTTGAGGAAAAAGTCTATTCCACCAGTTAAGGTACTTTGGTGTAATCACAGTTCTGAGGAGGCCACGTGGAAACCCGAGGAGTTGATGCGACAACAATACCTTCATCTGTCTTGACTAAGTGAATTTTGAGGCTGAAATTTTCTTTTAGGGGGTAGAATTGTAACGCCCCAAAATCTAAGTGTTTATTTATGTATGTTGTGAAACAAATGCATGTCTGCTTCAGTGGTTAAGTGTATTGGGAAGTGTCTGAGAAGTCTTGGGTTCAAGCCTTGGCTTATGCAAAAAAAAAATTCTTGAATAAACCCTGTCTCTTGTCAGTAGACTTCTTAAATAAATGTGGTTAAAACATGTCATAAAAAGCCTGTTAGTCTAGTGGAAGTGGCGTGTGGAGTGTTCCATGGGGTCTAAGGTTCGAGGCTTGGCGATAAAAAAATACTATTTTATTTTACTGCTTGGCTTTAGATGAGTTATGGTTGACCGAAATTCTGTATGGGTGAGAGTGTGGGGTGTGTGGCCAAATATTTGGAAGGATTTTAGTGGATTTTCAGTTGAGGAAAAGTTTGGAGAGAAGAGGTTAAGTGGAGTTCAAACTGGTTGGTGGAGAGATACGAAGAGATTTTCGAGGAGTGGATCAAGGGAAGGAGGTAGTGGTGTTGAAATTGAACTCTTTCTCAAAAGAATTCGGCTACCATCTGTCATTTGGGGGCATTTCCTGCTAGTTTGGACGTTTTGGTTCTTTTTCCATCCTTTGGTGCCAAAGTTTGCTTCTTTTTATTTTTGTTTTGTTTGAGACCGAATATCGTTACTGACCATTCGGGTATTTTCCATTTGGGGTCTATTTCAATTTTGCTTATCTTTGCAGTGCCCTTTTTGACCGAGTTTTTTTCTTCCTTACTCGATTTAACAACCGTGTTCTCTCATGGTCTTTTTGTTCTTGGCCGAATTCTCCACTCTCATCTCTCAAATTCTTTGGCTTTTAACTTTTGATTCTTCTCTTCTTCTTCTTCTCAAGTGGATTATTCTTGACGGAATAGTGCTATTTTTCCCCCTCTATACCGATTCTCCTGTGCTCTCTATCAACATAGGTGGTAATACAACTGCTCAGTATTGCTCTTTCATTCTTACTCTTCTTCTATCTTTTTAATCTTGTGCCTAACCTTTCTTGTACTATCGATTTATGTTAGAGGTACAATTATTCCACTCTGCCTCTATCATTCTCTGTACTTCTGGCTTTTGTGTGGGTGTGGCCGATTGTTCTTTCCTTCTTATCTGTACTCGGCGGTTTCAGTAAGTGACTTTTCGTCTAGTTCAAGTGGTTCATCTGTTTGATGGTTGATAAGTTTTGGTTAGAATGTAGATAACCTCTAAGGCCTATTGAGTAGTCTCTTACAAATGGATTTAGTCGGGAATTCTCAATCGACTGATCTAATCAAGTGAGAGGTAAGCTTTTGGACAAGTATTTTGGTGAGGAGTCTTGGATAGGTCGTTGGGATGCGATTAACCAAAACTTGTGATTGAATGTAGGTTGGAGAACCCGTGGATTATTCACACGTTTTCATGAACAGATGTGTAAACACTGCCCAAATCATAAATCGGAAAAAGTTGAAAAATATTACCATTAATGCTGCACGGGTGTATGCTCGCTCCTGTGGTCATCTGAACGCATAAACGCGAGCATTTGATCGTAGAGGCCACCAGGAGCAATTTCATAGGCTTAGGCCACTTTGGCCCACATTTGGCTGAAATGGGTTGTGTGGGCCCCACACGATTAAACCACATAGACGTGTGGTGATTATTGGGCCAGGCTGTGTAGTCCACATGGCCAAGGCCATTTTTGGGTTTCATGGGCCACACGGGCGTGTGGGTGCACATAGGCCGTATTGCGGGCCTTGGACCCATTTTCACTGGTTGACTGTTAAGGTCGCACGGGTCGCCCGAGACGATTGTGGACCTACTGTTGGGTCAGTAAGTATATCTAGACCCTAATATGATGAAAGGACTATTTTTCCCATATGAGGTAAAATGACGGATAGGCCCCTATGTTATGTATGACTATATTGAGCATGACATTTTATATATTTTGCATACATGTAGGATATTATGGTATGATACATGGGGCCAGGTTATTATGATTGGAGGAAGTGTACTATTTTGGCAGCTTTGCTGCAATTTCTGTTTAGTACCGCAACCAGTGCTATTTCTGTATGTAAGGATGGATAGGTTGATTTTATCCCCACATGGTGTGTAGGGTTGGACGGAGTGGTATGCAGAGGCTGGCTGGGTAGGATTTCTATTTGCATATCTATACTGTGACTAGTACTGAATTGGGCTAAGGCTCACACTGCTTCTGATACTGTAATGGGTTAACGCCCTATCTAAGATTAAAATGTTATTGAAGTGGGCTTAGGCCTAGACTGTAATGCCTACTGTATGATTGACTGTTATTAAGGGATTACACACTGAGTTTCCATAAAATCACCCTTCTGTTTTTTTCGTAGGTAATTCTTAGGCGGGTCGGTGGTGTGAGGGACTCAAAGGTGGCGTACTTCACAAGGTTGGCATGTAAATTCAAGAGCATACCAATCTAATCAATCATGGAACATATCATGATAAGGATTTCAGTACATAGTTAATCCATCACATATTCAAATAGCACCCTTTTCAATTCAAATTCATATACCAACATCTTTCATTTCATATTTCCCTATCATAGATCATTTCATATACATACATATTCAATTTAAACTTTAATCACCCATTGAACCAAATGGAATATCATTGGAAACTCGAGAAATGCTCACACGAGCTATGAAATGGGCTTGTTCACATAAGTTGTGGGTCAAGATTTTAAGCTACACGATGCTGCTCACACGAGCTATGGATAATCCGTAACAAATACAAAACCTTATCCGTCGACAGGACATCCAAGACCAACACCCGAAACCATGTAACCCTTAATGACATGTCATTTGTATCCTAAGTATTCACAAGGTTCAGACAAGACATTTGTAAATAACCAAATCCTTTAATTTCATTATACCATTCCAAACATACTTCCATGGAATGTATATTTTTCAACTATAACATTCAATTTAATTAACATCACAATTTAATCTATGATATTAAAATATCAAACTACTATTAAACTAAACTATACATAGCATAAATGATACGAACTCGCTTGATGTTAATTCGAGTCGTAGTAGTTTGCCCGATTGTGAAATTAAGTAAGGAATGGCTTGTTTCAAGATAGGCTAAAAAAAGGGATGAAAGATAGGTTCAAATAAGGGTTAATAGATAATTGAAATGGCTAATGAAAGCATTTAGATAAGGCCAAGAGTGAACTAACAATGAAGATGATTGTTGACCTGATTCTTAAAACGACACTTAGATGAAAATGGTTTGGAAATAACTTGGTTAACCTTGACCCACTATCTAGCAAGATAGGAACCAAATTTATGGTTGAATGCCAAAATTTGAAAGTGATAAGTTTAGTTAAACAAGGAAGGAATGACGCCACAAGCTGAGCTTAATAAGTCGATTCAGTCCAAGAGAGAACAATGAGAGTTGTATTCTCACAAAAGAACAAAAATAGTTCATAAATTGATCAAAAGTCCTTACAACTAGCAATGAACAAAATATTTATAGGCTTGAGCTAAGTCCAGCCGAATAGACACTTACAATCAACTCAAATTGAGCTATTAATGAGCTGAACTAGCTCCCTAAATGATTACAAGTGTTTTGGTGAAATCTATGCCTAGGTGACGCTAATGGGCAGCCTATTTAGTCTTCCAATTCAGCTAATTAATTAACTTGATGAGCTAAGCTAAATTTGTTCAATGATTGTTCAGCTAAAGAGTTATGAGTAGCCTCTAATTCTTCCTTGGGCAGCCGAATAAATAGTAGCCAAAATAATGGCAGTTTAGGTACACAAACAGCCCAACTGGTGTGAACACTTGAACTCCATCAGCCTCCAAATTTGAACAAACGAATTTGAACAGCTCTCATGGTGTGAATTCACTTGCTAGCTGAATGGACTAATGTGAATGTGTGTTTTTCCATTGGTATCCATGAGCAGTCCCTTAGAGAAGAGAAATTAGCTAGTTATCATTTAATTATCGTCCCATGCATTAGCCAAATGCATGCTCTTCTTTAATACTTTACTTTGCACCTAAGCTAGCTGATTCAGCTAAATTGATTACCTATAAACACTAAATAAATTCGATAAGGACATAATCAATGACACAATTAAGTTGTCTATACTTAAGACACATTAAATAGTTGTATAAACTAAGACAGATTAAATAACTCAAGACAAATTAAATGGCTGTATTAATTAGAACAAATAAATTATTTTAAGATATATTAATTACCGTATATACTTAGACATATTAAATACTTAAACTAAAATAACTAAACCTAATTAAAGTTTATTCCAGCAACTGATCAGCTCAAGAATGAAAACTAAAATTTAGCTCTTAATAAGCTTGTAACAGCCCGCTTTAGACCCTAGTAAGAATAGTGGTTTCGAAACCACAAATTTGAGACCAAAATTTTTTTATGTTATTTTGTGTGTTTATAGCATGTTAGAATGCATGTGTGAAATTTTCGTGAAATAATTTTACCATTTGGTTGGTTAATTTGATAAAAGGACTTAATCGCGTAAAATGCAAATGTGACTTGATAATTGTTAAAGTTCTATATTGTTATGGCTTTTATAATGTGGGGTCCTTGTGTGATAATTTTTCCATTTAATATTGCATGGACGGTAGTGGACAACCATTATATGGTTTTCATATTATTATTTTAAGGTTAATATGGTAAATATATAATAAAATGTAATAAAATAAAGTAAAACATAAAATGGCCATTATGATTCATCTTATGGCCGAATGTTGAAGAAAAAGAAGCCATGGATGAAGATTATATTTTTGGCACTCTTGAAGCTTAATTCGGGTATGTATTTTGCTCAGTTTTCAATAATTTTTACGTTTTTGATATCGTTGCTTTGAATATTACTTAGCCCTTGCTTTAATTTTCAGAATTGATGATAATTTTGAGATTTACCATTGTTGATAATGTGATGAATTTGTGGTTTGATGATAAAAAATAAATCTTTGATGTTTGATTATCATGTTTAATTAAGTGATTTTTGATAAAAATCCAAATTAGGGATTTATTTGTGAAATTTGAAAGTTTAGGGGCTTAAATGTGAAATAAATTGAATTAAAGGGTTGTTAAGGATTTATGGAGCATTCGGCCTAACATGGGCATAGTGAAAATTTGAATATTTGGTATTGTTTTGAATTAGGGATTAAATTGCAAAAATATGAAATGTTAGGGGCTAAATTGCAAATTTTCCATTTATATGTTCTTGGATGAAATTGAATGAAATGTTGAATAAGTAAGTTAATTTTTTATATTAATTAGATTGGCAAAAGCGAAATTCGGATCTAGATCGAGGGAAAGTCAAGATATCGGATTAGTCAACTTAAATTATCATTACTATGAACGGGGTAAGTTTGTATTTTAATAGACGTTACGAAATCATGTTATAACTGCATATTATTTGTGTGATTGAATTCAATGTCGAATGGTAATGTAAATATATATGTATTTTGAATAAGTTATATATGTTATTATGATATTGAATTGTTCAAGAAGCAAAATATATGAATACAAGAAAGCATCGACAATGTGATAACATCTGAAAGCCTCATATGAACCATAGGAATAGTTAGGATACATATGTCATGACATAGGATTCCGATATGTGTTATCGTGTAAGACCACGTTTGGGACGTTGGAATCGATTTGAGATTTATGTGTAAGACCATGTCTGGGACATCGACATCGTATATGATTTTGTGTAAGACCCTGTTTGGGACAGTGGCATCGATATTTGATTACATGTAAGACCACGTCTGGGACGTTGGCATTGTACGAGCTTTTTGAGCTATCCGAGTATCCTTATTGATTCCAAATGGTTCAACGGGCATTCCAAGAAATAAGTGATTAAGTAAATGACATTCCGATTTAGGTATGTTGAAAGGTATACAATGTTTGGAAATGAAATGTGAATATGTGCAAAGGAAATATCAACAAATGTATAATATGTGATTTATTAAGTTGCATATGTGAAATTGTCAGATACTATATGAATGAAAGGTGAATTTGAGTATATATGATGATATGAGATTTTTATGAGAAAGATATATGATTGAATGTGTTATTTCCCATAATATGCTCATTTCGCTATATGAAAATGTGAATTAAATGATATATGAGAATTGAATTGAATAAGCTTGTGAAAGTTACAGTTAGCTAGTTATGTC
The DNA here is from genome assembly GCF_007990345.1 of Gossypium hirsutum. NCBI lineage: Eukaryota > Viridiplantae > Streptophyta > Magnoliopsida > Malvales > Malvaceae > Gossypium > Gossypium hirsutum. Next base: position 43,513,889 of record NC_053435.1, on the reverse strand, counting down.
GTATAATATTGAATGATGATAATTCGAAATGAGAACTTGTTATAAAATTTAGAAAAGTTGTGTGTGATAGTATATCATGCTTATGGTATTGTAATTAAATTATTCGCTATGTTAAGTTTTTTTTAAGATACGAGCTTACTAAGCTTTCAAACTTACTCCGTGTGTTTTTCCTATGTTTATAGAGTTTCGGAGACTTGCTAGGGTTGGAAGTCGTGGGAGATCTCATCACACTGTCTAGTATTTGTTTCGGTAAATAAATGCTTTGAGATTTGGTTATGTGGCATGTATAGGCTAGTTTTGATATATTTGGTTTTGAAATTTGTATATGTATATAGCCATGCGAAAATTGCTTGTTCATGATGCAAACATTGGTAGTTATATTTGGTCATGTTATAAGCTTAATTGAGAGGTATGTTTTATGCTAAATGTGTTGTGATGTTGGTTATATGATTTGGCAATGAGGAGTGGTAAGTAGGTTGTATATTCGACCTTTTAATTAACTCATTTTGGAAGCATGAAAAGTGGTATAATATGGTTTGGTAAAAGGGTCATTTGAATAACTATAAGTGACATATTGTTTTGATGTTAAGATATGAGATAACATATTTAGCTTATAGATTGAGTGATGGAAATGTTATGATTTATTGAGTTAAATTTGATAACCGAAAGGTTTTTTATTTAAATTGTTGGACATATGAGATATGAATATATATGCTATGTAATGTTTGCTTGTAGTTCGGTTTAAAAAGGTTAAATCATTGGTTCAATGAGTGTTTATAAAATGTGTTATATATTTAAGTAGTTATATGTTTATTTAGGCTCGGTTTTGAATGACAAAGAATGTAAATGATCTAATTGTTATATGGAAGTTAAATTGATGATCGATTATTGAATAAATTAATTGGTTGTGTATATGAATTATAGGCATGATAATTAGCATGTGAATTAGGTATGTGGCTCATGTGTGTGGTCGAATATAACATGTTAGATATGTTATTTAGCTTGCAAATTAGATATTTTATGACTTGAATTTTTGTAATTATGAAACATGTACAAATTGGTTTTGATATTTGATGGCTTGGTTTGAAAGTTTTGAATTAGCAAATGGAATTGAAATGGTTAAATATTGAAATATAGTTCGTATAAGAGAATGTTCAATAAAGCATGATTTGTGTGGTTAGATATGTGATTCAAATATATGATTTTTACTTGTATGAATAAGAGGTTGGTTTATTAATTTATCTCAAAAAATTTTATAAAGGAAAATATATTACTGGGCACATGAATTGTAAAGAATGTATATTTTGAACTGTGTTTTGTTCAGTAATGCCGTAACCCTAATTCGGTGACGGATACAGGTTAGGGGTGTTACAAAGCTGTATGGGACGCATGTTGTTGAGCTCCATGAGTGATCAATAAGGCCCGCCACTTCTTCTCTCCATGCTCAATCAATGTAGCTCGAAATAGCTTCTTGGAACTTCTTGCAACGGGATTGAGTGATGGGTCCTAAAGGCAGCTCACTGGGACCGACAGCAACTTCCCTAGCTAGGATCGCATCATCCCCCCCCCCGTTTCAAGGCAATTTGTCCCCAAATCCTCACTCATATCAAAAGGGGATAAGTCAACAACATTGAAGGTAGCACTTACACCGTACTTATGTGGTAGGTCCAACTTATATTCATTTTCATTGATCCTTTCTTAGACTTGAAAACGACCGTCACCCCTTAGCAAAAGTTTAGACCTCCTTTGAGTGGGGTACCTTTCCTTGCACATGTGGATCCAAACCCAATCACTGAGTTCGAATATCACTCGTTTGCATCCTTTGTTCACCTTATGAGCATATTGTTCGGTTCTCCTTTCAATATTCTCCCTAACATGCATTCAGCCTTTTTTTTTCCATCTACATGCACCAATTGATTAGAAGGCAAATGCAATAAATCCAAAGAAGTTAAAGGGTTGAAACCATATACCACTTCAAAAGGAGAATGCTTGGTAGCTGAGTGCACCGAACGATTGTAGGGAAATTCGATATGTGGTAGACACTCCTCCTAAGTCTTCAAATTCTTTCTAATGATGACCCATAGCAAGGTTGATAGGAACCAATTGACAACCTCCGTTTGCCTGTCTATTTGGGGTTGGCATGTTGTAGAGAACAAAAGCTTGGTTTCAAGCTTACCCCACAAAGTCCTCCAAAAGTGGCTAAGGAATTTAGTATCACAATCGGAGATGACGGTCCTCGGGACTCCATACAACCACACGATCTCCTTAAAGAGAAAATTAGCAATGTTTAGTGCATCATCAGTTTTATGACATGCAACAAAATGGGCCATTTTAGAACACCTATCTACTACAACAAAGATAGAATCTTTTCCACTCTTGGTTCTAGGAAACCCTAGAATGAAATCCATGGAGATATCTATCCATGGTTCTTCCTGAATTGGTAGTGGTGTGTACAATCCGTGTGACTTGATCCTTAACTTTCTTGCAAGCAATGCAATGCTTGCACACTCTAGCCACGTCACGCCTCTTCTTCGGCCAATAAAAGTCTCTTGAAGAGTAGCCAAGGCCTTGGCTATGCCGAAGTGGACCTTTAGTCCCTGCCTATGTGTTTCATTGACGAGCACGTCTCACACTGATCCTTGGGGTATACACAGCTTGTTTTTTCGAAAGAGGTACCCATCTTGCCAAAAGTACCTATCATGAGAACCTTGCACACACAACTTGTACACTTCACCAAAATCAATACCATTTTCATATAAATCTTTCAACTAAGAAAATCCAAGTAGTTTAGTATCCAAATGATTAATAAGAGCATACCTTCGTGACAATGCATCCGCAACAATATTTTCTTTACCTTGCTTATACCTAATCACGTAAGGGAAAGACTCTAGGAACTCCACCCACTTAGCATGGCAATTGTTCAGCTTGGTTTGCCCCTTTAAATGCTTCAAAGCTTCATGATCTATGTGTATGACAAACTCCTTTGGCCAAAAATAGTGCTACCATGTTTCGAACGCATGAATCAAGGCATACATCTCCTTGTCATAGGTATGGTAATTGAGGGTAGCCTCATTGAGTTTCTCGCTGAAGTAGGCAATTGGATGACCATGTTGAGTCAAGACCACCCCGATTCCTATCACCAAAGCATCACACTCCACTTCGAATGTCTTGTTAAAATCAGGTAAACATAACAAAGGAGCGTTAGTCAAAGATTCTTTAAATTTGTTAAAAGAAGTTTCTTGTTCATTAGTCCAAAGAAAAGGAGAGTTTTTCTTTATAATACTCGTCAAGGGGGTAGCTAAGGTGCTAAAATTTGACACAAACCTCCTATAGAAGCTTGCAAGTCCATGAAAGCTTCTCACTTGGCTGATGCTTGTGGGACACGACCAATCTTGAATTGTCTTGATTTTCTCCCGATCCAACTCAAGGCCATCAGCACTCACAACGAACCCTAGAAACACAACTTTATCAGTACAAAAAGAGCATTTCTTGAGGTTAGCATAAAGCACTTCCTTACACAAAACTTCCAATATAGAATGCAAGTTTTCAATATGATCAATCAAAGACTTTCTATAAATTAAAATATCGTCAAAGTATACTACGCAAATGTAATACCCCTACTCGTATTCATTGCCGGAATAGGGTACGAGGCATTACCGGAGTTTACGAATTAAATTTTTTTTATATTCAATATAGCCCTTTTATAAATATCTAACATTCCCTGTAATATTAAATCGAGACCAATCCACATCAACCAAATAAATTCAACATATTTTCATGATAGATTCATGCATTTATATAAGATAACGTCATCACATATCTATAACCAGGTTTGTTAACTATACTAATAGCTAATTTTACATTCATTTCACGTTAACATTTACTTTATTAGCTTATACATGCCATTGATTTCCAAAATAAAGTTTATTATATACTGAAATCCTGAGGTTGACAGTGTGATGTGTCTCCGACCAAATCCGACCTCCGAGCTCTTAAAACTACAAAACAGGGAAAAAGGAAACGGGTAAGCACTTTGTGCTTAGTATGCTCATGTAACAAGAATTATACTTACCTAATATTTTCAATACAATACAATAAACATCCATATATCCATTCAATGCATTATTACCCTAATATGCACAAACTCAACATTCAAGTTAGTACAATAATTTCCATGTACCAATAATATATACTATGATTGATGAGCTCGTCAATACCATGATTTCCATTTCCTTGTTATTTTTCCATATTTATCCCGTTGAATTTATCAGAATTTCGATGGATTTTCAGAGGTACACATTTATTGTACAATTCTGGGTCCGTCAATTCATATTCATGTGCGCACATATCCATTTCAAAGAGCACACTCCCGCGAACCTTAACCTTGCAGCAGGATTACCAGTCCAGGCTAAATCCCCTGCAATATAAACTCATAGAGTATTGTCGGGATTACCAGTCCAGGCTAAATCCCCTGCAACGACAATTACTCTAATGATCTTGGATCTGAATTACCAGTCCAGGCTAAATTCAGACCCTAATTCGGATTACCCGTCCGGGCTAAATCCATTGTACACATATTCTTCGGGAGGGCTATATCAGGATAGGATCACCCGTCCGAGCTAGATCCTTTTTACCGTCAATTCCCTTTCAAAGATCCATCGAATTTTCCTTTCATTCAACCGGGATTTCTTCCCATTTTATCAAATATATCAATGTTTCATTAATTTTCATACAATGAACATTCAAATCATATTCACATCAATAACATACAATCTCAAGCATTTAAGAATATAATTCAAGTTACATGAACTTACCTTGATACTTGTTTGTAAACAGTAAAAATCTACTAATCCCGAACTTTTTCCTTTCCTCGATCTAGCTTCGTATTTGAATCTTCTGGATTTGGTGCAAAAATTATGAAATACCAGCTTAGAGAACCCTCCTATGGCATTTTTAGCTGCTGGAATTGAAGAGAAATGAAGAGAAATCTAGATATTTCCTATTTAGTCCTAGTTTTATTTAGTTAATTTTGCAATATTCCAATTTTACCCTTTATTTATCAATTTTTCTGCTAATTTCATACCCTTGCCGTCCAGCCCAAATAACTTTTGGGTCTAATTGCCTTTTAAATCCTTTCTCATAGACTCTTAAGCTATTTAATCACTCTAGCAACTTTTACACCTATTATAATTCAGTCCTTTTCATTTAATTGACTACCCAAACATTAAAATTTCCTAACGAAATTTTAATACCACATTAATAACATTTCATAAATATTTATAAAATTATTTTCGACTCGGTTTTACGAGATAGAGGTCCCGATACCTTATTTTACCCAATTTCTTCAATAATTTCTTTTTCTAACTAATTACTAAATCGATAAAATTTTCCTATCAATATTTTCATACGATTTTCCTATAATATCAATTTTCAAGCAAAAATATTGAAATAAATTTCTCTTTAAATTGGATCTATGGTTACGAAACCATTGTTCCGATAACCTTTAATTTAGGCCATTACAGCAAAACCTACCAATGAAAGCACATAATACATGATCCATTAGATGCATAAATGTGTTAGGGGCATTTGTGAGGCCGAATGGCATCACTAGCCATTCATACAAACCGTATTTTGTTTTGAAGGTCGTTTTCCACTCGTCCCCTTCTCGCATGTGGATTTGATAATATCCACTCTTCAAGTCTATCTTGGAAAAGAGTTTGGCTCCACTAAGTTCATCAAGCATATCGTCAAGCCTAGGAATGGGGAGCCTATATTTGACTGTGATCTTGTTAATGGTACGACAATCCATACACATTAGCCATGAGCTATCCTGATACGAGCTCGCCTCGACTTGAGTTGAGTCGTATGTAGATTGCCCGATCGTCTACGAGAAAGTGTCGATGAGAATGGAATGGAGAAGTAAGTTCGATTTTGAAAGAAGCTTGGATGTCAAAGTTTGGGTTCGAGAATGGTGATTAAGTTTAGGTTCAAGAAAGAAAGAAGTTAGGATATTTGATAGGTTGGTTTGGTTTGGAAAAGGAACGAATTATGGTTAATTGAAATATTTGGGTAATGGACGAAGATAGGAGAAGATTGGACCTAAGAACAAGTTGAATCGATATTAGCAAATATCGACCCGAGACTTATTAGTTCTTAAGATGGAACGGTTGAATCGAAATGGACCTAGACCCACTATCTAGGTAGATAGGAACCTCGATATAAAGTGTTTTGAACGCCATACTAAAACTAGTGATAAGTTCAGTTTCGTGAAAGAATTAGGTTGACGCCACTACTAGGTAGATAAGCCAACAAAAATCTTAAACGAGACTTAGAGAAGAAAATTTTCACAAGAACAAAAGTTCGGCTATAAATTTGGCAAAAATCCCTCTTACATGAAATGAGCAAACTATTTATAAGCCTAAGATGCCTATTGATATTTGACATCTATGATGTTCACATTAACTTAAATTCTGTTCACATTTGTATTTAACATGTTCACACAAAAGCATTAAAATTCAGTTCATGCTTGAAGATGGTGCATGAATTGGCCAAACCATCATGTTGCTTCACCTGATGCATTCATGCATACTTAGCCTAGAAGAAAAGCCATAGTCCATGAATGTGTAGCCCTTTAATACTCCTACTTAGCCTAGAAGAAAAGCCATAGTTCATGAATGTGCAACCCTTTAATACTCCTACATCTCCATTGGCTGAATGAGGCTTGAATGTACCTTGAATACTTGAATGGACATCTTAGATATGCATGATACATGCATGAAACATTCCAATGCATGTTCTTCCTTAATTATGGTCCATGAATCTTCAAATACATGTACATAAAATAGCCCCCACTTGCATGAACATCCCCAATACATGAATTCTTTCAAATGCCATCAATTGAACACTAGTTGTGCATGCATCCTTCCATACGATGTATTAAGCCATGCATGTACTTGCATTAATGGCTCCATCATGTATTCGGTCACTTTGTGGAACTTAACTCTTGGCCAAAAGGTTGCTTAGGGATCACCAATAGCCATCCCACCATGCATAAAATCGTTCATGCATGAACTCTCATAATCCATGTACCTGGCCGTGCATGAATCTCATTTAATGTACTCAATACATTCGGCTGAACCTACAAGAAACATGAACACATTAAATCCTAATGTGTATTCGGCTGAACATGTTAAGAGCATGAGCTAGACATCATAAATATCATGTTAAGCTAAACTAAACACATTAATTAAAGTCTAGCTAGTAGCATTAAGTTCGGCTAGCTCAAACTAAGTGAAAACATTTAATGATCTTATTTGAGCTAGGATTTTCGTTAATGAGCTGTAGCAAGCTAATTAGTATAAAACTAAAACTTAGTTTAATTTATTAAAATGAAGAACAAGCTAAATGTAAGCTTGGTTGAGCTCAAACGAGCTGAAATGAGCTCAAATGAGCTGAATTGAGTTGGACGGAGCTCGTGGAGCTGGAAACGAGCTAGGATCAGCTTGCCAACAGTGCAATGCTCGGCTTGGTAAGCTTGACCAAAGTAGTTAGCGGGGCGGGTTCGTATCATTCCCCCCTCTTGAGGGTGACTTTTCCTCAAGTTGAGCCGTTTGTTCGCTGGAAAATATTTTCTCTCACACAGCTTTCCTCGGTCAAATGGGATAAAGGTTACCACACAAAATTTTCCGCATTTACTCACCAAATTTGACAATGAAAAGTGCAACGAACTCAAATTAAAATAACACATATAAAATCTAGTCCAAAGATCATATGGCAAAAATTTTATTCGTTCATAACATGGATGCTTCATATTATCGCACAATTTCAAGATGCCATCAATATGAATGATTGAACAGAATGAAAACAGGGAATGATTAAGCATGCAATTTAGCAAACAAGAATGTATTCGTCGTTTCAACCACAACATTCCAAATGGATCAAAACAAAGGACATATTTGCTTGGCTTTTTGATTTGAACAACCTCATCTTGTCGTATTTGATTGAATGGACTTACAGTAGCATGATGAACAATATGACCACTTTCCACAAAGTCATCATCAACAACACCGATTTCTTCATCTTTCAAACAAAACAAAGATATTGTTGACTTACCTTGATTATCTTGGAAGTTATATGATGAAAGTTTGATTTTACCTCGTTTGTGCAAAACAAACCTTCGCTCCTTAGCAAGGTAATGTAATCGATATTTCGGACTCGAATAAACCTGAAAAGGTGAAAAATCAAAGAAGTAACTCGCTCTCTTCAAAATATAATTTCCACAAAGATGGAAGATGTAAAGGTCACCATGGATAATGTACTTAAAAGGACATATTGAGATGCTATTCACAAGTTGATTGCATGAATCAATTCCGAGATTAAAAATAAAATTTCCAGAATCAAAAGCTTGATTTTGACTTTGTAAACTAACCACAAGATTTATTTTCAGAGATGAAGATAAAATTCACAATGGATGAAAAGGTACAACAAATTTATTTACAAGGGAATTATGATGCTTACCTTCTCTTGGTAACAACTTAAAGTGGCTAGCTCCAGGCTTAAACACTCGATTTTGATCACTTATCCCAAAATACAACAAGAATTTTGTGTTCTCAAATAAATCACAGAAGTAGATCAAAGAAGGTTTAGGTAGACAAACATGCAAACATTCAAACTTCACAAAACTCAATCGAATAGGCAGATCAAAATATGGAAACTTCGCACAAAGATTTAAGGTTTTCTTTTGAAGGGCAAAATCAAACGAATTATTCATTGTATGCGAAGCATATGTCGAACAAAGAAATTGTGAACATGCAACTTTTCAAAAGTTCAAATCCATCACAGACCAATCGAATAGGCATGTTTAAGCAAAAAGGCTTAGCATATATGTTCATAGAGTTTAAGAATTCAAACACATCAAAATTTTTATGTGCAAAACTTTTATCACACACCTCCACGATTCGCATCGGCAAAACCAACTCAACAAGAGGGTCATAAGACAAACTTTTCGTGGTTCTTCTTGTAACAATGTCATTAACATCAAGAGTTGAATAGTAACTAACCAAATCAAAATTTTGAGACCTTTCAGAAATTGAACCGTCGAAACCTTTATTGGCAGTTTTTAAGTCAAATGATCGTGACCTGATAATCATAAAGTCCTTACCTTACTTACCTTCAAAAAAAAAGTGGGTGGTTGTCTTTCTGATTCTTACCTTTCTTATACAACCAAAATCGCCACTCGTGGGGAAGGTATTGAAGCTGGAATTGGTCACACGGATTTTCAATAACCTGGGAAAAGATATCACAAGAAGAACTAACAAGTGGGTTAGTGGAAACAATCCTTGCTTGCCCACTAATATCTTTTTCACTTGAATCTTTTTCTTCAAGATCACTTGCTTCTTCCACTCTTTCTTTTATCTCAATCTCTTTTTCAACTCTTTCCTTTTGTAAACATTCTTTTTCTTTTTCAATGTCTTTTTCGATTTTGTTTTCTTGTTTACTTTCTTTTCTTTGTTTCTTCCCTCGATTTCATTCAAAATCCTCTTATTTTCTCTCATAATCTTTTCTTTCCTCTCTTTTCTTTTGATCTCTTTTTTCTTTTCGTCTTTTTCTTTTCTCATTTTCTTTTTACAAGAGGTTACAAAAGATTTAGGAGAATAATCATTTATATATGATTCATTAACAATCCTTCGTGAAGTACTCTCCGTGGATGTTTTCTTTGGAGTTCTTGAAGAGGTGTATCTTTCATCTCACACGTCTTCTCGGAAGGATTCAAAATCAAAATCAGCTTCTCTTCATCTCGATCTCCTTGGTGGAAAAGAATCTCGATCGTAATCTCTTTTTGAGTAGTTGTTGGATGTGTATCTCTGTGATGCTCTCGAACCTGCTTTTTGACTTGATGACATTCGTTCCCGTTGGTCTCTTTTCTCCACTGGATCTAATCTCTCGTGCAATTTGTCAAACTCAATATTCACCATTCTTCACATTTCTTGCACCAAATATTGATATTCTGATTCTGTAAATTCTTCGCGAGACATGATGTTATCGATGGAAGGAAAATTGTTAAGTAAAATAGAAATAAAGTTCTCACTATAAAATCCTCACGAGTTCACTTAAAAAGAAAGAAGAAAAGTGACACTCACGCTCGTGTTTACGCTCGTTTGGCTTTTACCTCCCCTCGATTTTGCTTACTCACTCATACCTTTTTCAACTCTTTTCTTCTCTTATAACCTTGAAAAGGATTTACTAGGCTTGATCTTCTAGTTTATGAGTTGGTTTCAAAAGGGTAAACGATGGATATGCGTATAGGTTTAGGGTTGGCTGAAAGAACAGGGAATTAGGTAAAAGTGTGGCGTGTATATGATTAGGAAGATTAGAAAAGAGGGTGAATCGAGAACTATATCAACTCAAGGGCTTTGATGTTCAAATAACAATCAAATTACATAAACACCTTTTTTTGTATTTTTATATATATATATTTTTAATAAACTACTAAAATAATAATTACAATATAATACTTGAATTTCACGAACTAATTTTTTTTCCTTTTTTTACTCTTTTTTTTACGAACCTACTCCGGGGATGCTCTAAATTTCCAAACTTCTCGTTTTAGGTAGCTCTAATACCAAATGATACGATTCACCTCGACTTGAGTTGAGTAATATGTAGATTACCCGATCGTCTACGAAAAAGTGTCGATGAGAATGGAATGGAGAAGTAAGTTCGATTTTGAAAGAAGCTTGGATGTCAAAGTTTGGGTTTGAGAATTGTAATTAAGTTTAGGTTCAAGAAAGAAAGAAGTTAGGATATTTGATAGGTTGTTTTGGTTCAGAAAAGGAATGAAATATGGTTAATTGAAATATTTGGGTAATGGACAAAGATAGGAAAAGATTGGACCTAAGAATAAGTTGAACCGATATTAGCAAATATTGACTCCACTACTAGGTATATAAGCCAACAAAAATCTTAAACGAGACTTAGAGAAGAAAATTTTCACAAGAACAAAAATTCGGCTATAAATTTGGCAAAAGTCCCTCTTACATGGAATGAGCAAACTATTTAAAAGCCTAAGATGCCTATTGATATTCGACATCTATGATGTTCACACTAACTTAAATTCTGTTCACATTTGTATTTAACATGTTCACACAAAAGCATTAAAATTCGGTTCATGCTTGAAGATGGTTCATGAATTGGCCGAACCATCATGTTGCTTCACTTGATGCATTCATGCATACTTAGCCTAGAAAAAAAGCCATAGTTCATGAATGTGCATCCCTTTAATACTCCTACATCTCCCTTGGCCGAATGAGGCTTGAATGTACCTTGAATACTTGAATGGACATCTTGGATATGCATCATACATGCATGAAACGTCCCAATGTATGTTCTTCCTTAATTATGGTCTATTAATCTTCAAATACATGTACATAAAATAGCCCCCACTTGCATGAACATCCCCAATACATGAATTCCTTCAAATGCCATCCATTGAACACCGGTTGTGCATGCATCCTTCCATACGATGTATTAAGCCATGCATGTACTTGCATTAATGGCTCCTTCATGTATTCGATCACTTTTTGGAACTTAACTCTTGGCCAAAAGGTTGCTTAGGGATCACCAATAGCCAGCCCACCATGCATAAAATCGTTCATGCATGAACTCTCATAATCCATGTACCTGGCCGTGCATGAATCTCATTTAATGTACTCAATACATTCGACTGAACCTACAAGAAACATGAACACATTAAATCCCAATGTGTATTCAGTTGAACATGCTAAGAGCATGAACTAGACATCATAAATATCATGTTAAGCTAAACTAAACACATTAGTTAAAGACTAGCTAGTAGCATTAAGTTCGACTAGCTCAAAGTAAGTGAAAACATTAAATGATCTTATTTGAGCTAGAATTTTCGTTAATGAGCTGTAGTAAACTAATTAGTATAAAACTAAAACTTAGTTTAATTTATTGAAACGAAGAACGAGTTGAAAGTAAGCTCGGTTGAGCTCAAACGAGCTGAAATGAGCTCAAATAAGCTATATTAAGCTGGACGGAGCTTGTGGAGCTGGAAACGAGCTAGGATCAGCTTGCCAATAGTGCAATGCTCGACTTGGTAATCTTGACCAAAGTAGTTCTCGGGGCGGGATAGTATCATATCCTTTTTGGGCACTAGAAGAACAAGCACCGCACAAGGGCTTAAACTTTTGCGTTTGTATCCCTTTTCCATCAAATCAGCCACTGGACATTGTAATTCCTTAGTCTCTTTAGGGTTTCTCTAATAGGCTGGTCAGTTTTGGATCGATGCTCCGGGACCAAAATCGATCTGATGCTCAATGCCTCGAATGGGAGACAATCCGCTCGGCACTTCTTTCGGAAGTACGTCCTCGAATTCCTGAAGTAAGGAAACAACAAAAGAGGGAAAATTTTGGTCAAAATCGTTAGTTTCAAATCATTAGTTTCAAAAAGACATTCTCTGTACATAAGTAAAAGAATGGGTTCTCTCATCAAAAACATTTTATTTACTGTTCTTCTCCTCGCAAAAACATTCATTTTTCATTCTCGTTTACTTTTTGCTTTTCTTTTTCCACTCGTGCCTTTGCCTCACTTTTCTCAGTTTTTCCTTTCTTTTTCTCGATTTTCTTTTCTTTTTCTTTTTCGATCTTTTTTTCTTGTTCTTGTTCTTTTACTTTTTCAACAGATTGTTTTAACTTTAATTGGTCTTCGTACACTTTTTTTTGGGGTGAAGGGTGTTAAAGTTACATTTTTGCCTATGTGTTTGAACGTGTATCGATTTGTATATCCATCATGGATTACACGTCGATCAAAATGCCATGGACGCCCCAAAAGAATATGTCTCACGTGCATTGGCACCACGTTGCACACCACCTCAACTTGATACTTCTCAATGGAAAATGCCACAACGGCTTATTTGGTCACTTTGAGCCACCACTATCATTAAGCCATTGTAACTTGTATGGATTTGGATGCTTGGTCGTGGCTAACCCAAGCTTCTCCACCAGCATGTTACTTGCGACGTTGGTACAACTCCCCCAGTCGATGGTCATGCTACACACCTTGCCTTGGACATGGCAACGAGTGTGAAAGATGGTCTCCCTTTGTTGCTCGTTTTCAGCACTTTGAATGTTCAAACTTCTCTTCACAACAAGAATTTCACCTTCAACTAGATACTCCATTTCTTCTTCTTCATCGGTGGGGATTTCGAGCTTATCTACTTCTTTCTCCTCGGATTCGATCTCGCCATCGGCCCTTACCACCATGACTCGTTGATTGGGACATTGGCTAGCTATATGTCCTCTTCCTTGACACTTGAAATAGTTGATATCTATCGTGAGATTTGGAAGAGGTTTGTTCTGGTTTTTACTTGTCTCACCAACGGTTTGATCAGATTTGACAGTTACAGTAGGCTCTTTGGTTTGAATAGGGGATTTTTTGGCTCATTGGCCCCATTTTTTGGTTTAGGCATTGAGGTAAGGTCGACTAGTTCCCTTCCGCTTCAATTGCTTCTCGACCTTGATGGCCATATGAACCATGTCCATCACTTCAACATGGTGTTGTAGTTCCACTATTTTGGCGATGTCATGGTTTAATCACACAAGAAACCTAGCCATTGTTGCCTCATGATCCTCCTTGATGTCAGCTCAGATCATGGATACTTCCATCTCCTTATAGTAGTCTTCGACATTTCTATTGCTTTGGGTAAGGCTTTGCAAACGTTGGTATAGGTCTCGACGATAGTAGGTCGGAATGAATTGCTTCCTCATGTTTGCCTTCGTTTCAGCCCAAGTTGATATGGGCATTTCTCCATTTCTTCTTCGGCTTGTCACGAGTTGATTCCACCATACTGTGGCATAATCCAAGAACTCTATAGACATGAGCTTCACTTTCTTGATCTCTGAGTAATTATGATACTTGAAGACAAGTTCTATCTTTTTCTCCCACTCCAAGTATGCCTCGGGATCGTTTTTCCCTTGGAACGGGAGTATGGCTATCTTGATGTTCTTGAGACTATCACCCAAAAGAGTTTTTTTCTCTAAGACTACGGTTTCTATGGCCTCGTTGCCTTACACCTCAAACCGAGGTTTGATCACTATCATTGTCACTTGGTTTGAAAAAGTCTTCTTGGTTTTGTATAGGACGCCCCCTGTAACAGCCCGATTTAGACCCTATTTGGAACGGTGGTTTCATGACTATGAATTCGAGTAAAAAAAATATTTTAAAATTTTTTTTTGTGTTTATTATGTGTGAATTTATATGTGTGAAATTTTTGTGATTTAATTTTGTCGTTTGAGTGCCCGATTAAATAAAATGGCTTAATCGCGTAAAATGAAAATTTGATGATTAATTGTAAAACGGCCGAAATGAATGTGTCTTTATAAGTTGAGGTAATTAAAATGCAATTAGACCATTAATATATGCAGTGGACGGTTGTAACCTTATGTTATAATCGTTTCATATTTTATAATAAAGGTTAAATATGTAAATTAAATAATATGTTAATATATGTTATAATATAACATAATTAAAGGCCAATATTCATACTTTCTCTTATGACTGAATAATAATAAGAAATAAAATAATAAAGGCTTAGGGTATTCGGCCTTCTCCAAGCTCAATCAAGGTATGTAACTAGCTCGATTTTTGATAATTTTTACCTTTTTGAGATCGTTGCAGTGTAATGTACAAAGCCCATGCTTAAATTTTTTATTTTGATGAATATTTTGAGTTATGAAATTGATGAATATATGAGCTTTGTGATGTTAGTTTATGAAATATGAAAGATATGTTTTAGATTAACATGTTTTGTATTGGAATTTTTAATGATTTTAAGTAATTAGGACTAAATTGCAAAAATAATAAATTGAGGGTCTAAAATGTGAAATAAATGAAATGTATGGACTTGTATGAACACATGGAACATTTAGCCTAAGCATGGTGTGTGCAAATTTTGCATGTTTTGTGTTTTGTGCAATTGGGACTAAATTGTAAAAAGTGTGAAATGTCAGGGGTAAAATGGTGATTTACCCATTTATGTGTTTTTGGACTAAAATGAGTGAAAATATGTTTGAATGAGTTTAATTTGAATATGTTTAGATCAAGAATCGAAGAAATCAGATTTGGATCGAGGGAAAACTAAAGTTGTCGATTAGCCGTCCCGTTTCGATTTTCATCATATGAGGTAAGTTTATAGGCAAATATATATTGTTATTTTAAATAAATATGAGTTTTAAATGTTGAAATGATATATGTGAAAATATATATGTGTTAGCCAAATGTAAATAAGCTTGGGAGCTATGTTTACAAATTCATTTTGACCGAGTTATGACGTCCAAAAACCCCGTACGAACCTTAAGAACAGCTAGGATACATGTGTCATGACATAGGATTTCCAATATATGTTTTCATGTAAGACCATGTCTGGGACATTGGCATCGATATATGTGGTTATGTGTAAGACTATGTCTGGGACATTGGAATCGTATTAGATTTGTGTAAGACCATGTCTGGGATAGTGGCATCGATATGAGGTAGCATGTAAGACCACGTCTGGGACGTTGGCATTGTATGATATGTGTGTTTATCCGAGTATCCTATTCAATTCTGAATGGCTCAACAGGCAATAATAAGTTAAGACCGAATGAAAAATCGAGTTAAAAGGCTTAGGTATGTATTCATACTAAGATATGAAATTATGGTAAGTTGAATGTTTGAACTGATGGGATAAATATTACATGATAATGTGAATTATAAGTATGCATATGTGAAAGTATACATTCGGTCTAATGATGTATTCATGATGCAAATGATAGTATATGCGTATATGAAAATTTATAAATTTATAATTGGCCAAATGTTAATTATATGTGATCTTGTATTTATAAATATATGTGCATTTGTATATGAATGAATATAGATACATGTATATTTGACCAAGGTAAGGTTTGTATGTGAAAGCATATGTTATATATGAAATAGTGAGCTTGAAAATAAGTGTAACTATGATAACATAAATTAGTTGGATAAATTGAGTTGATATTAGCATTGAGTTACCTATTTGCTTATGACTTACTAAGCTATGATAGCTTAATTCAGATGAGTCAGATAGTTCAATTGCCATGATTTCTATTATGTTTGCTTAGAAATGCTTGAGAAAAGGATATGAAGTTTATCTTGCTTTTGTGTTGAATACTAAGCATCTAGAGTTGAAAATTGAATCAGTACCTGTGGTATGTAAGTTTCCTGATGTGATTCCAGAAAAACTACTAGGTTTGTATCCTATCCGAGAAGTTGAGTTTGGTATTGAATTGGTTCCAGGTACAACACCCATTTCTATTGCTCCTTATAGAATGGCTCCAACGGAATTGAGAGAATTGAAAGTTCAGTTGCAGGAACTAACAGCAGCAGTGCTCTTTATGAAAAAGAAAGATGGTTCGATGAGATTGTGCATAGATTATCGACAGCTTAACAAGGTGACTATTAAGAACAAGTATCCACTGCCTAGAATTGACAATTTGTTTGATCAATTGAAAGGAGCTACTGTGTTCTCCAAGATGGATTTGAGATCCGGATATTATCAGTTGTGAGTTAAAGAGTCAGATGTTCCGAAGCTTACTTTTCGGACTACGTATGGCCATTATGAATTCCTTGTGATGCCATTTGGCTTGACTAATGCTCCTACCATTTTCATGGACTTAATGAATCAAATTTTCATACCTTACTTGGATAAATTTTTAGTTGTGTTCATTGGTGATATCTTGATTTATTCTCATGATAAGACTGAGCTTTCAGAGCATTTGAAAACAGTTTTACAGACTTTGAGAGATAATCAGCTTTATGCCAAGTTTAGCAAAAGTGAGTTCTGGTTACGGGAAGTTGGTTTTCTTGGACATATAGTCTAAGGTGAAGGTATTAGAGTTGATCCAATCATGATTTCAACCATTGTTGATTAGAAGCTTCCCAAGAATGCATCAAAGGTCAGAAGTTGTCTTGGTCTCACCGGTTATAATAGACGATTTGTAGAGGGATTTTCCATGATGCATTGACAAGATTGCTACAGAAAGATGTCAAGTTTGAATGGAATGAAAAGTGTCAGCAGAGTTTTGATAAGTTAAAGGCATTGTTGACTAAAGCTCCTGTCTTAGTACAACCAGAACCGGGTAAAGAGTTTGTGATTTACAGTGATGCATCCTTAAATCGACTAGGCTGTGTACTTATGCAGGAAGGAAATGTAAGGAAAGTTAATTGCTTATGCCTCTAGACAGCTAAAGCCACATGTGAAAAATTATCCGATACATGATTTAGAACTAGCTGCCATTGTATTTGCGTTGAAAATCTGGAGACATCACTTGTATGGTGAGAAGTGCCAAATATTTACTGATCATAAAAGTTTGAAATACTTGATGACTTAGAAAGATTTGAACTTGAGGCAAAGAAGATGGCTAGAGTTGATTAAAGATTATGAACTAGTAATCGATTATCACCCGGGTAAGGCAAATGTAGTTGCTAATGCTTTGAGTAGAAAATCTTTATTTGCATTAAGAGCTTTGAACACTAGTTTAACCTTATCGAGTGATGGTTCTATCTAAGCTGAATTAAGAGCTAAGCCAATGTTTCTTGAAGAAATTTGTGAAGTTCAGAAAGATGACAGTGAGTTACAAGCCAAAAGAGCTCAGTGTGAGTCGGGTATAGAGTCAGATTTTCAAATTAGTTCTGACAGTTGTTTAATGTTTAGAAATTGGATATGTGTACCAAAGAATGATTAGCTGATTCGAAAGATTTTAGAGGAAGCACATAGTAGTTCTTTGTCTATTCATCCATGTAGTATAAAGATGTATAATGATTTGAAGACAATGTATTGATGGGTAGGAATAAAGAGAGATATCTCAAAGTTTGTTTCTAGATGCTTGATCTGTCAGGAGGTAAAAGCCAAACATCAGGTACCTTCAGGTTTATTGTAGCCTGTGTTAGTACCTGAGTGGAAATGAGACCGAGTTGCTATGGATTTTGTGACAGGATTGCCATTGACACCAAGAAAGAAAGATGCAATATGGTTTGCGATTGATAAGCTAATGAAGTCGGCTCATTTTATTCTAGTTCGTATGGATTATTCACTTGACAAGTTGGCCGAGTTGTATATTTCAGGGATAGTTAGACTGCATGGAGTACCATTATCGATTATTTCAGATAGAAACCCGAGATTCAATTCGCAATTTTGGAAGAAGTTTCAGGATGCTTTGGGCACAAAGATGAGTATTAGTACTGCTTTCCATCCTCAGACCGATGGTCAGTCAGAGAGAGTTATTCAGATACTTGAGGATATGCTTAGATGTTGTGTCTTAGAATTTCAAGGTAGTTGGGAGAAATATTTATCGTTGGTAGAGTTTGCTTATAATAATAGTTACTAGTCGAGTTTGAAAATGGCACCTTATGAAGCTTTGTATGGACGTAAATGCCGCACACCTTTGTATTGGATAGAGCTTAAAGAAAATTAGATTTACGGGGTTGATTTAGTTAAAGAAACCGAAGAGAAAGTGAAAGTTATCAGAGATTGCTTGAAAGCAGCTTCAGATAGTCAAAAGTCTTATGCAAACTTGAAAAGAAAAGAGATTGAGTATCAAGTTGGTGACAAAGTGTTCTTGAATGTATCCCCATGGAAAAAAGTCTTTAGATTTGGCAAGAAAGGAAAACTAAGTCCACGTTTTATTGGACCATTTGAGGTGACTGAAAGAGTTAGACCATTACCATATTGGTTAGCTTTGCTTCCAGAGTTAGAGAAGATTCATGATGTGTTCCATGTGTCCATGTTACGTCATTACTATTCTGATCCTTTACATGTGATTTCACAGATAGAGGTTGAGATTCAGCAAGATATGACTTATGGTGAAGAACCGGTAAAGATTTTAGCTCGAGAGGTCAAGCAACTAAGGAACAAAAGTATTGCACTTGTGAAAGTATTATGGAATAGGCATGGGGTAGACGAGGCTACATGGGAGCCTGAAGAAGTTATGCGAAAACAGTATCCAAATCTTTTCCCAGGTAAGATTTTCGAGGACGAAAATCCCTAAAGAGGGGAGAAATGTAACATCCCAAAATAGGGCCTAAAAGGAACAGTGGTTACGAAACCATGAATTCAAGATAGAAAAGTTTATTCTGATTAATTTTTATAATTTACTGAGTGATTAGATGCATGTGTTAGAGTATCGATGTAAAATTTTATAGATAGCATGCTTAATTTTCCTACTAGGGCTTAATTGAAAAAGTTGATAAATATGAGTTTTAGATGCTAAAGAATTAAATTGAAGAGTATAATTGAAGTAGAGGTCCTTAAATGGTAATTAGACCATTAGGTTTTCATGGAAAAAATGGACATACATAGATAAAAATAACTAAAGTTTTAATGAAGGTATTTTAGTTATTTGGTAATTAAAAGATTAAAAAAGGGAAAAAGATGGAAAAATGTGCCCATCTTCTTCATTAGGCCTAAATTTCAAGGGTTCTTCATAGCTAGGGTTTTGTCAAGCTTCCAAGCTTTATAGTAAGTGATTTCAAGCCCCGTTTTTAATGTTCTTTACGTTTTTGAAGTCCCGGTAACTTGATTTAGCTTATCCTAGCAATAATTGAACCTAGGGTTCATATTTGGAAAAATACCCATAGGTGAAATGTGTTTATTTTGATGTTTATAGTACAATATGAAGCTTGAAATTATGTTAAACGACTTGAGCTAAGCGATTTTAAGCGAAAACGAGTAAAACGACATAATCGGTAAAAATACCTAATGGTCATAAGTACATGTCAGAGTGGGAATTTGATGTTTTTGTAGGTAAATAAATCAGCATGTCATAAAACATAAGAATTAGGGATAAAGTTTCATTTTCGAGCCTTGGGGGAAAAGTGTAAATATCAAAAGTTTAGGGGTAAAATTATAATTTTTCCAAAGTTAGAGTTAAGGACTATTTTGATAAATGTGAATATTAAATAATTTAAATTTTCTATTATATATCAAGAAGAATGAAATTTGGGGTTAGACCGAGGAAAGAAAATGGTTGAGGACTAAATCAAAATATTTGATCGTATTTTGTATCGAGGTAAGTTTGTGGTAAATAAATACAATGTTTTATTATTTATAATTAATGATGTTATTTTTCAGCATCTATATATTTAATTTTTAAATTTATTCCTTGATGATTCAAGCAAGAATTGACGAAGAAATGATACTTAAAAGTCCCGGTTGAACCTTAGGAATGTGTAGGATACAAATGTCATGACATTAGGGTTTAACGATACCAAGTAAGACCATGCCAAGGCATGGCATTGGAAAGTTTTACAAGGCAAGGAAATCATTTAAGACCATGTCAAGACATGGCATTGATAAACTACTATAAGGCAAAGATCCTGTGTAAGACCATGCCAAGGCATGGCAATGGTGAGTTCATAAGGCAAGGATACCATATAAGACCATGTCAAGACATGGCAATGGTAATTTTAAAAAGGAAAGGTACCTGTGTATCCTTCGTATTCCAAATGGTTCAACAGAAAACTCAAAGAGTGTACCAAAGGGAAGGTCAGATAAGTTCATGTTCGAAAGGTTCAGGTTATCTTGATAATTCATTTAGAATGCTATTATTTATTTACATGCAAACTTACTAAGCTTTATGCTTACTCCATTTCTTTTCTCTCTTTTTTATAGTATCGCAAAGCCAATTCAGAAAATTGTAAGGACATCGGAGATTGCCTCACACTATCAACGAGTTATCTCGGTATTTTGTGACTCGAAATACTTTAAGTTATGGCATGTATATGGACTTGGCTATTTTGTGTGTATGTCCTTATGATATGATTAAAGAATGGCATGTGAATACTTGGTAATGATTAGCTTATGATATATTTAAATAAGAACATGTTTTGGTATTATGTATGCCTAAAGGAGGTTTGATGCAAAGAAACTATGAAAGAGTAAGAGTTGGCCATGGAACAGTTAGGAAACAACAGCAATGATTTGGATTTGAAAAATCACTAAAAATTTTAGAAATGGAATTAAATTGTTAATGAGATATAGAATTAAAGCTTATTGAGTCTACTTTCATAGGAAAGAAACAAAGCAAGCAAAGGAAATCTATATTCTAAGATATTTAAATTTCTGTAAGACTAGTTCAGAGGTGATCCCCTGTTCCAACTTTGGAAAATCACTAGAAATTTTACAAAAAGAATTATGAGTCAAAGTTTATATCTCTAGATTCTTTAGTGAGTCTAACTTCATTAGAAACAAACAGAAACATTATCCATGTGACAGCTCTAATTTGACCCTAGTCGGGAAGTGGTTTCGGGACCATAAAACTAAGTCACAAAATTATTTAAATGCTCTTTTCTATGTTTATTATATGTGAAGTATCATGTGTGAAAGTGTCATGTCTAAATTTTGTCATTTGAATGTGAAATTATGAAAAAGGACTTATGTGATAAACTTGAAGAATGTGTTAGGAAGAAATGAGGTGACCGAATAATGCATGGCTTATTAAAAGGGAGGGCTTGCATGTCAAATTGTCCAATTTAAAGTTAGTGGTCGGCCATGATAATGATGATTTGTAATATATGCATTTTATATATATAAGAAATATAATTATTAAATGTTTTATAATATGAAATAAGAATTAATAAAACAAAAAGGGGTGAAAAAGAACAAAGTTTGTTCATCTTTATTTTTCCTTAGCTGAAAAACCAAGTAAAAGAGAAAAGGAAAAGTTTCTAAGAAGTTTGGCCATGCTTGTAACTAGATTGAGGTATGTTTGATATTATTCTTTGAAATTCATGTATATTTTAAGTTGTTAGTTTGAATTCTACCTAGCCCATGGTTCAAATTTTGCTATTTGATGGAGATGATATTTGGCCATGGATGTTGTATTTCTTGGTTGGTGTTTTGATGTTTTTGTGATGAGGCATGAAAATGGTTGATTTTGAGTGTTTAATAAAAAGGATTGGATGTGAATGTGTGTGAAATAGCAAATAATGAGTCTTGGTAACTTCATGAAGCGTTCGGCCATTGTGTTAAAATGTTATACTTGTGTTTAAATTTGGAGTTTAATAGTTATATGGTTAGTATGGGTATAGATGATCGAATATGAACATGAATTATGATGTGAATGAATTGTTGTTAAATAATGGCCGAATGTGCTTAAATCCATGCAAGGTTGGGTTTGTTAGTAAATTGAGATAAATAGAATGAAATTACCATTTGTAAATTGTAAATGTGAGATCATCTTTGATTGAATTGAAAATGTCCTTGTGCTATAATCGTTTAAGCGGTTAGAAAGATTGTTGAATATGAATTAAAGAGAGAAATGAGGTAAAGGATGAGTTTGAGCTTATAAATGATAAGAATTTATAATCGACTAAAGTGATCATTGTGTAATTATTTATATATTTTTATTTATTTATAATGGCTGAATGTAGCATGAATAAGGATGTGAATAAATTGTAGTTATAGAAGTTGTCAATGAAAAATATGAGTTGGGAGCTAATGCCGAATGGACTTGTGAAATTAAGTATTAAAAGATTTTTTTTAATTAATTAGTTAAGTGATATTCGGCTATATGAACAGCATGTGCACTTGATGTTATATTACAGTCTAAGAGTGGTTGTATGAAAGTAAGGTTAATGAATGTAGCAGTGCCACGTGAAGTGTGTAAATTACATGAATTTGATAAGTGTTGTTTGTGTTTTGAGACTTATCAATGTTTTTTTTTATGTGCCGAATGTGATTTTGGATGAATGAGATGTGATGATTATCGTATTTTATAAATTTCTGAATGTGGTTTTAAATAATAGAGATGTGATAAGTTGAATTTGTTAATCAAGCTCAAGAGCATAAGGAGCCAATTTTGGATAAAGGGAAAGCAAAACTAGTCAATTAGTCAATCCGTAGTTATTCGATAAAATCCAAGTTAAGTTCTTAAGTGTTTGTGTTTGATCATGTTATATGCTTAAGAGTTGAATAATCATAATTAAGAAGATGTTTGATTGTGTATATATATATACATATGTTCTTTGTGTTGAATGAATATTAAATTAAAGTTATGAGCCGTATGTGACTAGCATATCTAGTCGACTTTGATACTATTAAATGATGTACTATGATATGTGTTCCAATGTGGAAATTAAACCCTATGTGGTTGAAAGGATGAAAATCTTTGTTCATAGATATGTGTTTCAGTTATACGTAATTGAAGTATAAGTTATGAAAGTATGAAAGAACAGATGAATTGTTTATCGAAATGTGATATTCGGGCCTCGGCCTAGCAAGCTTTAAGCTGGTGAATAATATTATCGGGCTTCAGGCCTAGCAGGCTATAATGCCGGTGAGATAATATCAGGCTTTGGGCCTAGCAGGCTATAATGCCGGTGAAATGATATCGGGCTTCAAGCCTAGCAGGCGAAATATCGGTGAATGAGTTCAGACTTAAAGTCTAGCAGGCTTCGTGCCGGTGATGAATTCGGGTTTAAAACCTAGCAGGCTAAATGCCGGTGATTTGATAAAAGTCTAAGACTATGAGACCTTGTGTTAAATCGGCAATTGAATTCGTTCAATACATTAAGTTGGCTAGGTATGTGATATATACTTATACATGTTAGATCGATTGGAATTGAATCATGAATGTGAAATGAGAAGCATAGGTGAAGATGTCATATGTGTATGTGTGTATTCGGTCATGGCGAAAGGTTATATGAATTATGTGAAATACCATTTAGATATGAATGACGAAAGTAACTATGGTTATGAAATGATACAGTGGTTAAATTTGGTTGAATTAAAGTTGACATTGAAGTATTTAAATGCCTATGTCATATATGTGAGTAAGGGTAAAACCATCGTAAATTATCGATAAGGGTGGGCTATGTGTGGAACCATCTTATAATTGCTAATTTGAACGGTTGTGTGCGAATCATTGAGCATGATGTATTGTATTGAGATTATACTTAAGTGAAATTATAGATATGTGATGAAATTGATTGGTGATATACATGTTTAAATAATATGAATGCAAAGAATGTGTGAAAGAGTAAATTTGTAATAAATCTGCTTGGGACAGCAGCAGTAACGTGATTTTGGAAAATCACCATAAATTGTGGGAGTTGAGCCAGAAGCTGAATAAATTATGTAATTAAATCTTAATGAGTCTAGTTTCTTATAAAAGAAACCGTGTAAGTAAAAGAATTGCTGATAATGAGATATATGAAGTGGTGTGAGACAGAGTCAAATGACTTCGGGGTCCCTTATTCTGTTTTTAGAAAATCATTATATTTTGTACAAAAATGGTTATAAGATAAAATTTATATTCTTAGACTACTTAATGAGTCTAGTTTCAAATGAAATCAACTAGAACATATTTTGAATTCTGTACAATGAGAAATTTGATTCGTAGTGAAGAGTGGTCAGATTAGTCAAACATTGAAGCAGGGGAAATTTTAAGAAAAATCTGGTATTGATTGGCCAAAGAAAAAATTCTGAAAATTTTATGGATAGAATATATATGAGTCTATTTTCAGGTAAAATTAATGGAAATTGATTTGGAGTTTAGTAGCTCCAGTTATAAATAATCTAGTGACTGTTGATCAGGAAGACAACTTGTAGTGAATTTGTGATTATGTTGTAAACATTGATAAAACTTGTTAATGAGTTGCTTATTGTTTTCTTATGAACTTACTAAGCGTAAAGCTTGCTCCCATTTTATTTTCCATATTCCCTAGGGTTGCCAGGTTAGCTCGGGTTGGAGGCCGTCAGAGATATTATCACATTGTCGAGTCTACGCTATCGGCGTAAGTAAATCTTAGTGTTTCGAGTCTATGGCATGTATAGGGTTGTAAAGCTGAGTATGTAATATTATGATTAAGCCAAAGACTTTGGCTTGTCATTAAGGTAGTTTGATTATTCATATGCTTGTATGTTATTATCTTCTGTGATGTGGTTTATAGCATGTATATTTAGAATTTGAATTGTGATTCATTGTTGAGTAAGTAAATGATACAAGACTAAGATATTGGTAAATATTTAATATTGCCTCATGAATGTTTTGGGGTCTTGTAAGCCCGATTAAATGATAATATATGCGTGTATGAAAAGTTTAAAATTGATCAAAAAATTTTACGGCCTGGTTTTATATAAATGGTTGAGTTTAAATCTAGTAGCACCTCGAACCCTGTTCCGGTGAGGGATACAGGCGAAGGGTGTTACAATCCACTTTCTGTATAACGAGATAATTGATTTTTAGTGAAAAGAGGTCAGGTCCGCTGAACTGCGAAACAGGGGAACATTTAATGAATAAACTGTACTAATTGGCCAAACCAAAAATTCTTGAAAAATTATGTAAGAAGATATATGAGTCTAGTTTCAGGGAAAATTTATATATTTAAATTTCGAGTTTCGTAACTTAATTTATAATTAATTTAGTGACTGTTATGCAGATGGACAGTTTTATTATGAATAGTGAAATAAATTGTTTTGATTTATGTAAGTAATTGGAAAATTTTTAATGTTCCCAGTTTGGTCTCGAGCCGTTCCAATTGTACGTTTTAGGGCCTTGAGGACCCTTTTTAGGGATTTATTGGATGAATGTGAGCGAATTAATATATTTTTTTATACTCCGACGACAGTCTCGGGTAAGGGGTGTTATAGGTTAGGTACTTTTGATCAAATAGTGGGATCTAAAATTTCTGATATGCCCTCATTCTTAATGAATCGTAAGTTACAGTACAATAGTATGAACTACGTTGACAATAAAGCCCAAGTCTGTCGAAAATGGTACGTAATTATTTTGCAAAAATAAAATAAAACAAGCTTTAACAAAAACAAAAATAAACTAAAATAAAATAGCATAATGATAAATTCAATAAAAATTAAAACTTTTTGACCAATTTAATGGTCTCTGCCTGTTTTTGATTAATATTCCCAACATAGTGTTTTAACCGCTGTCCATTCACTTTGAACTGGTGTCCATCATGTAAATCTCTGATTGTCTTTGCACCATGAGGAAATACTTTGACAACTTTGAAAGGTCGATATCAACAAGAGCGCAATTGACCCGGGTGCAGTTTCAGTCTATAATTAAATAATTAAACTTGTTGGCCAGCGATAAATTGTCGTTGCAAAATTATTCTGTCATGTCATTGTTTAGCAGCTTTTCTTTATACTTTGACAACTTTTCTTTATAAATCGCATCATTTCCATAGGCATTTCGCCTAATTTCCTCTAGTTCCGTGATATCCAACAGCCTTTTTTTTTAGCAGCTTCATAGTCCATGTTCACTTGCTTAATTGCCCAAATTGCTTTGTGCTCCAATTCAACTGGCAAGTGACATGCTTTCTTAAAAACCGACTGATACGGCAACATCCCTAATGGAGTTTTGTATGCCGTCCGCAATGCGCATAAAGCGTCATCCAATCTGGAAGACCAATCTTTCCTTAAAGGGTTCACAACCTTCTAAAGAATGTTTTTAATTTGTTGATTCGGTACTTCGGCTTGTCCATTAGTTTACGAATGATAAGTAGTAGTCATTCTATGATTAACTATATATCTCTTTAGTGCAGCTGCCACTTGGTTGCAATGAAAGTGTATGCCCTGATCACTAATCAATGTCTTTGGTGTCCCAAAGCGAGTAAGTATATGCTTGTGAAAAAATTTAAGCACTGCCTTTGCGTCATCCTTTGGGACTATAATAGCTTCAACCCAATGTAGTCAACAGCTACTAATATATAAAGATTTCCAAATGAACTTGGAAATGCTCCCATAAAATCCATTCCCCAAACATTGAACAATTCAACCTTCATAATTGGCTACTGCAAGATTTCATTACGTCGGGATATAGAACCAGTGCACTGACACCTATCGCATTGATTCACAAAATTGTGGGCATCTTTGAATAATGAAGGCCAGTAGAATCCTGATTGGAGAACCTTAGTGGCAGTTTGTATTCCACCGAAATGAGCTCCACAAGGAGTATCATGATAGTGCTTCACGATTGAAAGCATGTCCTTGCATACCTTGAATAAATAGGGCTTGTTCCAATAATACTTCACTACTTCACTACTTCACAAAGAAATCTTTCTTTTTTTATGGTCTATGACACCCAAGGGAGTTTTCCACACACCAGATAATTAACCAAATCTGCATACCGAGGGGTTGCATCTACAGGAAATAACTTCTCATTTGGGAATGTGTTGACAATTTGAAGTATGTTTTCATCTTCGCTACCAACTTCCAATCTAGACAGATGGTCTGCAACTTGATTCTTTGAACCCTTGTGGTCTTTTATCTCAATGTCGAATTCTTGTGACAGTAATTTCTAGCATACCAATCTTGGTTTTGCATCCTTCTTCACAAAAAGATATCTCAACACTGAGTGATCAGTAAATACACTAACCTTTGTGCAAACAAGATAAGAACGACACTTGTCGAAAGCAAAGACTACAGCCAACAATTCTTTCTCTGTAGTGGTATAATTGATTTGAGCATCTGTAAGAGTTTTGCTAGCATAATATATGGTGAGAATTTTTTTTCCCTTGCGCTGTCCTAGAACAACACCTACAGTAAAATCGCTTGCATCGCACATAACTTCAAAAGGTTGAAACCAATCTGTTGCAATGAAAATGGGTGCATTTACTAGTTGTGTATTTAATTGAATGAATTCCTCTAAACATGCATATTCAAAGAGGAATTTTTTATTCTGTTATAGCAATGAGCATACTAGCTTTGCAATTTTAGGGAAATCTCTAATAAATCTTCGGTAAAACCCCGTACACCCAAGAAAACTACAAATACCTTTCACATTTTTTGGTGGAGGTAATTTCTCAATGATTTCCACTTTAGCTTTATCTACTTCAATCCCTTGACTAGAGATGCGATGGCCTAACACAATGCCTTCAGTTGCCATGAAATGACATTTTTTCTAATTTAGAACAAGATGTGTGTCTTCACATCGCTGTAAAAATTTATCCAGATTGTCAGCTCAATGATCAAAATAATTCCCATAGACTAAGAAATCATCCATAAAAATCTCTAAATAATCTTCAATCATATCCAAGAATATTTCTGTCATGAATATTTGAAATGTGGCTGGTGCGTTGCAAAGACCGAAAGGTATACGGCAAAAAGAAAATGTACCAAAGGAACAGGTGAAAGTTGTTTTCTCTTGATCCTCTGGTGCAATAGCAATTTGATTGTACCCAGAATAGCAGTCTAAGAAGCAGTAATAGGCTCTTCCAACAAGCCTGTCCAACATTTGGTAAATGAAAGGAAGTGGGAAGTGGTCCTTCATTGTGGCAGCATTAAGTTGGTGATAATCCATACATACTTACTGTCACGTAGGAATGCGTGTAGGAATTAATTCGTCTTTGTTGCTAACCACAATAATGCCACTCTTTTTGGGAACGCATTGCACTAGGCTTACCCAATTGCTATCAGAAATAGAGTAAATAATTCCAGCATCAAGCCATTTTATAATTTCTTTCTTAACAACTTCCTGCATCTTCTCATTTAATCTTTTTTGTCGCTCAATAGATTGCTTGCCTTTATCTTCCAACTTGATCTTGTGCATGCAAAAAGATGGACTAATTACTCGAGTATTGGCAATACTCCAAGCAATAGCTCATTTATGTTGCTTAAGAATATGGACCAATTTCTCTTCTTGAGTTACATCTAGTGTTGCAGAGACAATAACTGGGAGAGTATTGTTATCACCAAGAAAGACGTATCTAATATAAGTAGGTAGTGGTTTCAATTCTAGAGTAGGAGCTTCATTGATAGATGGCTTGAAAATTGGAACTATTTTGTTGGCTAAGTTTAAGGATTCAATCTGCCATCCATGCCTAAGTTCAATATTATTAGCTTCAACCTTGCTGTCACAATTATTTAAGAATTCATCATTAGATGTCAATGCAAACTCCTTAGAAAGAATTGTGCTTTGGTCATTGAATTCTTCCTCAATTAGATCATCTAGAACATCAACAATATGACTTTCTTCTGTATCCTTGCATTGAATTAATTTGAAAACTCTGAAGGTAATATGCTCATTACTAAGTCGCATGGTCAATTCACCTTTGTAAACATCAATAAGAGTCCATCCGACGACTAAAAATGGTCGTCCCAATGGGAACCTCCTTGTCCACCTCGCAATCAAGTATTGTAAAATTAGTCAAAAAAATGAATTTATCCACATGAACTACGATATCTTTGATTTTCCCTTTAGGTTGAGCAAAGGATCAATTAGCTAGTTGCAATGTCACTGCAGTAGGTTTCATGTGACAAATTCCCAACTTTCTGAAAGTAGATAGTGGCATTAGGTTGATGTTAGCTCCCAAGTCGCATAAACCCTTGCCCAAATAATGATTGCTAATTGAACATGGGATAGTAAAGCTCCCAGGATCTTTCATTTTGGGGGGAAACTTATTTGTCAAAATAGCACTACAGCCTTCTGCGAGTGCAATAGTTTCCATATCACAGAGCTTCTTCTTTTTGGACAAGATCTCTTCATAAATTTCCCATAATTTGGAATTTGCACAAGAGCATATACTAAAGGAATATTGACCTGAAGTTGCTTTAGTGTGTTCAGGAACTATTGGTAATACTTATCCTTCTTATTCTCCCTGAATCTTTGTGGAAAAGGTAAAGGTGGAGATACATCTGATTACGCTGACATCTTTGATTGCGTCAACAGTTTCGACGATCGGACATTAGGCATGTGAGTGTCAATTTGTAGAACTTTTTTGTCTGGTACATCGACAAGCTCTTCAGGTTCAACCTTCTCACTAGGGATCACTTCACCAGTATCTTGAGGTGCGACAGTAGAGTCTGTAGTGAGCCCGCCAGTTTTTTACCACTCCTAAGCGTGATAGCCTTGCAGTTTTCCTTCCCCCTCGAACTTGGATTTTTCGTGTCACGAGGTAGTATGCTCAGTGGTCGAGTATTCAGATTCAAAGCAAGTTGTCCTAATTGTACCTCCAACGCCTGAATAGAAGATGAATTCCCTTGCACAATAGCTTCTGTGCGAGTCATATGCTCCCGTATTAAAGCTTTAATAGCTGTTAACAGGTCAGAAGGAGAAGCTTGCATGTATTGTTGTCGTCGATGCTCTTGAACTTGCTGATGCGACATTGAAGAGTGTTGTGGTTGCATCTGATTCTAGTGTGGATGCATCTGGCTTTGTTGTGGATGCATTTGAGTATGCTGATTGTAGTTTTGCTATTGTTGATTGTAATTCCCTTATCTTGGATTATAATTGCCTTGAGTAGATATATTCCCATATAAGAATGTCACAGCATTTTGTCCAGCATTCTGAGTTCCCCATGACTGTTGATTGCGTGCAAAATTATTATAAGAGGTACCATAAGAATTGTTGCAGATGTTACTAACATAAAAGGCATTCTCTACAGGTAGCTATGGTTGTCACTGCAAATCTCACAACAAAAAGTAGGAACATCAACTTGTGAAGCGACTTGTATAGGTGCAACGTCACTAGTCCCTTGCATATTTTTTATCATATTTGCAAGAGAAGAAACTTGAGCACTAAGTATAGATATTGCACCCAGTTCAATAACTCCCAGAGTAGTTTTTGCTTGTGCAGCTCTAAAGATAGGATATTGGTAATCATTTTGAGCAATTCTTTCAAGAATTCTAATAGCATCATTATAAGTACAATCCAGCAAAGGACCATTGGCTGATGCATTGACAAGATTCCTCATGTGTGAATTCAGCCCATTATAGAAAATCTCAATTTGAGTTTCTTGTTGAATGTCGTGCATGGGACAATGTCGAAGAAAAGATTTATAATGTTCCCATATGGTGTGAAGATTCTTATCATCCAACTGATGATAAGCTGTAATATCATTTCAGAGACGAGCATTCATTGCCGGAGGGTTAAATTGCAAAACAAATTGTGTTGCTAGTGCATTCTAAGAAGTAATTGATTTGGTAGGTATCCCAAGGAACCAAGTACGAGCTCTTCCCTGCAAAGAATAAGGAAATAGTTGCATCTTCAAAGCATCATCAGGAACGCCTTGTTGACTAAAAGAAACACAAAGCAATAAAAATTATTTAAGATGTTCTTGTGCATCTTCATGGGGCAGTCCAACATATTGCCTATTAGAATTTAGCATTTGAAACATTACTAGCTTGAGTTCAAAATTTCTAGCTTAGATTGCTGGCCTAACAACTCTCGGTTGTAATTCATCCAAGATAGGTACTACAAAATCTCGTATAGTCCTATTTTGCATTTGAGCGTCTTGTGACAACGGTGGGTCATTAGCATTTTGTTACTGCATCGGGGGTATAAATTCATAGTTTCTTGGTAAAGCCATATTTTTTTGTTCTCGAAGTCTCCTCCGAGTGGTTCTTTCACATTTGTGGATCAAAATTGGCAATAAACTCCCAATTTCTTTGGGTCATACAACACCTAAAATAAAATGTGAAAATAGAGACAAAAAGAAAACAAGTTAGTAACAAATAAATATTATAAAAACAAACAAAAATAAACATCAAACAAAAGCCATCCCTGGAAACGATGCCAAAACTTGATCGGTTGTTTAACGTCATGGCAAGAATGTACAAGCGTACACTGTAGATGCAAATATAGTAGACAAATATGAATCTTTCATATATCGATCCTACGAGGATGGTTATCTTTTGTCTATCAATGTCAATGCAGTAAATAGATAGGAATGAGATAAATTGTGAGTGTAGTTGTCGAAGCAATAACTTGAAAGCAATAAGATAAAATATGATATTGATAAACTGGGATCCATCAACATGAATATTCAATAGAATACTAAGTGCTCACAAGGTATAAATAGATAGGTGATTGTCGATCCGTTAAATTGCAATGAATATCTTACCAAGCTTAACTTCCATATTTAATCTAAGACTTAAACATGCACATTAGCTATAACACCCTTAACCTGTATCCATCACTGGAACTGTAACACCCCAAACCCGACCTAGATGTTATGGCCGAATTCAGAGGTGTCACATGAAATGGGTTGAAAACCGTTGTCGTTACATTAAAATCCTTCTAGTCCATAAGCCTTTAGTGCTCTATCAATTTCAAAGTTCTTTTTCATTTAGTCATTTAGAGATAAAACATGTATTAGTGAAAGCTTATAAAGTCGTTAATTTAGGAAAAACAATTCGATATTTTTAGAAAACACGTCTTTACGTAAAATCGATGAAGTAAAAACGAAAACTCAAAACCAAAGCCAAACAGTTAAAACAGTCTAGAGAGTCCCATAAAAGAAAAACTCTGAAATCTTAACTCCAAACTTAAATAAAAACTAAAAACAAGTAAAACAATTTTGGCAAGTGGTCACTGTTAGTCCTCCGCTGCACCGATTCGCCTAAGACTGTGGGTTACCTATACAGACAAACATAAAATGGGTGAGTTTTCGTAAACATAGTGTGTAACCCAACAGAGTTAAGCATGTACACATACAGAATATCACAAAACAGACAAATTGACGATTGGGTCGGGCCCATGTCAGATACAGATACAAATTCAGGCTTGAGCCCATTTCAGATACAGATACAGTTACAGATATGCAAATCAAACAACAAAATACTACCCTCATCCTTTACACACCATCTCCGACTATTCCTATACACGATGTGGGGTTTAAAACACCTACTCAGCCCTACACACCATGCTATACCAATGCGGCACATATCAAAAATAATGCAGTCGTGCTGCCAGATGTTAGGCATAATCTGCCTTTCAGAACACTTCCTCCAATATACATCATCCCACCCCAATCACAGTAACAAAACATGCATGCATAATTAAAAAATAAATCATGCTTAACATGCTTTCATTAACAGATAACAGATATACAAACATAGGCATGCTCATAACCATATTTCAGACTAACAGACCATTTAGTTTTTAGGGTACAATGGGCTCACAAACCCGTGTGGGTTGCCCACGTGGGCACATACGCATAGATTGGTCTTGACCGTGTGGATCACACAGCCTGGCCCAAATATCACACGCCAATGTGGCGTGCCCGTGTGGCCGCACATGCTCATGTGGCCTACACGGTCACACTCCAAGCATCACACGACCGTGTCTTGTGCAAAGCCTACTACACGGTCGTCTGGCTTTGACAGTAAGGTTTTTTGGCTTTCGTCGAACCTCTTTTTTCTATGTTTCAGTTACACACTTGATATCGTTTTGCTGCAAAACAATCTCGAGCCTTCCAAAAGCTTAAAAATAAAGTACCCATCAATGATTTAGCGAGTTTACCAATGAATTTGATACAAAGCGAACGATACGAAACTCATTTACT
The DNA here is from genome assembly GCF_007990345.1 of Gossypium hirsutum. Taxonomy (NCBI): domain Eukaryota; kingdom Viridiplantae; phylum Streptophyta; class Magnoliopsida; order Malvales; family Malvaceae; genus Gossypium; species Gossypium hirsutum. The sequence goes on along the minus strand of NC_053435.1, from coordinate 43,480,547 downwards.
GCCAACGACTACTACTGCTAACACGTTCTAAACCGTCAGAGCTCTAACGGATGGTCCCCCGTCAATTTCTGCCCATAAAAATCTTATTGAATTACTATTCTTTCGAAAAAACCCCCATCAAGAAAAACTCCACCGTTCGAATACACTTCAACCAAACCAAACCCTCACTTACCAAGATGCACGACAACCACGGAACAAGGCACCACGAAATTACCACGGTAAAAAGAATGAATTGAACAATGAAAGGGAAGGAGGAAAATAGGGGAAAAGAAATGTAGAGAAAATGAAGAGGTTAATTTTTTTTCTAGAAGGGAAAGGAAAACAAAAACTAACCAGATATCCCACAATCCCTTAACTTTCTCCACTACCCCACTCTTGATAACCTCCACAAAATTTTTGTTTGACCAAAACTCTCTGTCTCAGTCAAACGAACAAAACTAAACTCCCACGCTCACGCAAGAATTCAAACACAGAACCTCCACACCACACATAGACTCCCTTACCACTCGAATCAGCAGGCTCATTCTGATATGATTCTACAAATAATTAATATAAGCCCAGTCCCCAAACACAAGGTTTAGATCAGAAAAATATCAAAATTTGCCAAAGGCAGCGCTTGAACTTGGGACCTCACACACGCACCCAGAACACTTAACCACTGAAGCAGACAGATATTTGTCAAGATTTCACAGAAATAAAAATAGAAATTTTGAGGCGTTACAACCCTACCCCCTAAAAGAAATTTCGACATCGAAATTTACCTAATCAGAACAGATGAGGATACTACTGTCGCATCGAGTCCTTGGGTTCCCACGTAGCCTCTTCAGTGCTATGATTCTGCCATAGAACCTTTACTAAAGGAATGGACTTCCTCCTCAGAACCTTAACATCTCGCTCTAGAATCTGAACAGACTTCTCCTTAAAGGTCAAATCTGGCCTAACCTCGATATCCTCAACGAAGACTATGTGCGATAGATCAGATCAGTACTGCCTCAACATTGAGACTTGAAAAACATCATGAATACGATTTAACTCTGGAGGTAACTCCAACTGATAAGGAACCAGTCCTACACGCTTCAGAATCCAGTATGGCCCAATAAATCTAGGGCTTAGCTTGCCCTTACGACCGAACCTCAGAACCTTTTTCCACGGAGAGACCTCCAAAAACACAAAGTCCCCCACTGAGTACTCAATCTCACGTCTCTTCAGATCTACATATGATTTTTTCCTATCAAAAGCCGCTTTCAGACGATCTCGAATCAGTCTAACCTTATCCTCAATCTTGAAAACCAATTCAGGACCCAAAACTCGATGTTCTCCTAGCTCAGTCCAACACAAAAGGAGTATGACACTTACGACCATACAGAGCCTTGTAAGGTGCCATCTAAATACTAGCTTGGAAACTGCTATTGTAGGCGAATTCAGTTAGCGGCAGATAACCATATGCAACTCCAAAGCATATCCTCTAGTATCTGAATTGCCCTCTCAGATTGATCATCAGCCTGAGGATGGAACGCAGTATTGAAGTCCAACCTTGAACCCAGAGCCTCATTCAATTTTTTCCAAAGCTGAGAAGTAAAGCGAGGATCTCTATCAGAAATGATTGAGACAGGGACCCCATGCAGTCTTACAATCTCAGAAATGTACAACTTCGTTAGCTTTTGCAGAGAGTAATCAATTCAAACCGTAATGAAGAGAGTGGATTAGGTCAATTGATCCACGAAGACCCAAACAGAATCCTTCTTAGTGGGTGTCAAGGACATCCCACTAATGAAATCCATAGTCACTCGTTACCATTTCCATAAGAGAACCTTGACTGGCTGCAATAAACTCGAAGGCAATTGGTGTTCAGCCTTAACTTGCTGGAACATCAGATATCAAGCCACAAAGTCAATAACCTCACGCTTTAAACCCGACCTCCAGTATAGCTCACGAAGGTCGCGATACATCTTATTACTATCAAGATACATAGCATAAGGGCTACTATACACCTCCCCAGAATAGCCTGCCTCATATTAGAATCGTTCAACATACAAATCTAGTCTCGAAAACACAGAATACCACCACTATTCTATCCAAAATCTACAGTAGTACCACTCTCAACCTAACGGAACCGCACACCCAGAGTCTCATCTATTATCTGTTTATCTCGAATTTGCTCAATCCAAGTCGGCTTAACTTGCAACTCGGCCAATAAACTCCCATCATCAAACAAACTAAGGTGAGTGAATATCGCCTTCATATCAGTCATCACCCTACGAATCAGAGCATCGGCCACCACATTGGCTTTACCAGGATGATACTCTATCGTGCAATTATAGTCCTTTAGTAGCTCAATCCATCGATGCTATCTAAGATTCAACTCCTTCTGAGTAAGGAGGTACTTGAGGCTTTTGTGATCGGTGTAGATAATACATCTCTCATGATACAGATAGTGCCTCCAAATTTTCACTGCAAAGACCACAATAGCTAACTCAAGGTCATGTGTCAGATAATTGGCCTCGTACGTCTTAAGCTGACGAGACGCATAAGCCACAACCTTACCATCCTGCATCATAACACAACCCAATCCAACATGCAATGTATCACTGTATACTACAAACTTCCTTTCAGATTCAGGCTGTGTCAGAAAAAGAGCCTGAGTCAAAATAGATTTGAGTTTTTCAAAGCTCGATTGCTGCACATCAGTCCAGACAAACGGTACACCCTTACACAGGAGTTTAGTTAACAATGCAGCAATCAAAGAGAACCCCTCAACGTAATGCCGATAGTATCCCACCAAACCCAAAAAGCTATGGATCTCATATACATTCTTGGGCTATTTCCAATCCAGCACAGCCTCAATCTTTTGAGAATCAACTCGAACCCCCTTTGTAGAAACCACGTGCCCCAAAAAAGTTACTTCACACAGCCAAAACTCACAATTGTTGAATTTAATGTAAAGCTACTTCTCACGCAGAATCTGAAGCACTACTCTAAGATGCTCATCATACTCATCCTCAATCTTAGAGTAAACCAGAATATCGTCGATGAAGACCACAACGAACTAATCCAGGGAAGGTTGGAATACTCGATTCATCAGATCCATGAATGCCGTTGGTGCATTCATTAACCCGAAAGGCATAACTAGGAGCTCATAATGTCCATAACGAGTCCTAAATGTCGTCTTATGCACATCCACCTCTTTAACCCTCAACTTATGATACCCTGAATGGAGATTGATCTTAGAGAACACAGAAGCCCCTCTGAACTAATCAAATAAGTCATCTATCCTCGAAAGTGGATACTTATTCTTAATGGTCAGCTTGTTCAACTACCGATAATCTATGCACATCCTCATGGTCCCATCCTTTTTCATAACAAACAATACTAGTGCTCCCCATGGACACACACTCGGACTGATGAAGCCACGGTCCTACAACTTCTACAATTGAGCCTTAAGTTCCGCAAGCTCTTTCGGAGCCATTCAATAAGGAGCGATAGACACTGGAGCTGTACTCAGAAGAAGCTTGATCCCAAACTCAACCTTTCAATTCGGAGGTAATCCTGGTAACTCCTCAGGAAAAACATCCAATAAATTCCTTGCAGTTCTAATATCCCCAATAGAAGAGTTTCCAGAAGCAGTAGTACTGACGTAAGCCAAATACGCCTCACACCCTTTCCGGACCAGTTTCTCAGCTACTAGTACGGAGATCACATGCGACAGATAATCCCAAAGCTCTCCGATTATAACCACCTCTTCATCTTCATCAGTTCTCAGAACGACCCTCTTAGTCGCATAATCCAGACTTACCGATGCTTGACTAAACAATTCATACCTAGAATTATATCGAACTTCCCAAATGAAAGCTCTATCAGATCCACCAGGAAAACAGTTCCTTGCACCACTAAAGGTACATCTCTATAGAGTTTACTAACCCAAACAGATTGCCCCAACGGATTCTATATAGTGACCTCACTTGTAGTGCTCTCAACTGTAATCCCTAGGTTTTCAGAAACTGAACTGGCTATATAGGAATGAGTAGATCCTATGTCTATCAAAGAAATGTAAGGTACGTCAGATATAAAGAACGTATCAGTGATGACGTTAAGAGCATCTCTGTCCTCTCATCATCGTGCAGCATAAACTAAAGTAGCTGCCTTGCCTCGATCTGACCACACCTATGCCCGGTGCTCTCCGTTCTCGGCCCATATCATTACCACCTCTAGCCTGACCACGGCCTCTAGGTGGCTACTGAACTGCTCTCTGAACCTATACAATACCCAGAGTTGAAGCTTGCATCTGATCTGTACGTTGTAGACACTCCCTAATACGGTGCTCAAGAGACCTACACCTCAAACACGCCCCAATCCTCCTCCAGCACTCACCCGGATGGCGTCTTCCACAATCTCCACAAAGCAACATCCCAGCTGAAGCAGTAGGAGCCCCCACTCTTACTGGCCCATTAGATATGGCCTTTTCCTTAGGCCTCTGCACAAAATTCGAGGGCTCTGAATCCCTATTGTTCTTACCTTTCTCCCTTTTCCTATTTTGGCACTCCGCACGCTGAACATCTTTGGCGATCTTCGCCTTCTCCACTAGAAAAGAAAACTCTCACTCCCTCTGTAGAGCAATCAAAACTCTCAGATTATCTCTCAGCCCATCCTCAAAATGAACACACCTCTCATACTCTGATGTCACCATACCTCAAGCATAGCGGCTCAGCCTCAGAAATTTGGCCACAGATCAGTCACCTTGCGTGAGGTTCAGAAACTCATGCCTGGGAGCATCAACATAGCTAGCTCCATATATTTACTATGAAATGTAGTCTTAAAGAACTCCCAAGTCACACAGTTAGGCTGAGTGCCCTCCTTAATTGTCAACCACCACTGATATGCTTCGTCGCGAAACAAGGAGACTGCACCCTTCAATTTTTTCTTAGGGGTATAGTCCATATCATCCATAATCCTCTTTGTGGCCTCCAACCATTACTCAGCCACATTAGGGGCAACACCTGTGACACCCCTAAATAACTCAGCTCCATTAGACCGGAGTCTCTCAGTTACCGAATTTTGGCCCCCAGATCCAGAATTGGGTTTAGAAACCCGCTTCAATATCCTCAGTATGGCTTAGGACAGTGCATCGTCTCCATCCAGTTGACTCTGAGACCTAGTCTCAGTAGCAGATGACACCAGTGTCTCACTAGTGTCCAGATTCAGCATACTACCCAGAGATAAAAACTCAGCTCAAGCCCCGTACGAGCTCTACCCCAGCATTGAATACCACGTCCACAGATACCTCGTGTGCTCATTGTGAATTAGAAGTTTTATCAACATTAAAAATTTTATGCATCAGTTTCGATATTAATTAATAGATGTTTTATGCATAAAGAATCAGAAGTTTAGAGTTGTTTCGAAGGTTTTAATCTCTATCAGTTTCACTACAATTTTAGAGTGTTCTAACTATAGTATTTTCAAGTAAACTACCAATCATGTTTTTAGAAATTTCTATCAAAAATCAGAAATACTTACTAAATCGGAGCCGAAGACTCGATGTACTATGTAATTAATCGGAATGTTTAAAATCATTTGAAAACCAACTCTTAAAATCAAATTTTGGAACCCAAAATTCACAGTCGAGTTTTGTAACCTGGCTCTTATACCACTAAATGTAACACTCCAAACCCGGCTAAGACGTTATGGTTGAATCTAGAGGTGTCACATGAAATGGGCTGAAAAACCGTTGCCGTTAAATTAAAATCCTTCCAATCCATAAGCCTTTATCGCTCTTATCAATTTCAAAACTCTCTCACATTTAGTCATTTAGAGATAAAACGTGTATTTAGCGAAAGCTTATAAAGTCGTTAAGTTTAGGAAAAACCATTCAATATTTTTAGAAAACATGTCTTTAGGTAAAACCAACGAAGTAAAAAAAAATCCGAAAATCAAAGCCAAACAGTTAAAATAGTCCAGAGAGTCCCAAAAAATACAAACTCTCAAATCTTAACGCCAAACTTAAATAAAAAATGAAAACAAGTAAAATAGTTTTGGCAAGTGGTCACCGTCGAGTCCTCCGCTGCACTGATCCACCTAAGACTATGGGTTACCTGTATAGACAAACATAAAAGGGGTGAGTTTTTGTAAACTCAATGTGTAACCCAGCAGAGTTAAGCATGTACACATACAGAATATCATAAAACAGACAAATTGACGATCGGGCCCGACCCATGTCATATAGATTCGAGCTTGATCCCATTTCAGATACAAATACAGTTGCAGATATGCAAATCAGATAAAAAAATCCTACCACCATCCTTTACACACCATCTCTGACCATCCCTACACATCATGTGGGGTTTAAAACACCCACTCAGCCCTACACACCATGCTGTACTGATGCAACACATATTAGAAATAATGCAGTTGTGCTGCCAGATGTTAGGCATAATCTGCCTTTCAGAACACTTCCTCCAATATATATCCTCCCACCCCAATCACAGTAACAGAACATGCATATGGAATTAACAGATAAATCATGCTTAACATGTTTTTATTAACAGATAATAGATATAAAAACATAGGCATGCTCATAACTATATTTTAGCCTAACAGATTGTTTGGTTTTTAGGGTTAGATAGCATTTACTGACCCTACGATAGGCCCACAGTCGATTAGGACGACCTATGCTACCCTACAGAGAATTTTAGTACAATAGGCCAACACGCCTGTGTGGGTTGCCCATGTGGGCCCATGTGCCCAGATTGGCCTTGCCCGTGTGGATCACACGGCTTGGCCAAGATATCACACGCCCATTTGGCGTGCCCGTGTGGGGCCACACGCCCAATTCAGTCTAGCTCTGTGGCCCACATGGCCACACTCCAGCCATCGCACGGCCGTGTCTTGTGTGCAACCTATTCTTCGTCAATCACACGGTCGTGTCATCGCACACGACCTACCATATGGTCATGTGGCGTCGACAGTGGGGTTTTTAGGCTTTCACTGAACCTCATTTTTGTACGTTTTGGTTACACACCTGCTATCATTTTGCTGCAAAACAATCATAAGCCTTCGAAAAGCCTAAAAATAGAGTACCCATCAATGATTTAGCGGATTTACTAACAAATTTGATACAAAGAAAATGATACGAAACTCACTTACAGTTAACGACTTCCACTGCTAACACGTTTTAAATCGTCAGAGCTCTAACAGATGGTCCATCGTCAATTCTTACATATAACGATCTTATTGAATTACTATTCTTTAAAAAAAACCCATTAAGAAAAACTCCACCATTCTAATACACTTCAACCAAACCAAAACCTCACTTATCAAGATGCACGATGACCACGAAACAAGACACCATAAAATTACCATGGCAATAAGAAAGAATTGAACGATGAAAGGGAAGAAGGAAAAGAGGGGAAAAGAAATGCAGAGAAAACAAAGACGTTAATTTTTTTTGGAAGGGAGAGGAAAACAAAAACTAACCGGATATCCCACAATCCCTTAACTCTCTCCACTACTCCACTCCTAATAACCTCCAAAAAATTTCTATTTGGCTGAAACTCGCTCTCTCAGTCAAATTTTTTTTACATATTTTTACATATTTTTACCCCATACTTAACACATTTTATGGATGATTTTCCCTTAGAATTGGTGAATTTGATGCTCCTAATGCCTTAATTTCATGTTTTATACTTAGGTGAGCACAGGGGAGCAAAAGGAACGAAAAACGGAGAAAATGGGCCAACATACGAAATCAACACGGCCTGGACTTCCTCACACGGGCAGACCACATGGCCGTGTCAATTTAGCAGAATTGAACCATGACTCAAACGGGTATAACACATGCCCGTTCCATTCTAACAGGCTCGAGCACGGCCTGAAGTAATCACACACGGGGGTGTCACCCGAGCGTGTCCCTGCCGAGCCCAAGTTGAGTCCAATTTAGAAAAGGCTAATTTTGAGGGTTCTTAGGCATTCTAAAGCCTATAAATACACCTTAGAGGAGGAGGAAAAGGACACACAGAGAGAAGGAGGCAGGAAACTGCTCAAGGGAAGCCAGTTGATCCATCTCAGAAGCTGGATTCACAATCAAGACTGAAGATCTCCCCTCAATTTCCCTTCAGGAGTTTTGGGTTTTCTTTATGTTTTGTATTCATTATTCTTCTCAGATGTTTTCCTTTCTAGTTACGAACTAAATCCCCTAAATACCTAAGGGGAATGAAACCTAAGACGAATCTTATTATTATTTTCTAAATTGTATGATAAAATTTAACTTGTTTTTAATTATGTGTTCTTAATCCTTGTTTTGATATCCCAGGATATTGATTCAAGATAAGCTCTTATTCAGAGGAGGAATAGACCTTGTCTAAGAGTACATTTTTCATAATTAAGCAGAGTTGATTGCGCGCCTAGAGATAGGGTGACAAGATTTTGCCGGATTAAGGTGAAACCTAATAAGGGGATCCATAGATTGAGTTAATGCAACCCTAGGGTGTTAATTAGAGAAAAGTCTCAATTATTCAATCTAGGGATTAGGCGTTATTAGTCTTGAATAGGGATAATAACATAACTTAGGGATCTCTACGGAACAAGTTAAATGAATAAATAGTCCGATTCAGAGTCAGAATAACAAGTGAAATCTAGGTGGATTCTTCCTTAGGTATTGTCTTTATTCAATCGTTTTTCCAAAAGTAATTCCCCAATTCTATTTTCTGTGAATTCTTAGGTTAGGTAATCAGTTAGTTAAAACAAAACCCCCTTATTCCTAGGCTAGATAATAAAAAAACAATCATTACTAGTACTTTTAGTTCCTTTGGGTTCAACAATCTAATCTTGCTAAAACTATACTACTGTTCGATAGGTACACATGCCTACATCGTGATAATAGTTGTTTCAAGAATGATTCTTTATAAATATTTAAAACCTGTCACACGAAAATCGCGATTAAGTTTTTGGCGCCGTTTCCGAGGAACTAAGATATTAGGAACACTCAATTTTTATTACTTTATCCATTTATTTTCTTGCAAGTTAACTTTATTTTATTTTTTTATTTATTAATTTACTTTTTTTCTCTTGGCAGGTTTTTATAGTTTATGACTAGAAGAAACCTGTCAGGACTACTACTTTTTGACGAAGAGATCAAGCGCACAGTTCGCAAAAACCAAAGAGAAATAAGGCGAAGCTTAAGATACACAGAGAACGAGCAAGAGGACGTTACTTCAACCACAACCGAAGAGATAGCTAAAAACCAAGTCAATCAGCTACCTCCTGCGATACCCGCTGAACTAGCAAATCAGAATCCTGCTCCTCGTACTATGTATGATTATGCTAAACCTACTTTAACAGGAACTGAGTCAAGTATAGTTAGGCCTGCTATTGCTGCAAATAATTTTGAACTAAAACCTAACCCTATTCAAATGATACAACAATTTGTTCAGTTTGATGGTTTGCAGGATGAGGATCCAAACACTCACTTGGCAAATTTCCTGAAATTCTGCGATTCATTTAAAATTAATGGCGTTTCTGAAGATGCCATTCGTCTTCGGTTATTCCCTTTTTCATTGAGGAACAAAGCTAAACAGTGGTTGAACTCGTTACCACGAGGGTCAATTACTACTTGGGAACAAATGACCAAAAAATTTTTATTAAAATATTTTCTACCGACTAAAACAACCAAATTACGTAATGATATCTCTTCGTTTGTGCAGATGGACTTAGAAACTCTTTATGATGCATGGGAGAGATACAAGGACCTACTACGAAGTTGTCCTCACCATGGATTACCTCTATGGTTGCAAATTCAAACATTCTACAATGGTGTGAACCCCTTGACAAGGCAAATGATTGATGCAGCAACCGAGGGAACCATCAACAACAAAACACTTGAAGAGGCTTACGAATTTATTGAAGAGATGTCACTGAATAACTATCAGTGGCAAGTCATGAGGACTAAGCCAACTAAAACAGCAGGCATTTATAACGTCAATTCGGCTACTATGCTGTCAAACTAAGTAGAACTTCTAAATAAAAAGATTGATAGTTTACTTGGTTCTACTCAGGTACATCCAGTAATGAGGTGCGAGACAAATGGAGGAGGAGCATGCACAGAGTATCAACCCTAGCATCGAGGAGGAACAAGTCCAATATATGGGTAACAATAACTCTAGATCCAAAAATAACCCATATAGTAACACTCATAATCCAGGTTGGAGGAACCATCCCAATTTCTCGTGGGGCGGTCAAGGAAATCAAAGACCAAAACATCCTCCGGGTTTTCAACAACCACCCTATTAGTAGGAAAGAAACTGTACCTTGAAGAGATGCTGTCTAAATTTATCTCGGTGTCAGAAACCCATTTCCAGAACACCGAGATAGCACTTAAAAATCAACAAGCATTAATCCAACGGCTCGAAACTCAGATAGGCCAGCTTTCCAAACTAATCTCTAAACGACCACAAGGTAGCTTGCCAAGTAATACTGAACCCAACCCAAGGGAACAGCTCGACGCAATTAATGTTCAAGATGAAGAAGGATTCGTTGAGCCTAAGCTAGAACCGAGGTAAGAAACTGTGGTGAGCAGAGATCAAGGTGAGGTAGGTCATAATAAAAACAAATCAGTGCATGTCGATTATAAACCTCGTGTGCCATACCCCAACACGACAAGAAAGACCGTTTAGATGAACAATTTGGTAAATTCCTTAAACTCTTAAAAAAAATTACATATTAACTTATCGTTTATTGAAGCTCTATCATAGATGCCGAACGCAATGAAATTTTTAAAGGAGCTTTTAGCAAATAAGCGAAAGTTGGACGAGTGTCGCGTGTGGAGCTAAACGCAGTTTGCTCAACTATTCTGCAAAATAAGCTACCAAACAAATTAAAAGATCCAGGGAGTTTTACGATTCCTTGCTTAATTGGTAGTTTAGATGTTAATAATGTATTAGCTAATTTTGGGGCTAGTATTAACGTCATGCCCTACAAAATGTTCAAACAATTAGGTCTTGGGAAACCCAAACAGAATAGAATAAGCATTCAATTAGTAGATAAAACTATAAGATTTCCTAGGGGTATTATTGAAGATGTGCTAGTTAAAATCGATAAATTTATATTTCCCGTTGACTTCATTGTTCTAGACATAGAGGAGGATAACAACACTCCTTTGATTTTAGGATGGCCCTTTTTAAAAACTGCTAAAACGATTATTGATGTTGGCACAGGTGAGCTCACACTTCGTGTGGGAGACGAAACAATCACCCTTCAAGCTTGAAATTTTGGCAATACATCGAAAATTGAAGGTGATCGTCTAAACCATTCTACTAAAACTAACAATATGGTGCAATCGACTTTGCAGGAAATGAGTCTAAAGGAAGTACATGAGCCATTCTCAAGCAGTAGCAGAGGACCTATTCATGAAGATTGAAGGCTACAAATCGAGGAGCTAGATGAATGGCGGACGCATAAACTGAGAACACACAATAAACCAAAACTAAGCCAGAACGAGCTCAATACCTTCCCAAATCAACTTAAGGTTGGAGATAAAGTATTATTAGACACTGCAGATCCTCACATTGTCACTACCAAACCGAATGAAGAAATCCCTCTTACGGTACTTAGCATTTTCCCATTTAGTACAGTCGAGGTAAGCCATCCCAAGTTCGGCACTTTTAAGGTAAACAACACCCGTCTAAAACCTTATTTTGATGAGAATGATAGCAGGAATGAGGAGTATAAACTCCTCGAACCACCATGACCATTCAATGGAGAGGTAAGTCGAGCTTAGACTATAAATAAGCGCTTCTCGGGAGGCAACCCGAGCATTAACTGTATTAACTTCGTTCAACTTTAGTGTTTAATACCTACTTACTAACGGAGCTCTTGAATACAGGTTTACCACACAGACATGGCCAAGCACACAGGCGTGCTTAGGGCCGTGTGAAAACAGGGCAAAGATTTCCCCAAAACAGGCTACGATAAATAGCCATAGTCGTGCAACATGGCCGTGGGCGAACCTGCCAAAACAACACGGGTGTCGACATGCCCGTGCATTGAAACCGTGGCCAAACCTGTCAAATTAACACTGACGTGTGACACGCCCGTGCCAAGCAACCATGGTCGAACCTGTTAAATCACCACGGGCATGGGACTACATACACGAGCGTGGGAGAAGCGAACAATGCCACACACAGTCATGCGAAACGGCCGTACTCACGAACACACCCAAGGAACACGAGGGTGGGGAAATTATCAGACGCGCCCAAATTCAAAATTCACAAATCACACGGGCAAAAATTGGGGAACACGGGCGTGTTACCTGGCCGTGTGCCCCAAAATCTATAAATAGGCTGCACTATTGATTGTCTTCTTCACCCAAAAACCCTAACCCTAGCCGCTGCAAGTCCACACGCCCTCCCTAGCGCCGCCTCCAACTCTATTTTTGATGCTCATTCTCCCCTTTCTAGCGTTTGTTTACTCTTTTCCCTTTAATCGCACTCATTTTTCATGTTAAGTTATCATAGTACTTTGCATTTTTTATGTTCTTTTCATCTCTTTATCACTCACATTTCATATCTAGAGTAGTTATTATCTTTTCATGTTCAAATTCTTACTCATTACATGATTTCTCTACTCCATTTGATTTGTTAGAAATGAATAGTCATGGTTAGGATAGTTGAAATATTCATGCCTCTTGTGTCGACATTTTTGTTCATTCATATAGTATGTTTCATTCCATTCTTTGCCATTTTTACTTATATCACCATGCTAATGCCACAAAAGTATGCCATTTAACTTATTGTTTTAGTTAAACTTAGTAGTTGTGGCTAAACATATTTATGGATCTTCCCTCCTCGAATTTAGTCGCATTTTACCTTGTCTACTCATCAAGATGAATTGATGTTTCCAATTGCAGGTACCATGTCATCTTCACGTGGTAAAAAGGCCGATGTCCCTGCTTCAAAGAAAAGAAAGGGAGCGCCATCTTCCTCAGGTCCTACCTCAGAAATTCACCACCCTTTCCTGCAATTCCCCATCGGGCCCCAAGAAGAACTTTTCCAATTACTCTGGGCCCGACCTTTAATTGCGAGCCGCTGCATCGACTGGGCTACAGTAGGACAAGTTCAATTGGCTGATTCTATTCGGGCCCTTCTAACCACCGACCCTTGGGAGCTTTTCTTTGGGATCATCGAGCCAGCATATCTTGAGCTCACGATGGAACTATGCTCAACGTTTCATCTTTAGATCGTAATAACGAACTACGATGATCCCGGTACGGTGCAATTTAGCCTAGGCGGATTAGTCTACCAGCTCAGCGTCCTAGAATTCGGTACGAAACTGGGCTTATATACGAAGGAGTTCAAGGAGGAGAATGACTTAGATACTCTCAACCAACATATCCATCGTTCTCCTTCACGGTGTTGGGACGCACTAGTACCAGGTGCAGCCACCTATAATCCTAGCCGCTCTAAGGCTTTGGTTCTCCCTCCATCTCTGAGGTATCTTCACGCAATTTTGGCTCACACGACTACAGGAAGGCGAGAGAGCACTGGCGTCGTCAACACTCACGACGCCTACTTTCTATGGTGTATGTCGCACGGGCACGTCATCAATCTTGCTTATTTCGTTGCCCTCGCCATTCAACACCAGATGGATCGGCATAGGAAGGGGGTCATCTCCATTGGCCCCTATGTTACTCGATTGGCTCGACACTTCGGGCTCCTCCGCACAGCGGCCCAAGAATCATCCTTGACCTCATTGGCCAGATGTCTCCACAAGGCATCTTGAGCATGCTTAGCATGAGGATGATCGAAAAGCGCCAAGAAACCTACCCTCTTCAATATCGTCTCGCCCAATCTACTGAGGAGGAGGCCCCCGAGGACATTACTGATGATGTCCCCCCACAGCACGAGGACCCACAGTCTCAGCCACCATCACCCTCTCGTCTAGTTCATGCGGCGGCTTCATATGCTGACATTTCTGAGCGCCTCACTCGATTCGAGCAGCAGTGGTTTCAACTATTGAACAACTTTGATGCTACTCTACAGAAGATCTGTCAGCACCTCCACATCTCATCGCCACCCCCACCTTGTGAACCATCTAGTGGTGAAGATCTTTAAAAAATTTTATTTATTATTTTATTTTTTTACTTTTATTTTATTTTAAGACTACTTTTTTATTTTTCTTTCATCTTATTTTTATTAGAATTTATAATTTTTATTTAACAATTTTGAATTACAGCTATTTCCTACCGAGTAATCATTCTTCCTTATATACTTTCTAAAAGAGTTCCTGATGCTATCACAGTTATAAAAAGCTCCAAAGCTCACTATTACTCAGGGACTCGAAACTCCACTGGGAAAGGTTCTCCATGACTGTCATGTCCTGCTCGACCACGACCATAACCAATTTCAGATATAATATTCTTTTGGCACAGGACTTATGGACTAATGAACCTCTACCACCGCTGGAGTATCCTCCTCCACCCTCACGCTGATTATTCTCCAAACTCCAATTCAAGGAAATTCATTCATCACTCAGGAAGTTTCACTCCTCTCCCTATCTTATTTAGACATTCTTTTCTATATATATATCTTTGTACATTGAAGGCAATGTACATCTTAAGTGTGGGGGGGTATTCATTTCATTATCAGAAAAATCCCTGAATGACTACCTTGTTCTCTTAAAAAGCTCTCATACCATACTTAGGATAAATTTTGATTGATTTATGATTTTAATTGATATATCTTGAATTTAAACATAGGCATTTATGCATTGATTGTTTAAACTTTAAGACATTAAAGAATCAAGCATGATAAGTTGATTTTTAAGAATTTAAAATTTTAGGTTGTTTCCCCAAAGTTTAGGTATTAATTTGAGTTGGAATTCACAAGTTTTAAACATCAAAAAGCCATAATTTTTGTGAGATTTTTGAGCATTTTGAGCATCTATTAATTCTTTCATGCTCACTTTTATTATTGCTTTGAGTGCGTCAGTATTGAACTATTATTCTAGAACTTGCTTGATTATGCATGTCAAGACCACACCATTTGATTTGATATGTCAAAATGATTAAGGAACTTAAGATTAACCCACTCATGCCATGAAAAGTCTACCTCCACGATTAACCCCTAGTAAACCCCCTTGAGCCTAACAAACCATTTCTTGTATTACCCTTAATATTAACCCTTAACCCATATTGTTGAAATCCCCTAAATTAATTTGATCCCAATTTTTGTCGAGATTTGAATTGAAATAGTTGCTTAACCCACTCATTCCATGAAAAGCCTACCTCCACGATTAACCCCTAGTAAATCCCCTTGAGCTTAACAAACCATTTCTTGTATTACCCTTAATATTAACCCTTAACCCATTATTGTTGAAATCCCCTAAATTAATTTGATCCCTATTTTTGTCAAGATTTGAATTGAAATAGTTAGTCTATGTTATTTAACTTGTTCTTAAAAAAGAAAAACTGTGTATACACATTAGTAGTAATCTTTTGTTTTTCTGCTTAAGTATTTAAACTCCATATTCTGAGAAGAAGCTCTGTTGTACACAAGTGATGATTAAATCTTTTTCTAATTAAGTGATTTTTCAATTCAATCTCGATTCTAACTGTTTCTTTCAGCTTGTGACCACACCCCCTAACCAAAGCCACGTTACAACCCTCTAAAGACCTTTTGATTGATGTATCATCTCAAATTATAGTGGTGGAGATGTGATTTTCATGCAAGCCTATGGTAATAACTTTTCATATTGACTGATGAGTGCTACTTTCATTATCCTTAAACACTTTGAGTGATTTGAGTGAATCTTTAGTGAGGATGTTAAACTTCGTGAGATTTCAAATCGAGGTAACCACTTAGATAAGGAGAGATGCCTAAGTTTTGCATGATTAAATACTCAACTTGGAATGTTTGAAGCTCTAATGCTCTTTTAGTTGAATTCTCAATGTACGACTACTCATGAATTGGTTTGAGATATTTTCGGTAGAGATTATAAGTTAAGAAGAACTTATTTTGATTATGAGTTGAGGATTTTGGTTAAGGACAAGCAAATGCTTAAGTGGGGAGGTATTTGATAAACCATAATTTATACATATTCTTACCCCATGCTTAACACATTTTATGGATGATTTCCCTCAGAATTGGTGAATTTGATGCTCCTAATGCCTTAATTTCATGTTTTATACTTAGGCGAGCATAGGAGAGCGAAAGGAACGAGAAACGGGTCAAAATGGAGAAAATGGGCCAACGTATGAAATCAACACGGCCTGGACTTCCTCACACAGGCAGACCACACGACCGTGTCAATTTGGCAGAATCAAAGCACAACTCAGACGGGTATAACACACGCCGGTCCATTCTAACAGGCTTGAGCACGGCCTGAAGTAATCACACATGGGTGTGTCGCACAAGTGTGTCCCTACCGAGCCCAAGTTGAGTCCAATTCGGAAAAGGCTAATTTCGAGGGTTCTTAGGCATTCCAAAGCCTATAAATACACCCTAGAGGATGAGGAAAAGGACACACGGAGAGAAGGAGGCAGGGAACTACTCAAAGGAAGTTGATTGATCCATCTTAGAAGCCGGATTCACCATCAAGACTGAAGATCTCCCCTCAATTTCCCTTCAAGTGTTTTGGGTTTTCTTTATGTTTTGTATTCATTATTCTTCTGAGATGTTTTCCTTTTTAGTTATGACTAAATCCCCCAAATACCTAAGGGGAATGAAACCTAAGATGAATCTTTTTATTATCTTCTGAATTGTATGATAAATATTTAACTTGTTCTTAATTATGTGTTCTTAATTCTTGTTTTGATATCCCGGGATATTGATTGAAGATAATCTCTTATTCAGAAGAGGAATAGACCCTGTCTAAGAGTACATTTGTCATAATTAAGTGGAGTTGATTGCGTGCCTAGAGATAGGGTGACAAGATTTTACCAGATTAGGGTGAAACCTAATAAGGGGATCCAGAGATTGAGTTAATGCAACCCTAGGGTGTTAATTAGAGAAAAGTCTCAATTATTCAAACTAGGGTTTAAACGTTATCAGTCTTGAATAGGGATAATAACATAACTTAGGGATCTCTACAGAACAAGTTAAATGAATAAATCATCCGATTCGGAGTCAGAATAACAAGTGAAGTCTAGTTGGATTCTTCCTTAGGTATTGTCTTAATTCAATCATTTTTCCAAAAGTAATTCCCCAATTCTATTTTTTGTGAATTCTTAGTTTATATAATTAGTTAGATAAAACAAAAACCCCTTATTCTTAGGCTAGATAATAAAAAGACAGTCATTACTAGTACTTTTAGTTCCTTTGGGTTCGACAATCTGGTTTTGCTAAAACTACACTACTGTTCGATAGGTACACTTGCCTACATCGTGATAATAGTTAGTTTCAAGAACGATTCTTTATAAATATTTAAAACCTGTCACACGAAAATCGTGATTACTCCCGTACCACTCAAACCAGCAGGCTCATTCTAATATGATTCTACAATTAAGCCTAGTCCCCAAACACAAGGTTTAGATCAGAAAAATATGATAATTTTCCAAAGGCAGGGCTTGAACTTGAGACCTCCCACACATACCTAGAACACTTAACCACTGAAACAGACAGATATTTGTTAAGATTTCACAGAAATAAAAATAAAAATTTTGGGGCATTACAAGAACATGATTAGTATTATCGGAGTTTACAGATCAAATAGATAGAAATTTGAAACATTTCATATCATATAATATTCATGTCAAAAACCAATTGAAATCATACATACTGTCCCTTATACAAGCCCTCGAGGCCCAAAATATGTATTAAAAACAAGTCAGGACTAAATCGGAAGCTCAGAAATTTTTCAAAGCAACAAGAGTCACACGGTCGTGTGACACACACGGCCAAGAGACACGCCCGTGTGACGCACACAGCCAAGAGACATGCCCGTGTGACATACACGGCCATGAGACACACCCTTGTCTTAGGCCTTGTGGGCATTCAAAATAAGGACACACGGCCGTGTCCCAACCCATGTTCGTACTCGTGTAACTTACTGACTTGGGTCACACAGCCAAGCCACACGCCCGTGTGCCAAGCCATGTACCCTTTTAAAGTAACCTCAAACGCCCGTGCACCAGCCTATGTGCTAGGCCATGTAATAGCCTGACTTGCAAACATTTATATGGCTACAGAGGACGCATAGTTGTGTGCAACATATTGTAACACCCGTTACCCAAGTCCGAGGCTGGGACTGAGTACAAGACATTACTATACTTAAACACATGCATTCCAACATTTATAAATCATAAAAACTTGATCAAACTTAACACTTTTCAAACCTTGTCAAGAGTTCCTTATTATGGACCTACGAGGCCCAAAACAAGCTTTAAGGATGATTCGGAACCAAACAGGGTCCTTTAAAGGACACTGGAAAATGACCCTTGAAACAAGGGAACACGCTCGTGTGGAAGGGGCGACATGCCTGTGTGCCCTTCTTAACATGGCCATGTTGAACGCCCGTACAGTTCACACGGCCTAAACCATGTGAAATGAATTCCTAATTTGATCCTATAGGGGTTTTCACAGGGCCTGGCATACACCCGTGTCCATGGCCTGTGTCCAACAACCTTGACATTTTATTTCTGATTTCTGACGTCAACAACCATTCAGGGGCACACGGTCAACACACATGCCTATGTCCTAGGCCGTTAAGTGAATTTAATTCCACATTTAAGGTGTAGACTTCACGCAGCCTGGGCACACGCCCATGCCCAGAGGCCGTGTCCTCCACACTTCTTAAGGGCCATGGACGGAAGCGTTAGCTCGTAGTGCGGAGAAACGATGAATACTTGGCGAGAAGACTAAGTACGGATTCTAGGCCTCAAGAACCCTTTTTGGGGAATATTGACAACTTTCGGCTAGATAGGTTTTAGTGGCTCATGATAATGGTGGAAAAGAAAGTAAATATAAAAAGGGAAAAGGGAATTTTATTGAAAGAAAATATGAATAAACAAAAGCCTAGACTTTCAGGGGAGAGAGTGTTTACAGAAAAAGTTGAACACCAAATAGAGTCACTTCACCCCCTATTTATAGTGCTAGGGAGATGTAAATTCTAAAAAGATAAAGACATTTAATTAAAGATAAATAAGGATAATTAAAATAAAATCCTAAAATCAAATAATCCTAATAATTATCTTAATATTAATTATCCTAATATAAATAAAATGGAGTCTTATAAAATAAAATCTCTTCTATTTGCGTTTTTAGTTCTTGTGTCTTCCATGCTCACACTTTTGGCACAACCTTTTTCCTGTGTCGCATATCAGCCCATTGTGTCTCTAAATTCGCACTTTTGTCCCTTAATTTTGCTTTTGTCTCAAAATCAGTCCCTAATCGATAAAAAGACATAAATAGCTCAAATTAGTAGGATCAAGCTCAGAATAAACACATGATTAATACATAAAAATACGTTATTCTAGAGCATTATCAAATTCCTCCTACTTAGTCCATGCTTGCCCTCAAGTATGGTTCCTGTCCACTGTGAAAATTAAATCCTGCCATGAAAGAAATACTACTCCAAAGTTTTATAAAAATTAGTCAAAATGTATATGAAAAAAAAAGAGAACCCTTAGCTTGCTTTAAGTAAAATTGAAAAAGTATTCCAATTAACACAAACAAAATTAAGATCGACTTGGATTATTTCATAAAAATTAGGTAATTACCAAACCTATCAAGACACCTTATTTATTTCTCCCTTTAATCCCCAATTTTATTAATGCATATTTATTTATTGTTTTTTCTCTTTTTTTTACTTTAATTTCAACTTTATTTATTTACTTTTACTTAGGAAAAATATTGAACATTTTGACGCGAAGAGAGATGACAGCCAAGCACCTCACCCTGGTTACTTAGCCCAACACATTCTTAGAAATTAATTCAGGTTAGTGGAGTTTTACCTAACACGTCACACAACCTTTTGACGCGAAATAGGATGACAACCCAAGCACCCTACCCCAGTTACTCAGCTAGTCACGTCTTAAGCTGCACTCATAACCACGGAAATATTATTATTATGAAACGAAATTTTAATTTTGGAGGACTTAGGAAAAATAATCAAGTGTCAAAAATAAGTTTTAGTAACCACCTTAATAGTCATGAAAATATTTTAAGCATGTAATTATATTAAGTGTCCTCTTGTATTTAGACTTAATCAAATTTACCAAAATCAAGATAGGGTTAACTTCATTAATCATAATTATTTAAACTAAAAGAAGTAAAATAGTGGAGATGAAATTTATCAAGCAAAATCATAATTAACTTAGTAGATAAGAATCATGCATGTGGGTCAAACAGTGGGCAAGTCGTGGTCAAATTCTTGGGCATGAAAAGAGGCAAAATATTCTTCAAAAAAATATGGGCAGCAACAACAAAAAATCAGCATCTAAAATGACAGAAATAATGAGGAATGCCTCCCCCTAATTAAAACACATAGTCCTCGATGTGGAAGAAATAAAATAGGAGAAAAAGGTGTAGAGGAACTCCCCGTGTAATTACTGTCGTTCACGTATGATGGCAATGAGATCCGCTAATTGCTAGCCAAAAGTGTCGAGTAGGGGCTGTTTGGCTGCAGATTTGTCGTTCCTCCTTTCTTCCTATCTTCGTTTCGGTTTACCTAGAAGAACAGAATTTTATTAATATCTGAATAAAATAAAATAATAAGATAAAATAAATAAAAATAAAATTGGGTTGCCTCCCAACAAGCGTTTGTTTAACGTCGTTAGCTCGACACCTTGAACGGTTTTATAGTGGTTCTAACTGAATTTTTTCGATCATGTTGGCCTGGAAATTTTCATAAAATGGCTTCAGCCGTTGACCATTGACTGTGAACCACTTTCCTGATTCTTCACTTTCTATTTCAACTGCGCCATGTGTAAATACTTCAGTCACAATAAAAGGTCTTTGCCACTGAGATCGAAGCTTACCTGGGAATAGCTTTAATACGGAGTTATAAAGGAAAAATTTTTGCCCTACCGAGAAATGTTTCTGAGCTATTTTCCTATCATGAAATAGTTTTGTTTTGTCTTTATAAATTCGAGCATTCTCATAGGCATCATTGCGAATCTCCTCCAATTCTTGAATGTCCAATTTCCTTGCCTTCCCTGCGGGCTCTAACTCCATGTTACATTTTTGAATAGCCCAATAAGCTTTCCGCTCCAGTTCTACTAGTAGATGACATGCTTTGCCAAAAACAAGTCGATACGGGGTCATGCCAATCGGGCCCTTATACGTCGTCTAATAGGCCCAAAGCGCGTTATTGAGCCAAAGACTCCAATCCTTTCGGTTGGGCCGAACTATTTTTTCCAAAATAAACTTGATTTCCCTGTTCGAAACCTCTACTAGGCCATTCGTTTGGGGATGGTAGGCCGTCGATATACAATGATCAACTCCGTATTTGGATAATAGTGCCTCCATGACCTTGTTGCAAAAGTGGGTACCACGATCACTGATCAAAGCTCGAGGTGTGCCAAACCTAGAAAAAATAGTTCGTTTTAGAAACTCCATAATAGTTTTAGCATTATCATTGCGAGTAGGCTTTGCGTCTATCCACTTAGAAACATAGTCTACTGCAAGAAGTATATATATGTTTCCAAATGAAAAAATAAAGGGGCCATGAAATCGATGCCCCATACATCAAAAATCTCACATACATGAATCGGGGATAAGGGCATTTGATTTCTTTTAGTGATGTTACCTCTATGCTGGCATTTATCGCAAGACTTACAAAAGTTATATGCGTCGCGAAAGATTGTGGGCCAATATAGCCCACACTCCAATACCTTGTGAGCTGTCCGTTTAGGGCCAACGTGACCTCCATAAGCTTCTGTATGAAAAAAAGTAGGGATAGAGGTTACCTCAGTTTCTGGAACACATCGTCTTATTATCTGATCTGAACAGTGTTCCACAAGTATGGGTCATCCCAAATGTAATATCGAGCTTCCTGTCTAAGCTTGTCCTTCACCGAACGTACTAACTCAGTAGGTAACGATCCCGTGGTTAAGAGATTAACTATATCTGCATACCACGGATAGTGAGCCTTGGTTGAAAATAAGCTTTCATCAGGGAACTCATCCTTTATGGGAACATCATCGAACGGAGTTTTTATCCTACTCAAGTGGTCGGCCACTAGGTTTTCACACCCCTTTTTGTCACGAATCTCGATGTCAAATTCTTAGAGCAGTAAAATCCACCTAATGAGCCTTGGCTTTGCTTCCTTCTTTGCTATCAAGTACCTAAGAGCTGCATGGTCAGAAAAAAAAATTACCTTAGATCCTAGTATATATGATCAAAATTTATCTAAAGCAAATACAATAGCTAAAAGTTCTTTTTCTATGGTCGTGTAGTTGTTTTGTGCAGCATCTAGGGTTTTTGAGGCATAGCAGATGACATGAGGCTCTTGGCTATCTTTTGTCCCAATACGGCTCCCACGTTGCGTTCGTTTGCATCACACATAATTTCAAAGGGACAGTTCTAGTCTGGTGCCTGTACTATAGGAGCAGTTACCAACTTTTGCTTGATTGTATCAAAAGCCTCTTTGCATTTTGGACTGAACTCAAATTTCTTATCTTTCTGCAATAACTCGCACAATGGTTCAACTATTTTTGAGAAGTTCTTAATAAAACGCCGGTAAAATCCTGCATGGCCAAGAAAAGAACGTATCTCTCTAACAGTAGAGGGATATGGTAGAGAATTTATAATGTCAATTTTGGCCTTATTAACTTCAATTCCCTTAGATGAGACTATATGACCTAGAATCAAACCTTTGTCTACCATAAAATGACACTTTTCATAGTTCAAGACAAGATTAAATTCTATGCACCTGTTCAAAATTATCGTGAGATTTTCAATACATTCAGTAAAACAGTTCCCATACACGGTAAAATCATCCTTAAAAACTTCAATAATATTTTCTACATATTCGGAAAATATACTCATCATGCATCTCTAGAAGGTAGCTAGTGCGTTGCAAAGTCCAAATGGTATCCTCCTATACGCAAATATGCCAAAAGGGCATGTAAAAGTTGTTTTTTCCTGGTCTTCTAGCGCAACAGGGATCTAGAAGAAACCTGAATATCCATCAAGACAACAAAAGTGAGTTTTACCAGCTAAACGTTCAAGCATTTGATCTATAAAAGTAAGAGGGAAATGATCTTTTCTAGTATAAGTGTTCAACTTCCTGTAATCGATGCAGACACGCCACCTGTTTTGCACTCAAATTGGTATTAAGACCCCCTCAGCATTTTTCTTTACTGTCACGCTCGTTTTCTTAAGCATGACTTGTACCGGACTTACCCATCTATTGTCAGAAATGGGGAAGATAATGTCAGCATCTAGCAACTTAATTATTTTTTTTTACCACCTCCATCATATTCGGGTTTAAACGTCTTTGTGCCTCTCTCCTTGGTTTCGTGTTCTCCTCCAACTAAATCTTGTGGGTGCATATCAAAGGGCTTATCCCTTTTAAGTAGGAAATGGTCCAGCCAATTGCCTCCTTATGACTTTTTAATACCTGGATCAAACTTTCTTTCTTGGGTTTAGAGAGTTTATTTGAAATTATAATGGGTAAGGTATTACCTTGTCCTAAAAATGCATATTTAAGATGCTCGGGAAGCGGTTTCAATTCCAAATCTGGAGTCTACACGATAGAAGGTAGAAGTTTAGTTTCTAATGGGGACAATAATGTATTAACAAATTCATAATCATCAGTTCTATATTCAAATTTGTCTTCATAAGTTGACTCAAAAGTCTCATCTACTAATGAGTCAATCATGTCGACACGGTTTATGCTCAAGATTTTGCTTGGATGGCTAATGGCATCGTAAACATTAAATTCCACGATCTCCCCATCAAATTCCATCGTAAGTGTGCCGCTTCGAACATCGATCTTGGCACTAGCAGTACTAAGGAAGGGTCGGCCCAACAGGAGGTCTAAAGATCTAATAGTGTTGTCCTCCTCCATCTTTATTACGTAGAAATCTACAGGGAAAATAAGTTCATTAACTTTTACCAAGATGTCCTCGAGGACTCCTTCGGGATGCACAATAGACCTATCTGCCAATTGAATAATAACACCTGTTTTCGTCAAAAAACCCGCGTTAAGTGATTCATAAATAGAATAAAGCATTACATTTATGGACGCCCCTAAATCGCACATAGCCTTTTTAATTCCTAAATGGCCAATTTTGCATGGAATAGTGAACATACCCCTATCTTTGCATTTAACCGGCATTTTTCTGCTGTAGCACTGCGGAAACATTTTCACCAACACTTACCTTTTCATTGCCTATTAACTTTCGTTTGTTGGTGCAAAGCTCTTTAAGGAATTTGGCATACCTTGGAATCTGTCTGATGGCATCCAACAGTGGTATGTTGATCTCGACATTTCTGAATGTTTCTAAGATTTCTTTGTCTTCCTTACCTTTCGGACACTAGTTTAGTCGTCCTGGAAATGGAGATTGGATTTTTGGCAGTGGAGGTTCCACTCGGATCTGTTCGTCGTTTTCTGGAGTTTCTTGGGCGATTTCTTGGCCAAGATTCTTGCCAGGAATTGGTTCCAGCACCTTTCCACTTCGCAACGTTACTGTATTTGCATTTTGTCTCGGGTTTGGTTCTGTTTACGACGACAACTTCCCTTGAGAACTCAATTTCTCAATTGACGTGGTCAATTCTCTTATAGATGCCTTCGTTTCTTTTTGGAAATTAAGAGTTTTTTGTTGAAAATCAAGGACATTAGCTGGTAATTTATTGTCCAAAGTTTCCAGAGAATTACCTGAATCTTATGGCTATTGTGGGACTCGATTTTAGTATGGCTGGTTATATCGTGGATTAGCCCCATAACTAAAGTTAGAGTGGTCCCTCCATCCTGGGTTATAGGTATTGGCGTAAGGGTCGTATCGCCTTTGTGGTGGCCCAGGAAAATTTCCCACAGCATCTAAATGGGCCATAGTATGGTCACACAAACTAGGGCACACATTAGTCATTTGTTCAGGTGTAGCACATATTCCACATACTCGGGCTGGTTTTGCTTTTTCTACAACAAGAGAATTCACAATATTAGTAAGTCTATCAAATCTATCCTAAAAGGTAGAATTATTTAGCTGGTGAACCCTTCTAGGGGGTTCAGGATTAGCTCGAAATTGCTGAGAATTTGCCGCCATTGTGGAGATCAAGTCTGTTGCTTGTTCGGGAGTCATGTTGACCAATGCTCCTCCACTAGCGGCGTCTACCATATTCATCTCCATAGGTTTCAGGCCTTCATAAAAGTATTGGAGGAGATATTTCTCTGTTATACCATGTTGTGGGCAACTCGCACACAACTTCTTAAATCGTTCCCAATAGTCGTACAGAGATTCTGCCTCTTTTTTCCTTATTCCCACGATCTCCCTTCTTAACTCAGCCGTTCGTGATGCAGGGAAAAACCTGTTAAGAAATAAGCGAGATAGATCAGCCCAAGTTGTAATAGATCCAGGAGGTAAATAAAATAACCATTCCCTAGCTGAATCTGCTAGGGAAAAAGGGAAAGTGTGCAATTTAATTTGATCCTCAGTTACCCCCTGAGGTTTCATACTCAAACAAACCATATGGAATTCTTTTAAATGCTTGTGGTGGTTTTCATTTTGTAACCCACAGAAAGTTGGCAGTAGCTGACTCAATCCTGATTTTAGCTCGAAATTAGTATCCATAGTATACGCGATACATAGTAGTAGTTGTTCCGTCGGCGCTTCGGCCAATTGCCGAATTGTCTGAGCCTTAGGTTGAGGTGCTAAATTAGGGTTTACGTCAACCCTAGCGTTAAGCACTTCTTCTGGGGAATCGACTTCTAATTTTTTGCCTTCAAAAGTTTGAGTAGGGTTTTCGTTAACCCAAGACTCTGTTTCGTCGTCGATTCTTGTAACATTCCGAAATAGGGCCTAAACAGAATAGTGGTTGCAAAACCACAAATCTGAGGTAGAAAAATTTATTTTATTATTATTTTGAGGTTCATGATATGATTGCATGATTGTGTGAAAATTTCGTGATGAAATTCTATGCATAAAGTGCTTAAGTTGAGATTAGGGACTAAATCGAATAATTTGCAAAACTCGCATTCTAGAAGTTTTTAGTATGAAATTGCTTTGGAATATTAATTAGGAGGGTTTAAATAACAATTTTACCAATTTCTAAGTTCATGGACAAAATAGGACATGGATGGAATTTTAAAAGTTTAATAAGGAAGGGCATTTTGGTCATTTGGATATTAAATGAAATAAAAAGGGAAAAATAACACAAAATTCATCATCTTCTTCATTAGCATGAAATTTCAATGGTTCTCCATAGCTAGGGTTTGTTTCAAGCTTTCAAGCTCCATAATCAAGAAGAGTGAAATTCGGGAGTAGATCAGGGAAAAGAAAAAGTAAAGGACTAAATTGTAAAGTTTAGTCACATTTTGTATCAAGGTAAGTTTACAGTAAATAAATGCAATATTCTTTTATTTTACATTATTATTGTCAATTTCTAGCATTTATGTACTTATTTTCTTTGAATATTTAAAGTCGAATTAAAGGCGAAGTGACAGAGAAAAAGCATTAGGAAGCCCCGTTTGAACCTTAGGAATTTTAGGATATTGGGGTTGACAGGACAGGACAGGACAGAAATGAGCCATGTAAGTCCATATCAGTTATATGGCTTTGGAGACAGGAATGAGCCATGTAAGCCCATATTATATATATATGGCATTGGAGACAGGAATAATTCATGTAAGTCCATGTCGAAGACATGGCATTGGCAGGATATTGATAGATAGGAACGACCCTAGTATCCTTAGTATTCCGAGTGGTTCAACGGGTCATTATACACGTTAAATTACAGTGAATTATCAGTAAAAGGGAAGGTAGATTATATTTATGAAGAGTGAAACGTCAGGTAAGAAAGAAGGTAAGTGAGTAAAGAAGAAGGTAGAAAATGAGAAGTAAAGAAAGTTTATGAGGCTAGGTGACATTATGTATAATTATTCATTATGTGGAATGTTGTAATTTATTTGCTTGTAAGCTTACTAAGCCTAGTGCTTACTCTCTTTATTTTCTTTTTCTTATAGTTTTTATCAAGCCACTCGGGGATCGAAGGAAACATCGGAGACCCGATCACACTATCGAAGAAATCACATTGGTATAGTTAGACGTTTCGTTTTGTGTATGACATGTATAGGAACTTGGTTTCTTTTGATATGATATGATCAATGAATGATATGTAAATACTTGCTAGTGATTAGCTAATAGAGTGGCTAATGATATACATGTTTAATAGTATGTATGATTAAGTAGTAACTATCACATGAAAACTAAGAAAAATGTGAAAGTAACTTAAAAATAGATTCAAGTATCAGAAACAACGGGATTTTGAAAAATCACAAGAAATTTTAGAGACATGGGCTGATGGTGACTAATATATGAAATTAAAGCTCGTTGTGTCTAATTTCATATGGAATAAGCAAAACAGGTAAAGGTTTTGTATTTTATAGGGTATCTGAGTTTTGGTGAAATAGGGCCAGAGCGATTTCTGGATCCCCTATTCCAACTTTATAAATTCACCATAAATGTTAAAAAATAATTAGGTGGTCTACTTTATATGGTTAGAATCCTTATTGAATCTAGTTTTAATAGAAACAAACAGTATAGTCATATGATTTTTTTACAGAGAGAAAAGTGGTTCGTAGTAAGTAGAGGCTAGTGCAGTCGAATTCTGAAACAGGGATAACTTTAACTAATAAACTGTACTAATTGGCTAAGTAAAAAATTCTAGAAAAAAATTAGTAGATAGATATATGAGTCTAGTTTCAGGAAAAATTTATGGATCTTAATTTTGAGTTTTGAAACTCGAGAAATGAATTTTTAAGCAACCATGATGCAGAAAAATAGTTTATTCTGAAAATTAAAATAAGTGGTTTAGAGTTGTTTAAAAGGTAAGATAAGTTTAGTAACACCTCAAGCTTGACTCCGATGACGGTTTCGGGCGTGGGAGCGTTACAATTATGATTCTTAGTGGTGGATTACTTTGAGTCCCAACCACCGCTGATTGCTTTTTCTTTAGCTTTGTTTCCTTGCGATTAGCTCTTGTAGTCTTTTCAATCTCCGAATCAAACGCAAGAGTTCCTGGAGTAGATCTGGTCATAAAAAAAAACAAGATCAGTACGTTATCGATCCCCGGCAACGACGCCAAAATTTGATGTGGTCATTGAGAGAACCAAAAATATCCTATTCCCTATAAAATAATGAAAACGAACAGTAAAGGGGAAGTAGGGTCGAATCCTTAGGGATTGGATTATACGAATGCTTGTTTCTCGAAATCCTGGGCAGAATCGTGCCAAGAAAACCTGCATGACAGAAAAAAATAAAAAAATAACAGAATTAAAGATTTGATTTGGAAAAAATAAAAAATAGAATCTAAAGTTGACTGAAATTGTGATTACGAAAATAATAAAAATAATAAAGAGACTTAAAGGAAAAGAGATTCTTATTATTAGATTCCAGCCTCCAGTTGTCTCATTCCGCCTTAGGTTCAATCCTCAACTTTTAAATAACCCTTCTCAACTCAAGTAAGCTAGTTTTAGTGGAAGAGGACGCCTACGACCACCAGCTCCAAAGATTAGACTTACGGTTTTAGGGAACCTGACTCTAGCCAGTAATTTAGGCTAGATCAACGCTTCTCAATGGCGAATCCCACGCCATTTTGTCTCTTTCGCTCGCCACCTTCTGACGCAATAAGTTAACGAACTGACTATGTAATCCTTCCAAAACATACAAAGCGGTCGCCTTTGCGTATGCTGAAAAGCTTACTTCTTAAGGGCATAGGATGGAAGCGTCAGCCCGTAGTGCGGAGAAACGATGAATACTTGGCGAGAAGGCTAAGTACGGATTCTAGGCCTCAAGAACCCTTTTTGGGGAATATTGATAACTTCGACTAGATAGGTTTTAGTGGCTCATGATAATGGTGGAAAAGAAAATAAATATAAAAAGGGAAAAGGGAATTTTATTGAAAGAAAATATGAATAAACAAAAGCCTAGACTTTCAGGGGGGAGAGTGTTTACAGAAAAAGTTGAACACCAAATAGAGTCACTTCACCCCCTATTTATAGTGCTAGGGAGATGTAAATTCTAAAAAGATAAATACATTTAATTAAAGATAATTAAAGATAATTAAAATAAAATCCTAAAATTAAATAATCCTAATAATTATTTTAATATTAATTATCCTAATATAAATAACATCGAGTCTTATTAAATAAAATCTCTTCTTTTTGCGTTTTTAGTCCTTGTGTCTTCCATGCTCGCTCTTTTGGCACAATCTTTTTCCTGTGTCGCATATCAGCCCATTGTGTCTCCAAATTCGCACTTTTGTCCCTTAATTTTGTTTTTACCTCCAAATCAGTCCCTAATTGATAAAAAGACATAAATAGCTCAAATTAGTAGGATCAAGTTCAGAATAAACACATGATTAATACATAAAAATACGTTATTCTAGAGCATTATCAAGCACGCACCCAATCTATTCAAGGAGGCGTCGTTATATACCACATATTCCTTTCCCGATTGTGGTTGCACTAAAACTTGGGCTTCGGTTAATAAAGCCTTTAATGTCTCAAAACTCTATTGGTACTTATCTGTCCATTCGAACTTGACCTCTTTCTGTAGCAACCTCGTCATCGGAGTGGCTATCATAGAGAATCCTTTAACGAATCGTCAGTAGTACCCCACTAAGCCTAGGAAGCTTCTAATCTCCTGTACATTCCTCAACGATTTCCACTCAACAATAGCTAAGATCTTACTCGGATCAACTCTAATCCCATCACCCGATACAATGTGTCCTAAGAATCTGACCTTTCGGAGCCAAAACTCACTTTTACTAAACTTGGCATACAACTGCTTATCTCTTAAGGTCTGCAAAACAGTTCTTAAATACTCTGTGTGCTCTCTTTCATCACAAGAATAAATTAATATATCATTGATAAAGACCAAAATGAACTTATCTAAATACGGTAAAAATGTGATTCATTAAGTCCATGAACACCGCAGGGGCATTTGTTAAACCAAAGCAGTTTTCGACACATCTTGCTACTTTACTCTGAGCTAGTAATAACCGAAACTCAAGTCAATCTTTGAAAACACAGTGGCTCATTTCAGTTGGTCAAATAGATTGTCAATTCTTGGCAAAGGATATTGGTTCTTCACAGTCACCTTGTTGAGTTGTCTGTAGTCTATACATAACCTCATCAACCCGTCTTTCTTTTTCACAAAAAGTACAGGAGCACCCCACGGAGAATAGCTCAGTCTTGCAAAACCCTTATTCGTTAACTCTTGCAGCTGCACTTTCAACTCCTTTAACTCCATCGGAGCCATCCTATACAGAGCAATCGAGATAGGTGCCGCACCAGGGACTAACTTGATACCAAGCTCAACTTTCCTAGTTGGGGGTAATCCGGGAAATTCTTTCGAAAACACATCTGGGTACTCACATACCACTGGTACTGACTCGATCTTCACTTCAGATACTTGAGTATTCAACACAAAAGCGAGAGAAGCTTCGAACCCTTTTCTCAAGTATCTTTCCGTAGTCAAAGACGATATTACTACAGGCAAGCTATCCGCTTCACCTGACTCAACCCGAAGAACATCCCCGCTTTCACATTTCAACTCGATAACTTTTCGTCCATAATCCACTACAACACCATGAGAAGTCAACTAGCCCATACTGAGGATTACATCGAATTCGTCAAACGGAAATAGCATAAGGTTAGCAGGAAAATAATGACCTCTAATTGTTAAGGGACAGTTTCTATATACTCGGTCTACTAACACATGTTTGCCTAACGGGTTAGACACTTGTACCACAATTTCAGTGGACTCAACTAGCATGTTCATACTGGGTATCAATTTTATACAAATATAGGAATGGGTAGACCCCGGGTCAATCAAAGCAGCAATAGGTATATCATGGATGGAAAAGGTACCCGTAATTACATCAGGAGACACATCTTTACGGGCGCAAATGGCGTAAGTCCTTGCAGGCGCTCTGCCCTCGAACCTTACAGTAGCATCTCTAGGTACACCTCTACTACTAGCCCCACTTCCCGGGTTCTTATGTGGTCTACCCCTCAAAGAGGCATTACTCGATCTCACACCTTGATCCTTATCTTTCTCGACCATCTCGAGACAGCTACGAATAAAATGGTCCAGTGACCCACATTTGAAACAGCTTATTTCATTACCTTGACACTCATCAAAATGATGTCTATCGCACTATGAACATTCTGGTTTGTTTGGTCGAGCATTACCAACATTAGTGATAGAAGTGGTTTGAGCTTTAAACACTTCATGTTGCTTGTTCTTATTTCTGCTCGAGAATCATACTCATTTGATCGAGCAAAACTCTCTCGATCTCTTGGATGAGGTTTGGTGTGATTTCCCCATCTTTCTTTTCTTTGAGTCACGAGACTCGATGTCAGCTCTTCTCTTCTCTTTGGCCAATTCTTCGGCCTTGTAAGCTCTCCCAACAAGTACCACAAACTCCCTCAACTCTAAGATGCCAACTAATAGATGGATCTCTTCATTCAGACCATCTTCAAACCTCTTGCACATGGTGGCTTCTATAGATACGCACTCCTGTACATATTTGTTGAGCCTCACAAACTCGCGCTCGTACTCTATCACTATCATACGGCCTTGCTTTAGTTCAAGGAATTCTTTCCTCTTTTGGTCAATAAACCTTTGGTCAATATACTTTTTATGGAACTTTTCTTGGAAGAATTCCCAAGTTACTCTCTCTTTTGGTACCACTGACACGAGAGTATTCCACCATTGGTAGGCCAAGTCTCATAGAAGTGACACTACACACTTCATGCACTCCTCCGGCGTGCACGATAGCTCATCAAATACTTTGATGGTATTTCTAACCAGAACCCTGTTCTCTCAGGTTCATCATCAACACTAGCCCAAAATTCCTCAGCCCCATGCTTTTAAATTCTATCCACTGGAGGTTTCTCTCTCCTAACCATTTCTATTCCATGAGGAGTTATAGGAGTAAGCTATGGGATCAAAGGAGGTAGGGGAGGTGGAGTGTTCAAATTCGCATGACAAACTTTGAGTACCAAGAATCCATCATACGGAGGTAGGCTTCTCTAACCCCTCCGCCCTGACTTATCGTCATGGGCTCACTTTTAACTGGTGTGGTCCCTTCAGCAAGAACTGGCTCACTACTTTCCACATCGTCCACCATAGCTCTGTCGGGATCCATTTACTATATAAAAACATGATTTATATTCTTTAGGAGTTGTCACACTATCAATATACAACTTTCGCATGTATAGCTAAATTGTACTCACGCTAGGTTAGTCCTAGAATCGACTAAACCATAGCTCTGATACCACTAAATGTAACACCCCTTACCCGAGTCTGAGGCCAGGACTGAGTACGAGGCAATACTAAACTAAACACATGCATTCCAATATTTACAAATCATAAAAACTTGATCAAACTTAAAACTTTTCAAACATTGTCTAGAAATCCTTATTATGGGCCTACGAGGCCTAAAACAGACTTTAAGGACGATTCAGAACCAAACTGAGTCCTTTAAAGAACTCTGGAAAATGGCTCTTGAAATAGGGGCACACGCCTGTGTGGAAGGGGTGACACGCTAGTGTGGCCTTCTTAACATGGCCGTGTTGAAGGCCCGTACAGTTCACATAGCCTAAACACATTGGGACACGTTTGTGTCCCTAACCCGTGTGGAATTAATTCCTAATTCAAGCCTACAGGGATTTTCACACGGCCTGGCACACGCCCAAGTCCATGGCCCGTGTCCCTCACATAGCCATGACACGCCCGTGTCTCAACCCGTGTCCAAAAACCTTGACTGTAACACCCTGAATTTGGGCCTAGAAATTTTGGGCCTTGAGCATGAGAGCGGTTGAAAGCAGCTTATAATATTTTGTTGTCCATGTAAATTTCAATAATAAAGGCTTGTTTTAGTGGTTAAGTGTGCTGAGAAGTGTTGGAGAAGTCCAGGGTTCAAATCTGGACTCTAGCAAAAATTTTGGTTTAAGGTGAATCAAACCCTGGGTGTAGTAGGTAGGCCTTAAGAATATTGTTGGAGAAATTGTGACACAAAAAGCCTTGTGGCTTAGTGGCAAGTAGCGTATGGAGCATTTAAGGGGAGGCATGGGTTCGAATCCCATGGCAAGCAAAGAGCATTTATTTTGTTAACAGGGGGTGGCAAGAGTTGGTGTTGAATTTAAACTCTGATGATGGAGGAATCCCACATCGAGAAGCTAACATAAGAGTGGATGCGAAGTTGGATTTAAATAGAGAGAACCATAAGGAGAGTAAAGGTACCTTTCTTGGCTGATCCCTTTCGCTTTATGGCGTGCTCGTTTGGGGTGGGCGTCAGCTAAGAGTGCTCAGAGCATGGATTAACTCCAGTCTCCAATCAGGTGTGAATATTCTCGCTACTCTAGCTGTAGGATGGCTACTTCGGGCTGCGATGGGCCTAAAGGGGTCATGTGGGCCCAATGGGCCTACGGGCCCAATTGGATAAGTTGTTTGATTGTGTAGTAAATTTTGGACTAGGCTAGGTGAATCTCATATCTGTGGCTAGATTTGGGCTAAAAGGGCCACACGAGCGTCCCATTCGTATTGTTATCCCTGCTTAGAATACTTTAGTTTACCAAATTACTGAAATACCCTCGACTTGTAAAATTACCAAAGTACCCCCGATTTATAAAATTACCCAAATATCCTCGACTTGTAAAATTACCGAAATACCCTCAGTTTGCAAAATTACTAAAATACCCTTGGTTTACAAAATTACCAAAATACCCTCGATCAATAAAATTACCAAAATACCCCTGGTTTATAAAATTACCAAAATATCCCTAATTTGTGAAATTACCAAAATACCCTTGGTTTACAAAATTACCAAAATACCCTTGTAGGGTAGAATTACTAAGATACACCTGTAGGGTAGAATTACTGAAATACCTCTGTAGGGTAGAATTACCGAAATACTCCTGTAGGGTAGAATTACCGAAATACCCCTATAGGGTAGAATTACTGAAATACCCCTATAGGGTAGAAATACCGAAATACCCCTGTAGGGTAGAATTACCGAAATACCCTTGTAGGGTAGAAATACCGAAATACCCCTGTATGGTAGAATTACCGAGATACCCTTGTGGGGTAAAATTACCATTTTGCCCCTAGGGTGTTAATTGATTGTTTTGCCCTTGTGGGTAAGTGATTGACTTGGACTGTGTGGTTGACGGATTTGATTATGAATATATGTTGGTGATATGAATGACTTGACTGTGACTGTTTGATTCAAATATGGGCATGATATTCTAATTCTGTATGTTGTATGCCATGACATTTATATCTGTTGCATGGGTTATGGGTTATATTGATGGAGGAAGTACTGAAAGTGGCTTGCCCACGTACTGGAGGCTTTGCCTCAACTTACTGATAACTGAGCAGCAATGCTGCAACTGTGGAGTGTAGGGCTGGGTGGGTTGAGCTATTCCCCACATGGAGTGTAGGGCTGGTACAGGTGGAGTGTAGCGGTTGCTTATAGGCTGGATTGGGTTGGGATTGCATTCACATTCTGATTTTTGATTCTGTTACCTGATACTGATTCTAATTTTGATTCTGTTACCTGATACTGATTCTGATTTTGATTTTGTCACCTAATTTCGATTCTGATTCTGATTCTAATTCTGATAATGTTTCTTATTCTGTAATGGGTTCAAGCCCATCTAGTACTGTCTGTTATAGTGGGCTAAGGCCCAATTGATACTGAAACTGTAAGTAAGGCTGGGGCCAGACTTTTAATTCTTTTATATGACTGACTATTCCTTTTTATAGTAGGGGGATTTCACACTGAGTTTTCATAAACTCACCCCGTTTATTAACCTTTCAGGTAATTTCTAGCCTTAGAAGGATCGGAGCTGCGAGGGGCTCGGAGGAAGCCACACATACTGTTTATTTTATAGTTTTGATTACTACTTTTAAATGTTTTATGTGGGTTGTAGTAAATCCGTTGTAATTTTCTGGATTTCAAATTTGAAATTTTACTTATTGTTCTTATAATTTCTAGTATTAGAACACGGTTTTCAAAAGCAACTACTGTTGTTCAAAACATCACGTATCCGCAATTGTTTTTAAATCAAGCTTCCACAACTCCCAAGATTTTTACAAGGTTGTTAAGAATGTTATTCAATTGAGGTTTCTAACAAGGTTTAAAAAGGGTATAAGTTTTTAATTATTAAGAAGGGTTTTTAATGGAAACATGGTTTTCGAAAAACACTTCAATGTGACATGCCAAATTCGAGCCAAACTTCCAGGCCAGGTTTGGGGTGTTACATTTAGTGGTATCAGAGCCAGGGTTGCAACAACTCGGCTGTGGATTGGGTTTTCAAAGGTTGAATTTTAAAAAATTACTTTCAACCACGTGGTCAGTTTGAAGTATTTCTCTTAAAAAGTGTGGCAAACCGAGTCTCCGGCGTCGAATCCGTAAGTTTTCTGAATACTTTTGTCTATTTAGAAATTGAAATACCGTGGATTCTTTAGATATTGGTCTGAATTTAAATTTGGTATTTATTTTATGTGGATGTGATGTTTGGGTATAGAAATCGTATATATGTGTGATAAATATGTGTCTGCTTCAGTGAATAAGTGTTGCATGTATGAGATGTTTCAAGTTCTAGTTGATGTGTGATAGTGATAGTAGGATCAAAGTGCGTAGCGGTAGCGTAGTGGGGTAGATGTTACATGACCACCCTGTTAGATGGAAATTTCGGGGAAGAAATTTCTTTAAGGGAGGTAGAGTTGTCACAAACTGAATTTGGGCCTAGAAGTTTTGGGCCTTGAGCATGGAGCGGTTGAAGGCAGCTTATAATATTTTGTTGTGCGTGTAAATTTCATTAATAAAGGCTTGTTTTAGTGGTTAAGTGTGCTGAGAAGTGTTGGAGAAGTCCTGGGTTCAAATCTAGACTCTAGCAAAAATTTTGGTTTAAGGTGAATCAAACCCTGGGTGTAGTAGGTAGGCCTTAAGAATATTGTTGGAGAAATTGTGACACAAAAAGCCTTGTGGCTTAGTGGCAAGTAGCATATGGAGCATTTAAGGGGAGGCATGGGTTCGAATCCCATGGTAAGCAAAGAGCATTTATTTTGCTAACAGGGGGCGGCAAGAGTTGGTGTTGAATTTAAACTCTGATGATGGAGGAATCCCACATCGAGAAGCTAACATAAGAGTGGATGCGAAGTTGGCTTTAAATAGAGAGAACCATTAGAAGAGTAAAGGTACCTTTCTTGGCTGATCCCTTTTGCTTTATGGCGTGCTCATTTAGGGTGGGCGTCGGCTAAGAGTGCTCGGAGCGTGGATTAACTCCAGTCTCCAATCAGGTGTGTATATTCTCGCTACTCTAGCTGTAGGATGGCTACTTCGGGCTGCGATGGGCCGAAAGGGGTCATGTGGGCCTAATGGGCCTACGGGCCCAATTGGATAAGTTGTTTGATTGTGCAGTAAATATTGGACTAGGCTAGGTGAATCTCATATCTGTGGCTAGATTTGGGCTAAAAGGGCCACACGAGCGTGTGGGCCCATTTGGGCCGAGAAGGGCTTTAAGCCCATTCGTATTTTTATCCCTGCTTAGAATATTTTAGTTTACCAAATTACCAAAATTCCCTCGGCTTGTAAAATTACCAAAGTACCCCCGATTTATAAAATTACCCAAATATCCTCGACTTGTAAAATTATCGAAATACCCTCAGTTTGTAAAATTACTAAAATACCCTTGGTTTACAAAATCACCAAAATACCCTCGATCAATAAAATTACCAAAATACCCCTGGTTTGTAAAATTACCAAAATACCATTGATTTGTGAAATTACCGAAATACCCTTGTAGGGTAGAATTACCGAAATACCCTTGTAGGGTAAAATTACTGAGATACACCTGTAGGGTAGAATTACCGAAATACCCCTATAGGGTAGAATTACCGAAATACCCCTGTAGGGTAAAATTACCGAAATACCCTTGTAGGGTAGAATTACCGAAATACCCCTATAGGGTAGAAATACTGAAATACCCCTGTAGGGTAGAATTACCGAGATACCCTTGTGGGGTAAAATTACCATTTTGCCCCTAGGGTGTTAATTGACTATTTTGCCCTTGTGGACAAGTGATTGACTTGGACTGTGTGGTTGACGGATTTGATTGTGAATATATGTTGGTGATATGAATGACTTGACTGTGACTGTTTGATTCAAATATGGGCATGATATTCTGATTCTGTATGCTGTATGCCATGACATTTATATCTGTTGCATGGGTTATGGGTTATATTGATGGAGGAAGTACTGAAAGTGGCTTGCCCATGTACTGAAGGCTTTGCCTAAACTTACTGATAACTGAGCAGCAATGCTACAACTGTGGAGTGTAGGGCTGGGTGGGTTGAGCTATTCGCCACATGGAGTGTTGGGCTGGTACGGGTGGAGTGTAGCGGTTGGTTATAAGCTGGATTGGGTTGAGATTGCATTCACATTCTGATTTTTGATTCTGTTACCTGATACTGATTTTGATTTTGATTCTGTTACCTGATACTGATTCTGATTCTGATTCTGTTACCTAATTCTGATTCTGATTCTGATTCTAGCTTTGATAATGTTTCTTATTCTGTAATGGTTTAAAGCCCATCTGGTATTGTCTGTTATAGTGGGCTAAGGCCCAATTGATACTAAAACTATAAGTAAGGCTAGGGCCAGACTTTTAATTCTTTTATATGACTGACTATTCCTTTTTATAGTAGGGGGATTTTACACTGAGTTTTCGTAAACTCACCCCGTTTATTAACCTTTCAGGTAATTTCCAGCCTTAGACGGATCAGAGCTGTGAGGGGCTCGGAGGAAGCCACACACACTGTTTATTTTATAGTTTTGATTATTACTTTTAAATGTTTTATGTGGGTTGTAGTAAAGCCGTTGTAATTTTCTGGATTTCAAATTTGAAATTTTACTTATTGTTCTTATAATTGCTAGTATTAGAACACAGTTTTCCAAAGCAACTACTGTTGTTCAAAACATCATGTATCCGCAATTGTTTTTAAATCAAGCTTCTGCAACTGCCAAGATTTTTACAAAGTTGTTAAGAATGTTATTCAGTTGAAGTTTCTAATAAGGTTTAAAAAGGGTATAAGTTTTTAATTATTTAGAAGGGTTTTTAATGGAAACATGGTTTTCGAAAAACACTTCAATGTGACATGCCAGATTCGAGCCAAACTTCCAAGCCGGGTTTGGGGTGTTACATTGACATTCAGTTTCTGATGTCAGCAACCATTTAAGGGCACACAGCCAAGGTGCACGCCCGTGTTCTAGGCTATGTGGTGAATTTAATTCCACATTTAAGGTGCAGATTTCACGCGGCCTGGGCACACGCCCATGCCCAAAGGCCATGTCCTCTAAACGACTGAGACACACGGTCGTGTCTCTACCCATGTGTTTACTACCCTACATACTGACTTGAAATTTTAAGGTACAGGGACACACAGCTGGAGAACACGCCCATGGTGCTGATCGTGTGTTGCACACGACATAAACACATGCCCATGTCTACCCGTATAGACAAATACAAAGTTATCTACCAACCCTTTTTGCCACCCTTACTTGCACCAACCTACACAACAACAAATATCTCCAATCCACACAGAAATATAAGACTAAATCAACCGCAACATGACATTCAAATGTAAACCTCATGACACTCTAACAAACAAAACATGCATTTGATCATTCATACATTTTATTCATCTATGGAAGGATCATCATTTACAATTATCAATAATGAATATTAGCCGTTAAACATGACCTAAAAAAAAGAAGGTTTTCGTCCCAAGCCAACACAATTGGCTAACTTAACAATATGACACATAACAAAAAGATTCAATCCCTATACATACGATACTTAAGATAATAAAACTAACTATACCAAAAGCTTCGAGTGATAATGTGAGCGATGCCTCCGACGTTCTTTGATCCACGGACTAATTTGGCTGCACTATAAGAAAATGGAAAGGAATAGGGTAAGCACAAGGCTTAGTAAGTTGCATGTAAAATATCGAAAAACAACCATGTTACCACCTGTGATCATACCCTCAATATATCATAACTCGCACAAAGAGTAAATCTTTATAACACAACTTACTCATGTTCATTCCTCGCTATTCATACAACAAGAATAGAGTTCACGTATCATCAATTTCATATAAGCACCTGTACCACTCACAACATGGTCATAAGCGCTATCATTTTGATATAAACCGTAAATTTCCCATTGAACCCTTTGGAATACTACAAGATAATCACTAAGTCTCAAACATAGGGTACGATGTTGACGCCTTATTCCAAACATGGTCTTATACTGGCTCTCACATCTCAGTCAATGTCATGTCCTAGACAGGTCTTACATTGACTTCCACACATCAAGGTCGATGCCATGTCCCAGATAGGTCTTACACTGGCTCTCACTTATTTGTGTCGATGCCATGTCCCAGGCAGGTCTTACACTAACACACCTCAAGCCGATGCCATGTCCAAGATAGGTCTTACACTAGCTTGCACATCTTGAGGTCAATGTCGTGCCCCAGACAGGTCTTACACTGGTTCTCATCTATCGGTTCCGACGCTATGTCCCAGACAAGTCTTACACTAGCAGACACATCACCTAAATGTCATGACATGGATATCCAAATTATTCCTAAGGTTCAACCAGGAGTCTCTACTACATCAATTCTCATCATGCACATTCATAGTAATAGTCCACAATTTATGCCATATTGATTATACAATACATAAATACAGATAAGTTACATTATTTATGTACAATTTACCTCGGTACATAAAATGTAGGCGACTAATTGTATTTAATTCGCTTGCTTGGCTTTTCCCTAGTCTAGGTCTGGATTGCGTATTTCTTGATCTATAATAATAAAATTTCACTTATTTAATCATCACATTAACAAAAACATACTACAATTCACAATTCGGTAAAATGATGGTTTTGCCCTTAGACTTTACAAAAATTATGATTTTGCCCTTAGGCTCGTAAATCAATTTTTATCATGTTTCCTTATTAACCAA
Organism: Gossypium hirsutum; assembly: GCF_007990345.1. NCBI lineage: Eukaryota > Viridiplantae > Streptophyta > Magnoliopsida > Malvales > Malvaceae > Gossypium > Gossypium hirsutum. Next base: position 43,440,354 of record NC_053435.1, on the reverse strand, counting down.
GCCTAGACAAACTCTTTTTATACCTATAGCAACTCACAATTTCAAACATTTCACACAATTACCACCTATTTTACAAGCTTTACAAAATAGCCCATTTAGGTGTTTTCATGAAACCCCTTTTCACAAAAGTTGTTTATTTAACAACCAAGATTCTTTTTCTTCCATAAAATTTCAACTAAAAACATAAATGCTTTCATGGAAAAACCCTATACTTTCATCCATTTTGCAAAATAGTCCCCTTACTAGAAAGCTCACGTTACAAGGTGTCCAAAAATACAAAAATCATCAAAAATAACCTTCTAAATGACTTACTTGCAAGAGATACAAATTGCTGATATTTTTAGCTCTCTAAACCCCCTTATTTTATGAAAAATTCAGTGGAAAAGATGACACTATAGCCTCTCTTTTCTTTATTTTTATTTTTGTCAAATAAGTCACCAAATGTCCACCTAACCTAGTCAACATGACTCTCTTTGTCCCCTATGGCAGGCCACATCTTTTAAAAAGGTCCAATTTCACTTTAAAGACCCTAAATTTTGGTTCTCTAGCTATTTTACACCTTTAGCTAATGAAATAAAACTTTTGTCCCTTATGCGATTTAGTCCTTTTTTGCAATTGAGCATGCAATCGCTAAAATTATTTCACCAAAATTTTCATGCACTCATATAATCATGCGACAACACATAAAATAATATTAAAAATAATTTCTCCGACTTTGGGTTAGTGGTTCTGAAACCACTATTCTGACTAGGCCCAAAATCAAGTTGTTACACACACGGCTGAGACACACGCCTAAGTCTCTGCCTTTGCGGATGAAAATAGGCTATTTTACAAGCCACATTTCTCACCCAATTTGGAACCAACCTAAACTCAACATTTTGCACATACACAAGTCATAAATAGGCATCCAAAACAAGCCAAAATCAAGCCTTAAACATGTAATATCTTCACATACAATCAATATGCCCTTAGGCACCTCAAATAACAATTATAACATGTATATCTAAACATTCAATATATCCAATTATTTAACTAACTTATATGCATATTCGTACCAAAACTTACCATGTAGGTCATCAATAAAAACATACCATTTAGGACCATTTATGTACTTGATCTCTAGCATCAAATGGTCATATAAGTCACTTGTAACTTGTGCACTAAAAACACCAATACAAACCATTCAAAACTAACATCATTATACATATATGCTTTCCACAACAAGCACTAAATCACTCCAAATTATAATACATATCCATATGTATATTCAACTACCATTTAATTTTCATCCATCAACCATAAATCAATTCACATATTAACCATACCAAACCACACATCAAACGTGATAAGGCCATTTATATATACATAGCAAAATATACCAAATGTAACAGCCTGATTTGGGCCTAGTCGGAATAATGGTTTCGAGACCACAAATTCGAAGTAAGAAAATTTGTTTTTATTATGTTTTTATGATCTAAAATTTCATAGAATGATTTTTGAAAATCTCGTTCAAAAATTTTGACGTTTGGCCACTCAATTTAGTCAAAAGGACTAAATTGTAAAAAATGCAAAAGTTGAGTTCTACATGTTAGACGTGTCCAATTGTTATTAAATTTTAAATTTGAGGTCCTTATATGGTAATTAAACCATTGGTTAAGTTGGTGGACAAAAATGGACATGGTTAGGCATGTTTCCAAAGTTTTTCATTAAGGGCATTTTGGTCATTTAGTTATTAAAATGAGTTAGAAACAAAATTAAAAGCCAATTTTTGTCCATCTTCAACCCCTTGGCCGAAACTTGCATGGAGAAACCATGGCTAGGGTTTTTCAAGATTCCAAGCTTAATTGTAAGTCTGTTCTAGCCCCGTTTTTAATGATTTTTACGTTTTTAAAATCCTCGTAACAAGATCTATCTATTTATACCATTTATTTGAGCTAGGGTTGATGTTTAAAAATTTACCCATGTATGATATGTATGTGTTTTGATGTTTCATGGTAGATTTTGAAAGTTTGATGTGTAAGAAAGGACTTTTACTAAGTGATTTTCGGTGAAAGCGTTCAAAAGGACTAAATTGTAAAAGTTATAAAAATGTAGTAAAAGTATGTTCTAATGAAAATTGTGGGATTTTATAGTTATGAAAATGATTTGGCTAGGCTTGTATGTTAAAGAAATTGAATAAAAAATCATTTTAGGAGCCTAGGGGCAAAAGTGTAAATATGATAAAGTTTAAGGGAAAAAACATAATTTTTCCATAGTATGATTTTTGGGTCACATTGAATAATGTGACTAATAAGTGGGCTAAATGTGATTTTATAGATCAAAGAAAACGAGATTCAAGCTTAGAACGAGGGAAAACGAGTAATTGACGATTAGGTCCCTCTCTGTCGTTTTTGGTGTCGAGGTAAGTTCATGTGTAAATAATGCAATATTATGATCATATTTTTAATGCTTTATTAATGTATGAGTTTCTATGTTTAAATTGTTATGATGAGTGCATGAACGATGTTATGGACTATGAGAATGACATTGTAAACGAGTTCGACAATGATGTGACATTGAGAAAATCTTGTTTGAACTTTAGGAATAATTTAGGATACAATGTGACATGTCACTAGGAACCATGTGATTTATGATCTCATTAGATATGTGATATATGTTTATGTGGTTCCGGGTGTTGGTCTTGTAAGTCCTACTGGTGGCTGGGTAGTCCAGCATGTGTTGCGGATACCTGACAACTTATGTGAGCAGCCCGTGTAGCTACGTCCTGATCGACAGCTTGTATTAGCAGACCCTTGAGTAGCTCGAGAATTAGCTTTTATGTGCTATGTGATATGAGGCAGCTTTAGCTACGTATGTGGCACTATTGTGCGAGCCTTCCGTGTATCCAGTAGTATTCTGAGTGTTCAACGGGTAAATCAAAGATGAGTATGAGAATGAAATTACTACGAGTAAATAGGCATGCACGTAAGCCTATAATTGTAAATTCATGATAATTGTGGAAATAATTGTTTATTAACCATTGTGATTGATTAGTGTACATACTTGTGATGTTGGATATATGATAAATATAAATGATGATTACATGTTAGGCTTTTGGGTCGAATTGTGATGTGATTCAATATGTTTACATGCTTAAATTGTATTTCAATAGGTATGTTAAGAACGAGAAAGTATGTGACTATATTATGAGTGGTACAGGTATGTACACTGATGTCACAGCCCTAATTTGGCCCTAGTCAGAAAGTGGTTTCGGGATCACAAAACCGAGTCCCAAAAATAATCAAATGTTATATTATGTGTTTATTTCATGTGAAAGTGCATGTGTGAAAATCCCATGCTTTGATTCTGCCATTTGTGAGTGAAATTATGAAATAGGACCTATGTGAAAATTTTTGAAAATGCTATAGGCTAATATGTAGTGGCCTAATAAATAGTAGTGCAAAATAGGAGGATTTGCATGTCAAACTCCCCATTTTATGTGTAGTGGCCGGCCATGGTGTTAATGGTAGACAACATGTGCAAATTTTTTTATTGAAGTTATGGCATAAGTATGGCACAAATAATATATGTTATTTTGTGTCATAAAATGTTTAGTAATAGAATAACAAAAAGGAAGAAAAGGAAGGTTTTTGTTCATTCTTGTTCATGAAAGCTGAAAATAGAAGAGAAAGGAGAGGAAAAGAGCTCTTGAATGTTCGGTCACTTAGGGAAGAAAAATCCAAGGTAAGTTCATGGTAGTTTGCTTCTATCTTGATGTTCATGAGTTCTTCTTGATTCTACCCTAACTCATGAAGCATATTTTGATTTTTGGTTGTGTTGTGAGCATTCGGTCATGAATTAAAATGAAGGAAATAGTTGTTGTTTCATGTCATTTTGATGAAAAATGGAAGATAGGTGAAGTTGAGCCAAGCAAATGAGCATGCATGTGCCTTAGATGCTAAGGGAAAAATCAGCTAACATGTTGTGCTTTAAAATGATGAAATGAAGATTATGCTTAAGTAAAATTATAGATATGTGATGATTGATTGGTGATATGCATGTTTAAATAACATGCATAAAAGGTATGTGTGAAAGAGTGATTTGGTAATAAATCTGTTTGGGACAGCAGCAGTAACGTGATTTTGGAAAATCACCATAAATTGTGGGAGATGAGTTAGAAGCTGAATAAATTACTTAATTAAATCTTAATGAGTCTAGTTTCTTATAAAACAAACCATGTAAGCAAAAGAATTTCCAATAATGAGATATTTGAAGTGATGTGGGACAGGGTCAGAATGACTTCTAGATCCTCTGTTCTATCTTTATAAAATCATTATAAATTGTACAAAAATTTTCATAAGATAAAATTTATATGCTTAGACTCCTTAATGAGTCTAGTTTCAAATGAAATAAACTAGAACATATTTTGAATTCTGTACAATGAGAAATTTGATTCGTAGTGAGGAGTGGTTAGATTAGTTAAATAGTGAAACAGGGGAAACTTTAAGAAAAATCTGGTATTGATTGGCCAAACCAAAAATTCTGAAAATTTTATGGATAAAATATATATGAGTCTATCTTCAGGGAAAATTAACGTCACTTGATTTGGAGTTTCGTATCTCTATTTATAAATGATTTAGTGACTGTTGCTTAGGAAGACAGCTTGCAATGAAATTATGATTATGTGGTAAACATTGACAAAAATTTGTTAATGAGTTGCTTATTTATTTCTTATAAGCTTACTATGATCAGTAGGTGTGAAAGTCGAATATATATGTATATATTATATTTTGAAAGTGATGCTCGAATAGTCAAATAATGACTAGTTTAAAATCTTTGAATTTAAGCTCAAGAGCATAGAGGGGCAAAATTCGGATAAGGGAAAAGAGAAAGTAATCGAATAGCCGTTGTAATCGTTCGGCAACATTCAAGGTAAGTTCTTAAGTGTTTAAGCTTGATTCCTTTTTATATGCCCAAGAGTTAAATTAATATGGAAAAGGGAATGTAAATTTTATTTAGTTAATGTGCCAAATATGTAATGATTTAAGGCTATAAGCTGATTATGGCTATTATGCTTAAGTTGAATTGGATTTGGAAATTTGATGCACTAAATGAGTGTTACAATGAATAAACTGTGTCATATATGTGCTGGTGGAGATATCACGATTTGTGATTATTAAATACCTAAAAGAAACCATGATGTGTATAAAATTATTATTATTAGTCCTTTGTGGTAGCCGAATATGGCTTGGCACTAAAGTGATTAAATGTGAACTTCGATGAGGTAAACTATTAAAAGTGTGGTGCTATAAGACTATGGGCTAATACGATATGTTGATTCGTTCCGTAAAGTAAATTATTAAGGTATGTGATATGTACTTATGCATGTTAAATCGATTGGAATTGAATCATGAATGTGAATTGCGAAGCATAGGTAAAAATGCCTATGACATATATGTGAGTAAGGGTAAAACCATCGTAAATTATTGATAAGGATGGACTATGTGCGAAACCATCTTATAATTGCTAATTTGAAAGGTTGTGTGTGAATCAGTGAGCAATATGTATATATTAGATTAATCATGACCTTTTGGTTCTACTTGAATTAAGTTGTGCGATAAATAATTTATGTATATGACTTATAGTTGAATGGTCACTATGGGTTAAGTTTGAATGGTGAAATGGATATGTGATATTTATGAATGACTTTTGAACCGAAATGTAAACGATGGTGTTCATATGGAGCTTATACCCGAATGTTGCAAATGACTACGAATGTGATATGTTGAATGAGATGTATTAATATATATTAAATATGCATGATATTTGATGTGTATTTGGGTTAAATCCCGCAGACTTCGTGCTGGTATTATATCCGGGATAAATCCTGTAGGCCTAGTGCTGGTATTATTCGGGCCTTCATGCCTAGCAGGCCTAGTGCCGGTGATGTGTATTCAGGCCTTCGTGCCTAGCAGGCTAAGTGCCGATGATGTGTATTCGGGCCTTCGTGCCTAGCAGGCTTAGTGCCGGTGATGTGTATTCAGGCCTTCGTGCCTAGCAGGCTTAGTGCCGGTGATGTGTATTCGGGCCTTCGTACCTAGCAGGCTTCGTGCCGGTGATGTGTATTCGGGCCTTCATGCCTAGCAGGCTTCGTGCCGGTGATGTGTATTCGGGCCTTCATGCCTAGCAGGCGTAATGCCGGTGAAATGATATGTTATGTGAATTCGGTGTTCCTTGTAAGATAAGGGTTTAGCCGAATGTTAAAGATGAAATGATAGTGTATTGTATCATGCTTATATGGCCTAATGGCAAGTATAACATGTTGGTAAAAATGCAATATGCTTTTGTAATCGAATGATAAGTTTGAAATGAACGTGAGTGAAATGTTATGCATAAGCTATCAAATGCTAAGTGTGAAAATGAGATGAAAGAAAAGTGTTTGAGATGTATAATTATATACGTTCGAATGATGTTAGCACTTAATTGATATGAATATGTTATATGGAACTTGTTGACTGGATTATTCGGGCCTTTGAGCTTAGCAAACTATAATGCCGGTGAGATATTATTCGGGCCTTCGAGCCTAGCAGGCTATAATGCCGGTGAACTAATATCGGGCCTCGAGCCTAACAGGCGAAATGCCGGTGATTTGAGAAAAGTCCACGACTAAGGTACCTCGTGTTAGGTTGACAAATGAATACATTCAGTACGTTAAGTGGGCCAGGTATGCATTATGTACTCATATGTGAGTTTGATCTGCAATGAATCATAAGCGTGCATTGTGAAACATACGTGAATAAATGTTATAACTATATCTATGATCATGATACACCGGGTCAGGGTGTGAAAGTATGTGAAAGTATTCGACTTAATTATGTTATACGAATTCAGATTGAGTGTGATAAGAATGCTGAACGTGCATTATGTGTTTGTGTGTATTCGGCCAGATAGCAATATAACTAGAATATGGCCACTTAAGAAATTGAATAATCGAAGTATAATTGCATTTATTTGTTTGCATTTCTTAAGACTTACTAAGCTTATGAAAGCTTACTCCGTTGTTACATTCCTCTGTTTTATAGATTGTTGACTTCGGTTACTTGCTCGGGTTGGAGTTCGCCAGAGATATTATCACACTGTCGAGCTCACGCTATTGGTGTAAGTAAATCCTAGTATTTCGAGTCTATGGCATGTATAGGGTTTTAATGTTGAGTATGTGATATTATAATTTAGCCAAAGGTGTTGACTAGTGATGTTTTGGGCCTCGTAAGCCCATTATGGGACAGATTACATGTGAAAAGAAAAGTTTTAAATTGATTGAAATTTTTCGGCCCTATTTTTGTGTGATTGACTGAGTTTAAGTCAGGCAACACCTCGAACCCTGTTCCGGCGAGGGATACGGGCGAGGGGTGTTACAACTGAACTTAAGTTAAGTGAATTCTGTATATGATGAATTCTTGGTAAGAATGTACATGAACAAGTTATGCTTGTGAAACATTGATAACCTTGTGACAAATGATCTACATTTATGATGAATGGATGCATGATAAGATTTGATAATGATCCTGTGATAGGCTTATGAGCCTAATTGATTTGTGATATAGTACGGTTCATTTATTTAAATTGTGTTTCATTGTATATGGGGAAAGGAAAGACAGGCATAATTGTCGAATAAAGTCATTATAAGAATATAGTAAGATACGAGTTTAGACAAGTGAAAGGTGGTTGAACTATATGTTGAAATTATGATTACTCATAAATAATGTGCATGTGATTAAGAGGATGGAAATAACTTGTTAATTAACTTGATATGTTATAATGGGGAGTCTATAGTGGCTAGGCTAATGGCAAGACATGTAAATGGTGTTTATGAGTTAAAGGAGTAAGCACTACAAACGAATAAGGGAAAATCTTAAGATTTAATGCCAATTGTAATAATAGTATTCTTATAGATGGATACAGTAAATGATTGTTAATAGTTGTTATTTATTTGCATATGAACTTACTAAGCTTTGAAGCTTACCCCCTTCCTTTCCCATCTCTTATAGGTTAATTTTGCTAGCTGGGGTTAGAGACCGCCGGAGATGCCATCACACTATCAAGCTATCATTGGGTATAAGTGAACACAAGTATTTTAAGTTTATGGCATGTATAGGGACTTTGTCTTTGATTAATTAAGTCATTGTTAAAGTGGCCAAATATGTTCGCCTAGAATTGTTTATGGTCCAATTTGTATATAGCCATGAATGATGCCTTATGTTAATTATATGATTGTGTATGTACTTATGTCTTTGAGATGTGAGTTGTGATTGTGTTTATGTGATGGGTTATGTTATTAGTGATGAATGCTTGATGATTTAATTGGGATTTGTTTAGTATGATGATAACTATGGATTAAATGAGAATTGGTAAGTTGGGTTTGAGAAAGTATAAGTCTTTTGCATGCATAAGTAAAGATGAAATAATCATGATCATGTCTTGTTTGTGTATGTTTAAGTACTCAATTATGCCATGTTAATTTCCTTTGAAGTCATGTATGTGTTTGTGTAAATAAGGGTGGCGATTGGCTAGGAAAATAGCCTCAAATTTGTCCACACGGGTAGACACACGGGCATGTGTCTAAGCGGTGTGTGACGCATGGTCTGCCCTATAGGCGTGTATTCCGGTCATGTGTTCCCTACACCCTAATTAGGTAAAACAGAACGCCCAGTCATAAACACATGGGCAGAGGCACAGCCGTGTGTCTTGGTCATATGAGAGACACGGCCTTAGGACACGGGCGTGTGACTTGGCCGTATGACCCTATTTTGTTGATGACATCATAAACAGAGAGTTACACGGGCTGAGGACACAGGCGTGTCCCTAGCTACACGGGCGTGTGTGACCACACAGCCTTCCCACATTGGCATGTAACTCCCCAAAATATGAAAATTTTCTAAGTGTTACAAAAGTTTCGAAAGTTCTCGGTTTAGTCTCAAACCACATCCAATGTATGTTTTGGACCTTGTGGGCTCGTATAAGGGACGTTATACATGTGAATGAAAAGTTTTAAATTTGGACAAAAATTCATGTCCCGGTTTTGTATGTTTGTGTGAGTTTATGTCTGGTAACGCCTCGTACCCTGTTCCGGCATCGAATACGGGTAAGGGGTTTTACACCAAAACACAATCCAAAGCATATGGCCACAACCACAACATCACACATAGGCCAACATTAGCCGAAATAACCTATACATGCCATTATAACCAAAATTAAACAACTGAAAGTACCAAAAGAGCCGATGGATAGTGTGATATAACTCTAACAAGCTTCCAACCCGAACGAGCTTTTGAATCACGATAAAACACAGAAAATAAAATAGAGTAACCATTTAAGCTTAATAAGTTTGTATAACATAGAATTTAACTTACCATTTCATCACAATTTAGATAAGTAAATATAGCATATCCCATCCCAACACAATTTGCTCAAAAGCCTAAACACATATTCACTAATATGTTAGCCATGTAAAGCACATATAATATCCAATACACATGGATGAACTCAACCATTATTCAAATTTCATATACATGTATCATACATTTCATATATTAAAATATAATGTAACATCATTTCCATGTACTTCATGTAAATACCTGTAGTAGTTCATATCAAACTCATATATTCTCATAACAGAATTGTGCTCGTTGAACCATTTAGAATATTGTTGGATACTCAGGTAGCACACACAAGGTGTACTGAACTGTAATCCATCAATTCCTGTACATGTATGCTCATACAAGCTATAAACGGTAAGCTCCTCCTAGCAAAATAATGGTAAGCTCATGCAAGCTGCATAACAGTAAGCTCCTCGAGCTAAGAATTGGTAACCCTTATGACAAGTCATTTGTATCCTACAAATTCCTAAGGTTCAAACGGGACTCGGTAATTGTCATAAATTGTCGAATATGCTATCGGTATTCATTCATGGCAATTACACAATTCACGGACATATAATTCAATTTAAAACATATAAATGTAGAATTTAATTACACGAACTTACCTCAACGAGGGTACGTAGATACAAAGGTGACTAATCCGAGATTTTCTCTTTGCCTCGATCTAACTCCGTACGAGGTATGACATGATCTATATGGATAAATTTAACCCAATTCAATAAATTTCACATTTAATTTAGTCCAACATGTAATTTTTTGCAAAATTACCATTTACCCCTTATACTTTTAATTCTTTGCAATTTAGTCCTCAGGCTCGTAAAATGAAATTCATTCAATTTTACCCCTACCCAAGACTATCCGAACTATATACATGCTTATAGTAGCCCACATATTTTAAAATTTTACAAATTTAACTATGAATTTATCACATTTTTCAATTTAATCCCTATTTGACAATTTCACTAAAAATTCCTTAAAAAAAGTTGTTTATCCAATAATAACCATTTATAATCTATCATAAAACATCAAAACTCAAGCATGCTCATCAATGGAAAAACCCTACTACTTTAACAATTTTGCAAATTAGTCCCTGGGCTAGCTAGATTAAGCTACAATGATCCCAGAAACATAGAAATTATTAAAAACGGAACAAAAATCATACCTAATTGAACAATGAAAGCTTGACTGAACCTAGGTCCCCAAAAATGGCTTCTTCTCTTAGAAGTTTCAGGTGGAGACACAAATTAAAGATGATAACTTTTAATTTGTTTTAATTATTATATCATTATTAACTAATTTACTTAATTAACCTTTTAATTTCAACCAAATTTCAATAATGCCAAACCAATATCTTCTACTAACTCATTAATGGGCTATTTATCATATAAGGACTTCCACTTTTAATTTCTATAGCTATTTAATACCTTTAGCTATTAGAACTAACTTTTGTACTTTACACGATTTAGTCATTTTTATCAAATTGAGCATGTAAACAGTAAAATTTATTAATGAAATTTTTATATGGTAATGCTATCATGTTGTAGACCATAAAATAATAATAAAATAAATTTTTTGACCTCAGATTTGTGGTCCCAAAACCAATTTTCTGATTTCACTAAAAACGGGCTGTTACATTAGCCACACCTTCCGATGATGGCAATGGGGCATTATTAGGAACAATTGGATTAAATTCCTCTAATCCTCAAGGAACTTCCGTTGTCATGCTTGTTAGCTTGAACTGTCGCTGCACTTTCTCAGTGACCGCAACAACACTTCCATGCTATAAACATTCAAACCCAAAGATTAAACAGTAGAAGCAAGATTGAATAAAATAACATTTAACCCAGAAATCATGTGTACTTCCATACAACATTGAAATAGAAAGTAATCACCAGTGTTTGGAAAAGAAAAATAAAAGAAACAAGTGGAAAATACTATTCCTAGACAACTCAACTTGAATCTATCTATTCTCTCTTGTGTCGCACTCAGGGCTCCTCATCAAGAGTTGGTTTGCATCCCTTTCGCATTAGTTCACCCGTAGGAGACTTAAGCCGCCATAGGTGAAAGCTTCAAAAGATAGGTTGACGAAGATACTCTCCTAAAAAAAACCTTCTTTTTTTCTTTTCACGTGAATATTTATATTCTTCCCAAATAGTCCAGGTGTCCTTTCATCAAAATTATTATGCCTCTGTACGTACAAGTTGGTTATACTAGACTAGACAGCTCACACATTTTTGTTCTTATCTGGACAGCTATCAGGTGTGGCGACAATTTCGGGAGCAATCTAAAAATACTAATGTAGCGACATTGGTACCAAAACATGACAAAATTAAGGATAAATAGGCTAAGATCCACTGAGTTATAAAATCCAATTTACTAAATAGAAAATGCTAAAATATGTGCTAAAGGTAATTAAATGGGGACAAATTAACCAATAAGTAGGGAGAAAATATATGTTCTTTTCTAGTACTATCAACTTGCAATAGAGTGGGGCCACAAATCAAAATCCGTTTGAGATAGTGATTGCAACACCCTAATTACCGACCCAATCACCAAGTTAGGGCAATAGGATACCACATTCGTTGCCGGAGCGAATGAAAATATTCATTACAATATAAATTAAAAAAAATCATACATTTAAACCAAAGACTAAGTCATGATTAATATATATATCAGTATCTGAACTATTCATTGCATTTCATGCATCCTATTTTCCAATTATATATATTAATTCACATCCAAAGCATTATAATCACATTTAAAAACTCGCATAGCATCATCAGCACCAAACATATACATGGTATGAACAATTAACAACTATCATATATGCCTATTAAAAAAACATCTCGAAGTTGAATTAATTCTCCAACTAAGTAGAATATAACATAAAATCCTATAGGTACATGCCAACCAGATTAACAAAAGTTTCACCAACCCGATGAATACGAGATTTTCTATTGGATGTTGATTCAACGATCGAATCATTAAGTACCTAACAACAACTCGAAGTCGAGCATAACCTTAAGTAAGATCTCTTCCCCTTCTGGTACTACCTTTTCCTTCCCCTTTTTGCAAGTTTCTTAAGGAAAATCAGCTCCTAAATGAGCTCAAAATTTAGCATGCAACAATTCTCTTCTCCCTCTCTAATCAAATTGTAGCCAAAAAAACAAGCAAAAATTTTTTTAGGTGTCCTCTCTTTCTAAAAAAAATCATCTAGGTTGAAGAAGGCTCTTCTCTTTTTTTAAAAAAATTTCTTTCTCTTACATATAATAGTTATCTTCATAAACATCCACTATCAAAATCTATAAAAATAATGGTCTATTTATTTAATAAGTCCTTCAATATAGATTCACCTTATAATTTAGCATTAATTCTTACTTTTATCACTTATTTGATTTAGTCCCTTTATTTTAATTAAACACTCTTCAAAATTATATAACTAAAAATTTAATTCACATATAATATAACTCTGTAAATATTAAATAAAATATTTACGAGTCTGATTTAGGGAAATGAAATCCCGATACCTTAATTTCCAAAACCACCATTTTTGACTCCTTGACTTTTGGGTCATTACAATGATAGGGCAACAACCACTCACACCTAACGTTGTTGCAACCCGTTATGCAGAAAAAGTCCAACAACTTATCAGTTTGCTAAAGATTGGCATGATTAGAATGACTTAACCGTATACAAGGCAATTAAACGCAACAAGAAGTGGGCTAATCAAAATTGCAGAGATATGCAGTTTCAGGTTGGTGACTTAGTCCTTGCTAAATTACACTTGATTTGCTGCTACAGTGGCTTGCACGAGGGGCTTATGCGATGGTATGAGGGGCCTTTGAAAGTTCTGAAGAGGGTTGGCAATGTGGCCTACAAACTGGAGTTTCCATCAAAACACAAGGTCAATCTAGCATTAAATATTAATATGCTTAACCCTTTCCATAAAGATTAGGAGGATCCAAATCGAGGTAAGTCTGAAGGAGCATCAATGGAGGTAAAGGTCTCCTATGATTGTGATGTTGAATGCATCATGGAAGGCTGGGTGATTCAACAGAAGTAGTACAGGCCAAGGCATGATTACATTATTCGATGCAAGGGACTTCTCCGCAGTGAGGCTAGTTGGGAACTACCAAGGCTTTATGGCAGTTCCAAGAGAATATAGATCAATCCTGTCTCGAAGACACGATGAGGGCATCGCTAAAATAGGTGGGAAGAACGTTATGAGCCAAGCAAGGGAGCTCTCAATTGATGCGCACATTTTAGACCCTTCATGTTCACTTGGGGTCATTTGGCCCGATAGGGCTAGCCCATTTATTGAAAGAGACTCAAAACCCATCTACTTGAATCCTGGTTAAAATGTAAACAATATAGTAACTTATATTTTTACCAAGATAATTATTGCAAATCCTAAAGGATAATAATGTATAAAGTTTAAATCCTTTAGGACTCTCATCTTGTAGATAGGCACTAATCTCAGCCATTAATGTTAATCAATCTATATCATTGGATTTGGGGCAGCTCAACTATAAATAGAACCCTCCCCCTTTCATTTGTAATCACTTCATTCTTGAGAAAGAGAATATTTTTAAGAGCATTTACTGAAACACTTGGTGTGTTATTATTTTCTTATGGCTATTCTATTTGATTCAAGTTCCTTTTTCATTCCGAGTTTGTTTCAACTTTATTTCAATGCTTTAGAGAATTTCCCTTGTGAATTCTCACTTTTTGAGAGTTAGGTTGACTTAGGTGGATTTGGAGCAAAGAAATCGTCTAAGGCCATCCAGTTTGCCAAACTAAAGTTCTAGCCCCATGAAGCATCGCCTATCGAGTACCCTATATTTGGATGTCGAGTAAACATCTTATCACTTGCTAATAATCTCTCTTACCATAAATTTAAGTGATAAATTAAACAATGATACAAAGCTACAATAATTACACTTGCAAGACTTGGGCAACTCATAACATGTTCAGCAAGCACTTAGTATAAAAAAAGTAAACTATATTACAACCTTAAATACTAAGCAAGGAAGTTAGATTAATGAAATGTGGACATTGATTTACTAGGGAATAATCAGAGAATGGAAGAGATGTAACAAAGGATGTTGAGAGTGTTGTGGGTTATCATCTATCTCTCAATACAAAGGGTTACAAGTAGGGGTGTTCAAACTTCGGTTAAAACTAAATTAATCGACCGAACCTATAACACCTCTTATCCATATTCAACGCCGGAACAGGATACGAGGCATTATCGGACTCACATCACAAGCAAACGTACAATTCTGAGTCATAAATTTTCATCCAAATTAAAACCATTTGTATTCAATCATAAAGACCCTAATACGAGCCTATAAGACCCAAAACATGCTTTGGGAGTGGTTGGAGACTAAACCGATAACTCAAGAAATTTTTACAAAACTTAAAAAAAAATTCTATGAACAGAGGTCACAAGCCCGTGTGGTTTGGGACACGCCCGTGTGGTCAGGCCGTGTGGTCACACACACCCGTGTCCCTAACCCATGCAACTCTTTGTTTTGCAATGCATGAACAAACTGAGATCACATGACCAAGTCACACGCCAGTGTGCTACGCCGTGTGGTAAATTTAATTTTCATAAAGTAGGTGCAAACTTCACACGCCCGAGACACACACCCGTGCCTGAGGCCATGTCCCTCACACAGCTGAGACACATGTCCGTGTCTCTGCCCGTGTGCTCAATTTTGAGCTTTTTGTTTCTCAAAATTTAGGTGCAAGGGACACATGACCAAAACACATGCCCATGGGGCAGACCGTTTGTTACACACGGCCTAGACACACGCCTATGTGTCTACCCATGTGGACAAGATAAAGGCTATTTGCCAAGCCATTTGTCACCCTCATTTGCACCTACACATGTACAAGTTCAATGGCATAAATCATGATATACTTAAGCAACCAAACATCCACAAAACAAGGCAAAATCATGTTATTTCATTATCCACACTCAACACATTTACAACACCGTAATTTGTCAAACCAAATCATACCAACTCACATTCTACAAGTTTCAATGTGACTACCAATAACATGCATAATTTTTACTTAGTTTTCCTAGCAAGCAAATGAGCCAACCTTAACCATTCAACAACAAAAGAATTAAGCCACATTCAACCATTTACCAAGCATTTATAAACCTCATCACACAAGAGGTAATTGCACATGCATGCATATATGAATATATAAATATCTTACAACCAAAATGATCCAAGTTACATGGCCAAACACCACATCAAGCCTTGACAGTTACAAGCCAATACATTTGGCCAAATCATAATGACCCATATAACAAAATGACCAAGTCCCTATACATGGCATATTCTCAAAATGTCTAAACTCAACAGTACCCAAAATAACAGTTTGATAGTGTGATGCGATCTCCGACGATCTCTAATCCAAGCTAGCTTGGTGACACTATAAAACATGGAAAATAAAACGGCTTAGTAAGCTCGTATGAAAGAAATAAGCTAAACTTACCATACATTAACATGCAAGAAATTTAACATAAGGTAATGCAATTTACCATACTCTCATGATAGTAATTCATTCCATCACAACTTACCTTTAGTTCATCATTACGCGAATTTAATAATCATAAGTTTTGTGCACATGCCTGTTCCACTCATAATGGCTTCATACTCATTCTCATCTTTGTCATACCCAATGAACCACTCGGAATAATAAATTTGGGTACTCGAGAAACCTTACACACAAGGTGCCACATATGTAGCCATTGCTACCTCTATCTCATATCACATATATGCTTGTTCTCAAGCAAACAACGGGCCTGCTCACACAAGCTGTTAGTCAAGACGTAGCTACTCGGTGCTACTCACACAAGCTGTCAAGTAACTGCAACATATGCTAGTATACTCAGCCACCAATGGGATGTACAAGACCAGCACCCAGATCACATAACATAAAACCCTAGTGACATGTCACTTGTATCCTAACCTATTCCTAAGGTTCGTTGGGATTTCTTGCTTGCCAAATCATTGCCAAATATGACTGTAAGGTCAATTTCACAATTCGCATAAATTAAAGCATTTAAATGCATTTAAAGTAAATCTTATTTAACATACGAACTTACCTCGATTACAAAAACGGCCAAAAAGGATCTATTTGTCAATTACTTTGTTTTTCCCCCGATCCCAAACTTCGTTTTTCTTGATCTATAATACCACATTTAACTTATTTAATCATCACATTATTCAGTTCAACGCAAAAACACATTATGGCAAATTTTACATTTTTGCACCTAACTTTTTAACATTTTACGATTTAGTCTCTAGGCTCGTAAAATGAAATTCATTCAATTTCATCACAACCCAAGCCTAGTCGATTGTTATTTATACTCATAATAGCCCACATTTTTCATTTATTCACACTTTTCTACACATTTTATAGACTTTTACAAATAAGTCCCTATTTGATATTTTTACCGAAAATCACTTTGCAAAAGTCGTTTAACGAACGACAAACATGCATTTTCTACCATCAAACATAAAAATACATGCACATCCAACATGGGTAAAATTTTAAACTTTGATTTTCTTTCGAATTAATCCTTGAAATAGCTAAATCAAGTTACAATGATCTCAAAAATGTAAAACTTGTTAAAAACGAGATAAGAAC
Organism: Gossypium hirsutum; assembly: GCF_007990345.1. Taxonomy (NCBI): domain Eukaryota; kingdom Viridiplantae; phylum Streptophyta; class Magnoliopsida; order Malvales; family Malvaceae; genus Gossypium; species Gossypium hirsutum. The sequence continues at coordinate 43,423,267 of NC_053435.1, read as the reverse complement.
GGACTTACAATCGAGCTTGAAAGCTTCGCCAAAACCCTAGCTATGGTCTCCCCCAAAATTTTGGCTATATGGACTAAATTGATGAAGATGAAATATTTTATTTAAGTTAATTTGTCTTTATTTACAAGATTACCAAAATGCTCTTCACTTAAACTTTGAAATTTTTCCTACTCCATGTCCATTTTTGTCCATACAAAATATAATGGTCTAATTACCATTTAAGGACTTATAATTTAGAATTTTATAACAATGTACTACCTTTAGCCTATAGAAATCAAAATTTTCACCTATTGCAATTTAGTCCTTCTAGTCAAATTGAACACTTAATCGATAAAATTTCTTAATGAAACTTTCACGCAATTATTCTATCATGCTGTAGACCTTAAAGAAACAATAAAATAAATATTTCTACTTCATATTTGTGGTCCCGAAACCACTATTTTGATTTGAACCAAAAACGGGCTGTTACAGAACCGATCTAGTTCAGTTAATCAGTCTGTGGCCAAGCTTAGTTTAGTCAGAGTTTGGTTAATGGGTTTTTGGAATTTCAGTTATCGGTTAATTTAATTTGAAATTTGGTAATTAACTGAATTAATCGAACTTAATAATTAATATTATATATTATATGAATTAGCCCATTGCCCACCCAAGCCCCAACCACTGGCCCACCCCCATCTAACACCTCTAACTACTATCTGTTGCCGGACTAGGGTTAAGAGGTAGTACTGGACGTATCGAAACATTTTATGATCACTTCACATACATCATCCACACATCATAGCATCATAGTCAAACATCATCATAAAGTCCTTCTTTTAGGTCAACGAGACCTTAAACATGCTTTAGGAAGGGTCGGGACTAAACCGAGCACATACAAATTTTTTTCAAAACTTAACAAAATTTTCAAAGTTACAGAGGTCACACACCCGTGTGAATAGACCTTGTGCCTCACACAGCACTACACATGCCCGTGTCTCTAGGTTGTGGAAATATAGGGCATACATACTAACTTATCCACACGGCCGGAGACATGCCCTTGTGCCTTGGCCGTGGTCGAAACTGACTTGGGTCACACGGCTAACCACACGCCCATGTGCCTAGGCCGTGCTCAAGACTGAATTTAAATTGTAGAACTACCCTAGGGGACACACGGCCGTGTAACATGACCATGTGTCGCACACGACTGAGACACACGCCCGTGTCTCTGCCCGTGTGGACAAAAATAGGTCATTTAAAAAGCCAATTTTCCACCCTTAATGGTCATCCCTACAAGTCCAAAATCAAAGCACAATTGCACCATAATTTCAACAAATTTCAATCACAAAACATACATCATTTATTTCATATAATCACCAACCAATATCATCCTTATCATTCAAACCAAAACATACCAAAATCACATACCAAACTCATTCATTCACACATGTCATTATCCCAATTTTTCACATCCATTTTTCATATCAAAATCATACCATTTCCATAACTAATTCAAATAACTAACTTACCAAATTGACCACTTCTCACTAGGCCAATTATGCACTTCAACAAACCATTTCTTAGCACAACTTATATACCAAAAACCAAACCAAATAGCAACTTAATCTAGCCATATCACATGGCATGATATACACTTCACAAATCATATACAAATACTTCTAGCCTATACATGTCATACTTCACTATTCACATTTTCAAAAGGTACCAAAATAGAGTTCGATAGTGTGGTGATGATCCTCGATGATCCTCGAGCTTCCGGTAGCTTCGATAATCTATAAAACAATTGAAAACACACATAAAGTAAGCTTTCAAAAGCTTAGTAAGCCATATACAAATAAACTTATCACATAACACAATTCTAAACCAATTCATTCATGTAGCTCATGGAAAAGATATAATGACATATCCATATGTCTCATATAGTTCATCTGATCATAATTCACTTACATATAACACATCTCATTCTCATAATAATTCATACATATATCATATGTCCACAAATGTACATATACTTACCTTTCATTCCAAAAAATGATATACATTTCAAACGTACCTCAATTGAATACACATACACATAGTTATTCATTTCTCAGAATGCCCGTTAAACCGTATAAGATCAAATAGGATACGTGGATAGCTCAGAAAGCTTGTAAAATGCCAATGTCCCAGACGTGGTCTTACATGTAATCAAATATCGATGCCACTGCCCCAAACAGGGTCTTACACGAAGTCAAATACGATGTCGATGTCCCAAACATGGTCTTACACGTAAATCTCAAATCGATGCCAACGTCCCAGACGTGGTCTTACACGAAATCACATATCAAAATCCTATGTCATGGCATATGTATCCTAACTATTCCTATGGTTCATAGAGGGCTTTCAGACGTCGTCACATATTCAACTTATATAACCATTCATCATAATTCAATATCATATAAGCATGAATAAATCAATTCAAACACCTTTATTTGTATATAGACTTCCCTCGTACGGGAATGAACGGAAACGAACGGCTATTCAACTACTTTCGACTTTCCGCAATCTAATTCTGTTTTCTTTGGTTTTTGATCTATACGCATTCAATTTAACTCCTTTATTCACCAAATCATTCAATTTAATCCAAAAACATATAATTAAGTCATTTTTACAAATTAGCCCTCACATTTTCACTTTTTGACATTTTAGTCCCTAATTAACAAAATCCCAAATTACACAAAATTTCCTTATACACATACCTGGTTGAATATTCATGTAGTTCATATAAGCTAATATCTTTCATTTATTTCACATTTTAATCCCTCAAAATCTCATTTTCACAATTTAGCCCAAATTACTCAAATTCATCAAAAATCCCAATACAAAACATATTTATCTATCATCAAGCTTCCATATTTCATCAATTGACATTACAAAGATCACAAAATCAATAATGGCATAACTCAAAATCACTATCAAATTCTAAAATTGAGGCATGGGCTTAATAGAACACAAAGCAACAATCACAAAAACGTAGAAATTATCAAAAATGGATCAAAAACCATACATTAATCACTAAAATCCTTAGTCAAACCCTAGGAGCTCTTTTTCTTTTCTTTTTCTCTCAATTTTTGGCAACAAAGATGAACATTTTAACCAATTTCATGTTTTCTTTTATTTAATACACATTAATAAACCATTTACCATTTTAACCTTAATTAATATCATTTAAAATCCACTAACTCATGTCCAAATATGTCCATGCATTAATTCAATGGTATAATTGCATCATAAGGACCCCACATATAAAAAGACACATCAATTCGGCCATTATTCAAATTGTAGGACAATTTGCATTTTCTTCAACTTAGTCCCTTTTGCAAATTAAGCACACAAATGATTGAATTTTCATACGAAATTTTCACACATGCTTAACCACATACTGTAAACACGAAAAATAATATTAAAATATTTTTTTGACTTAGATTTGTGGTCATAAAACCATTGTTCTGACTAGGGTCTCAACCAGGCTATTACAAATCTCCCCCCTTAGGGATTTTCGTCCCCAAAAATCTTATCGTTGAACAGATTCGGATATTGCTGTCTTATAGCATCTTCAGGTTCCCACATAGCTTCTTCGACACTGTGTCGATGCCAAATTACTTTTTACTAACGGAATTTTCTTATTCTGCAGTTTTTTAACCTCGTGAGCTAAGATACGAATCAGTTCCTCTTCATATGTTATATCGGACTAAATTTCTATCTTAGATGGAAATTCACATGCGCGGGATCTAATTTGTATTGTCGAAGCATCGGTACGTGAAATACGTTATGAATCTTTTCTAACTCAAGTGGCAATAACAATATATAAGTGACCAGCCCAATACGTTCAATAATCTCATACGATCTGATGAACCTCAGACTCAATTTGCCTTTTCTATCGAACTGAAGTACTTTCTTCCATGGGGATACTTTCAAAAACACTTTATCGCTGATCTCAAATTCAATATCTTTTCGTTTCAAATCTGCAAATGATTTTTGACGATCGAAAGCTGCTTTCAGACTATCTCAGATTGTTTTTACTTTTTGTTCAGTCTCATAATCAAATCGACCCCATGAATCTTATTCTCGCTAAGCTCTGTAACATCTCGAAATAGGGCCTAAATGGAATAGTGGTTGTGAAACCATGAATCTGAGGTCAAAAAAATTTGTTCTGATTAAGTTTTAAGGTTTATTCATTGATTGAATAATTGTGTGAAAATTTCGTGAAGAAATTTTATGTATAAGTACCTAATTTGATAATTAGGACTAAATTGTAAAATTAGCAAAATGTGTGTTATAGATAATAAAGGGGATTTAATTGCAATGGGTTCTTAAAGTGGAGGACCTTATTTAGTAATTAGACCATTATATTTAAGTTTGGACAAAAATGGGCAAGAATAGGACAAATTTGAAAGAAAAGCCTTGAAGGGCATTTTGGTCATTTAGTAATTAAAAGAATTAAAAAGGGAAAATAAAGCCAAAATTGGTCCATCTTCTTCATGGAGGCCGAATATAGCATGGGGGAAGCCATGGCTATGGTTTCCAAGCTTTCCAAGCTCAATAGTAAATCCGTTTTAGCCTCGTTTTTAATGTTCGTTACGTTTTTAGAGTCCCAGTAACTTGATTTAGCTTATTCTAGCAATAATTCATGCTAGGGTTCATATTTGGAAAATACCCATAGGTTAAATGTATTTATTTTGATGTTTTATGGTAGAATATAAAGCTTGAAATTATGTTAAATGATAAACCGTAATTTATACATATTTTTACCCCATGCTTAACACATTTTATGGATGATTTTCCCTTAGAATTGGTGAATTCGATGCTCCTAATGCCTTAATTTCATGTTTTATACTTAGGAGAGCATAGAAGAGCGAAAGGAACGAGAAATGGGCTAAAAAAAGAGAAAATGGGCCAATGTACGAAATCAATACAGCCTGGACTTCCTCACACGGGAAGACCACACGGCCGTGTCAATTTGGCAGAATCGAAGCACGACTCACATGGGTAAAACAAACACCCGTGTCATTCTAACAGGTTCGAGCACGGCCTAAAGTAATCGCACACGGGCGTGTCCCTGCTGAGCCCAAGTTGAGTCCAATTCTAAAAAGGCTGATTTTGAGGGCTTTTAGGCATCCCAAAGCCTATAAATACACCCTAGAGGAGGAAGAAAAGGACACACAGGGAGAAGGAGGCAGAGAATTGCTCGAGGGAAGCCGATTGATCCATCTCAGAAGCCGGATTCACCATCAAGACTGAAGATCTCCCCTCAATTACCCTCCAAGAGTTTTGGGTTTTCTTTAAATTTTGTATTCATTATTCTTCTGAGATGTTTTCCTTTTTAGTTATGAACTAAATCCCCTAAATACCTAAGGTGTAACGCCCCCTCGCCCGAAACCGTCGCCTGAGTCGAGCTTGAGGAGTTACCGAACAGAATTTATCAAATTAAGAACTTCAAATCATTTTTTTCTACATTCACAGCTTTCTAGCTACCCGCGTCACAGTTACAAGAAAAATCATATCTCGAGTTACGAAACTCAAAATAAAAATCCGTAAATTTTCCATAAATATAGACTCATATATCTATTTACTAAAATTTTTTTAAAATTTTTGGTTGGGCCAATTAGTACAGTTTATTAGTTAAAGTATCCCCTGTTTCAGGGTTTGACTACTCTGACCTCTGTGTATTACGAATCAGATATATCTCTATACAGAATTTAAATAACTATGAGGTTTGTTTCTATTAAAACTAGACTCAATAAGGAATCTGTACATATAAATAAAAACTTATAATTATTTTTTTAAAATTTATTATGAATTTTTAAAATCAGAACAGGGGATCCAGAAACCACTCTGGCCCTATTTCACAAAAGTTTAAATATCTCATAAAATATAATTTATATGCCTGTTTTGTTCAATCCACATGAAAATAGACTCATTAATCTTCAATTCCATAACTTACTCAACATTTAGTTCCATTTCTACTATTTTTAGTGATTTTTCAAATTCATGCCATTGCTGCAGCAATATTCTGTTTTAAGGCAAGTTTCATCTTTTCATGAGTTGTTATGAACTAGATAACCTATTAAACTTCCATGATATCAAACATGATCTAAATTTAACCATCACCATGACTTATCAATATCAAACATTTTCTCAACCAATCATGGCTATATCATAAAATTATTTACACAAAATAAGTATATTCCTATACATGCCATACTTAAGTTTTACAAGCCATTTACCCAGATGAAAGTCCTTTAGACAATGTGATCGAACCTTCGACCCATCTCGATTCCCGAGCTGGCTTGTTCAAAACTACAGTAAATAAAGAGGAGGGAGTAAGCATAAATGCTTAGTAAGTTCATATGTAAATAACAAGTAACATAACAATACAAATATACCAAACAACTTTAGCATGGTATCACCAAAACATATGTCATATTTCTAAACATCATTCGTCATCTTACCACCTTATCGTTGTTGTATCTATTATCCACCCGAGGGTTAAGAACATACCTGTCCAAAGTGTCCATTTCACAACACTTACCAATACGTCGCTTGCATCTTAAGTGTTCTTTCATTTCACTAGAAATTTCACCCGTTGAACACATCGGAATACAACTCGGATACACGGATAATTTTCACATAAGTGAACTCGGACTCAACTCAACGAGTTCGGATGCCTAGTTACATCTCACGAACTCAGACTCAACTCAACAAGTTCGGACATTCGCATCCATAAGTGAACTCGGACTCAACTCAACGAGTTCGAATGCCTAGTTACATCTCACGAACTCGGACTCAACTCAACGAGTTCGGACATTCGCATCCATAAGTGAACTCGGACTCAACTCAACGAGTTCGGATGCTCAACCATCCTAGTGACATGTCACTTGTATCCTAATCTATTCCTAAGGTTCAAACGGGCTTTTTCCCTCGATCTCACATTTGTCGTCTTCCATGGAATATCGGAACCGATACTCGGTAGCAATTCATATTTATCAAGTAGTAAACATAATTTGCATATTACTCAACATTAACCACAAAGCATAATATTTCACGATTAAAAATCAGCATATCATATAATTAACATCAATAACTTAAAAATAACAATTATGCTACATTATTTACACATGAACTTACCTTGGTACCAAAATATAAAGATTTTGCAATTTAGTCCACAATCTTTTCTTTTCCTCGTTCGTGACTTGAATCTCGTTTCTCTTGATCTATAATGCCAAATTAATCTTATTTAATACATACATTCATCAAAACAGCATTTAATACGAACTTTAGAAAAATTACACTTTTGCCCCTAGGCTCGGGAATTAAACTTTATTCCTTATTCTTATGTTTTATAACATGCTGATCATTTTTCCCTTCTATGGCAACATCAAATTCTTACTCTAACATATACTTGTGATTATTAGGTATTTTTGCCGATTAAGCCCTTTTACTCGTTTTCACTCAAAACCGAGTAGCACAAGTTGTCTAACATAATTTAAAACCCCATATTCTATCATAAAACATCAAAATACACAAATTTCACCTATGGGTATTTTTCCAAATATAAACCCTAGGTTGAATTATTGCTAACATAAGCTTAATCGAGCTACCGGGATTCCAAAAACGTAAAGAACATTAAAAACGGGGCTTGGAATCACTTACTATGGAGCTTGGAAGCTTGAAAAAACCCTAACTATGGAGAACCCTTGAAATTTCGGCCTAATGAAGAAGATGGACAAAAATTGGCTTTTAATTTTGTTTTTAATTCATTTTAATAACTAAATGACCAAAATGCCCTTACTACTAAACTTTCCAAAAATTCCTTCCATGTCCTAATTTTGTCCATGAACTTAAAATTGGTCAAATTTCTATTTAAGATCTCCTAATTAATATTTCAATGCAATTTCATACTAAAAACTTCTAGAATGCAAATTTTGCAACTTATTCGATTTAGTCCCTACTTTCAATTTAAGCACTTTAGGCATAGAATTTCATCACGAAATTTTCACACAATCATGCAATCATATCATAATCATCAAAATAATTATAAAATAATTATTTGTATCTCGAATTTGTGGTCACGAAACCACTATTCTGATTAAGCCCTAATTCAGGATATTACATAAGGGGAATGAAACCTAAGATGAATCTTGTTATTATTTTCTAAATTGTATGATAAATATTTAACTTGTTCTTAATTATGTGTTCTTAATTCTTATTTTGATATCCCAAGATACTGATTCAAGATAAGCTCTTATTTAGAGGAGGAATAGACCCTGTCTAAGAGTACATTTGTCATAATTAAGCGAAGTTGATTGCACGCCTAGAGATAGGGTGAAAAGATTTTGCCAGATTAGGGTGAAACCTAATAAGGGGATCCATAGATCGAGTTAATGCAACCCTAGGGCGTTAATTAGAGAAAAGTCTCAATTATTCAATCTAGGGATTAGACGTTATTAGTCTTGAATAGGGATAATAACATAACTTAGGGATCTCTACGGAACAAGTTAAATGAATAAATCGTCCGATTCGGAGCCAGAATAACAAGTGAAGTCTAGGTGGATTTTTCCTTAGGTATTGTCTTAATTCAATCGTTTTCCAACAGTAATTCCCTAATTCTATTTTCTGTGAGTTCTTAGTTTAGATAATTAGTTAGTTAAAACAAAACCCCCTTATTCTTAGGCTAGATAATAAAAAGACAGTCATTACTATTACTTTTAGTTCCTATGGGTTTGACAATCCGGTCTTGCTAAAACTATACTACTATTCGATAGGTACACTTGCCTACATCGTGATAATAGTTAGTTTCAAGAATGATTCTTTATAAATATTTAAAACCTATCACACGAAAATTGCGATCAAGTTTTTGGCGCCGTTACCGGGGAACTAAGATATTAGGAACGCTCAATTTTTATTACTTTAGTCATTTTTTTTGCAAGTTAATTTTATTTTATTTTTATTATTCTTTATTAATTTACTTTTTCTTTCTCTTGGCAGGTTTTTATAGTTTATGACTAGAAGAAACCCGTCAGGACTACTACTTTTTGATGAAGAAATCGATCGCACAGTTCGCAGAAACCAAAGAGAAATAAGGCGAAGCTTAAGATAACAGAAAACGAGCAAAAGGACGATATTCAAACCCCAACCAAGGAGATGGCTGAAAATCAAGACAATTAGCTACCTCCTGCGATACCCGTTGAACTAGCAAATCAGAATCCTACTCCTCGTACTATGTATGATTATGCTAAACCTACTTTAACAGGAACTGAGTCAAGTATAGTTAGGCCTGCTATTGCTGCGAGTAATTTTGAACTAAAACCTAACACTATTCAAATGATACAACAATTTGTTCAGTTTAATGGCTTGCAGGATAAAGATCCAAACAGTCACTTGGAAAATTTCCTAGAATTCTGCAATACATTTAAAATTAATGGCGTTTCTGACGATGCCATTTGTCTTCGATTATTCCCTTTTTCATTGAGGAACAAAGCTAAACAGTGGTTGAACTCGTTACCAAGAGGGTCAATTACTACTTGGGAACAAATGACCGAAAAATTTTTATTAAAAGATTTTCCATCGGCCAAAATAGCCAAATTACGTAATGATATCTCTTCGTTTGTGCAAATGGATTTAGAAACACTCTGCGATGCATGGGAGAGATACAAGGACCTTTTGAGAAGGTGCTCTCACCATGGGTTACCGCTTTGGCTACAGGTTCAAACGTTCCATAATGGCCTGAATCCTTCAACTCGGTAGATGATTGATGCAGCAGTTGGGGGACCATCAACAACAAAACACTTGAAGAGGCTTACGAATTTATTGAAGAGATGTCACTGAATAACTATCAGTGGCAAGTCATGAGGACTAAGCCAACTAAAATAGCAGGCGTTTATAACGTCGATTCAGTTACTATGCTGTCAAACCAGGTAGAACTTTTAAATAAAAAGATTGATGGTTTACTTGGTTCTACTCAGGTACATCCAGTAATGAGGTGCGAGACGAATGGAGGAGGACCATGCACAGAGTATCAGCCCTTCAACCCTAACATCGAGGAGGAACAAGTCCAATATATGGGTAACAATAACTCTAGATCCCAAAATAACCTATATAGTAACACGTATAATGCAGGTTGGAGGAACCATCCCAATTTCTCGTGGGGCGGTCAAGGAAATCAAAGACCATAACATCCTTCGGGTTTTCAACAACCACCCTATCAACAGGAAAAAATTGAACCTTGAAGAGATGCTATCTAAATTTATCTTGGTGTCAAAAACCCATTTTTAGAACACCGAGATAGCACTTAAAAGTCAACAAGCTTCGATCCAAGGGCTCGAAACTCATATAGGCTAGCTATCCAAACTAATTTCGAAAAGACCACTAGGAAGTCTACCTAGTAACCCCAAATCAAAAGAGCATGTAAAAGCAGTCACACTAAGGAGTGGGAAAGTGTTAGTGGAATTTGAAAAGAAGCTAACACAAAAGGTCATGATGAGTGAAAGGGGGGAAGAAAAACCCGAAAATAGTGACAAACCAGTGCCGAAAGAATATAAACCACCAGTTCCATACCTAGCAAAATTGAAAAAAGACCGCATTGATGCAAAATTCGGTAAGTTTCTTGAACTTTTTAAGCAATTACATATCAATTTACCTTTTGTTGAAGCCATCTCGCAGATGTCTGCATAGCAAAATTTTTGAAGGAGCTTCTAACAAATAAAAGGAAGTTCGAGGACTTATCTACAGTAGAACTCAACGAGGAGTGCTCAGCCATACTCTAAAACAAACTGCCAACCAAACTAAAAGATTCAGGAAGTTTTATTGTCCCTTGTTTAATTGGTAGTCTGAATGTTGAGAGAGTACTAGCTGATTTAGGCGCTAGCATTAATTTGATGCCATATAAAATGTTCAAACAACTTGGTCTTAGGGAACCTAAACCCACTAGGATGAGTATTCAATTAGTTGATAGATCTGTTAAATATCCTAAGGGTATTATAGAAGACGTACTTGTGAAAATAGATAAATTCATATTTCCTGTTGACTTTGTTGTACTTAACATGGACGAAGATGTGGAAGTGCCCTTAATTTTAGGGCGCCCATTTGTAGCACTACTAGGGCTGTAATCGATGTGGGTGATGGTAAATTGGTACTTAGAGTAGGTGACGAGGAGATTATCTTTAAAATTTATGATGCTCTGAGGTTTTCTAGGGAACAGGATGATTCATGTTATTTTATTGACTCTATTGATCATACTACTCAAGACTCTTTTCAGGAAATTATACAGAAGGACGCGATAGAACTGTATCTGGCTCAAGAGGAGGAAACAGATGATGAAACTAATGAGCATTCTTCAAGACAAGTAGAATATGAAGGCATTAAGATAAACGATGAACTTAAGCAAAAACCCTCTATTGAAGAGCCTCCTAAACTGGAACTTAAACAATTACCAAACCACTTGGAATACGCATTCCTTGGAAATAATTCTACATTACCAGTTATTATTGCTTCTAACTTGCAACCCAAAGAGAAAGAGGAATTAATCCAAGTCTCAAAAGAACATAAAAAGGCCATAGCTTGGAAAATTTCTGACATTAAAGGAATCAGCCCTTCTTTTTGCACCCACAAAATTTTGATGGAAGATGAATACAAGCCGTCTGTGCAAGCTCAAAGACGACTGAACCCTAACATGAAGAAAGTTGTTAAAGCCGAGGTAATTAAACTTCTAGATGTTGGAATTATTTATCCTATTTCTGACAGTTCTTGGGTAAGTCCAGTGCAGGTTGTCCCTAAGAAAGGATTCATGACAGTTGTGACCAACAGGAAGAATGAATTGATCCCAACAAGGACAGTCACAGGATGGATAGTTTGTATTAACTACAAAAAATTGAATGATGCCACAAGAAAAGATCACTTTCCCTTGCCATTCATTGACCAAATGTTGGAAAGATTATCCGGGCACATGTACTACTGCTTTTTAGACGGACTCTCTGGCTACTTCCAAATCTCAATAGCTCCTGAAGATCAAGAAAATATGGCATTCACATGCCCATATGGTACGTTCGCTTATCGTAGAATGCCTTTTGGATTATGTAATGCTCCTGCCACTTTTCAGTGTTGTATGATGGCCATCTTTGACGTACTCGTGGAAGATATCATGAAAGTATTTATGGATGATTTCTCGGTATTCGGTAACTCTTTCCATCTCTGCCTTAAAAATTAAAAATGAGTTTTAATAAGATGTGAGGAAATGAACCTTGTGCTTAACTGGGAGAAATGTCACTTCATGGTTTAAGAAGGTATTGTATTAGGGCATAAAATTTCTAGTAAAGGGATTGAAGTGGACAAATCTAAAATAGAAACAATCGAAAAATTACCCCCTCCTAGTTCAGTTAAGGCTATTATAAGCTTTTTAGGACATGCTGGTTTTTATAGAAGATTTATTAAGGATTTTTCTAAAATAGCTAAGCCTTTGACTAAATTGCTAGAAAAAGATATACCTTTTAATTTCAATCAAGAGTGTTTAGAAGCATTTAAAACTTTAAAGGATAAATTAATTAATGCTCCAATCATAATTGCATCTGATTGGAACTTACCATTTGAATTAATGTGTGATGCGAGTGATTTTGCAGTAGGTGCAGTATTGGGACAGCGAAGAGACAAGCATTTTCAACCTATCTATTATGCTAGCAAAACTTTGACAGCTGCACAAGAGAATTATACTACTATGGAAAAAGAATTGCTAGTTGTGGTTTTTGCATTTGATAAATTTCAATCACATCTCATATTGTCTAAAGTTTTTGTTTACACTGACCATTCTGCCCTTCGCTACCTTTTAACTAAAACTGATGCAAAACCTTGACTCATTATTTGGATTCTCCTATTGCAAGAATTTGACTTGAAAATTCAGGATAAGAAAGGAGCTGAAAATCTCGCGGCTGATCATCTGTCTAGGCTTGAGAACTCCAATACTAAAGAACTAGATGAAGTTGAAATAAATGGTTCGTTTCCTGAAGAACATTTCTTCGCTATATCTAACTCTGAGGTACCTTGGTTTGTAGACATCACAAATTTTTTAGCCGCTAGCATTATCCCAAAAGGGTTAACACACCAACAAAAGAAGCGATTCTTTAATGATGTGAAAAATTACTTTTGGAACGACCCCTTTCTTTTTCGCAGATGTGCAGATCAAGTCATTAGAAGATGCATTACAAGATCAGAAACATCAAAAATATTGGAGCATTGCCACTCAAGGCCAACTAGAGGACACTATAGTGGAACTAAGGCCGCACATAAAATACTTGAATCAGGTTTTTATTGGCCTCGTTATTCAAAGACGCTAATATGTACGTTACTTCATGTGACAAATGCCAACGGACAGGAAAAAACAGGTTGATGCAACTGAACGAACCTGATGAGTGGCGAGCCAATGCATACAAAAACTCACGCCTATACAAGGAAGCAACAAAACGGCGCCATGATACTCGTCTAAAGCAACGAAAACAATTTGAAGTTGGAGATCTTGTCCTACTATACAACTCAAGACTCAAATTGTTTCCTGGGAAACTTAAATCACGATGGTCAGGACCTTTCATAATTCAATCTGTTCTTCCATATGACACAATAGAGGTAAGTCACCCATCACACGGTACTTTCAAAGTAAATGGACATCGTCTCAAACTTTATAATGGTGATAATTTTAAAGATGATGGAGAGGAGCTACGACCCCACAAACCGCCCTGAATAAACCAACAAGGTAACAGTCGAGCTTAGACTATAAACAAGCACTTCTAGGGAGGCAACTCGAGTACTAACGGTTTCAAATTATTTAAATTTCAATTTTTAAACATCTAGGTCACTAACAGAGTCTTTGAGCACAGGTTCCCAACTCTACACGGTAGATCACACGACCGTGCTTCAGTCCGTGTGACAACCACGGATGGAAACACGACCGTGCGATACGGCCGTGTGAAAATAGGGTAAAAGTTATCTTTCCCAACACGGGATGTGATAAGTGGCCCCGGGCGTGCGACCTGGCCATGGTCAAATCTGCCAAATGAACACGGGCATGCAGAGCTACACGACCGTAGGAAAAGCGAACCACATCACACACAGTCGTGTAACATGATCATGTAGCCACACGGCCTAGACACACGGGCGTGCCCGAAGGCCGTGTGACAACATCTCACTTCGTGACAAACACGGGCGGGACACGATCCACACGGGCATATGAACTGACCGTGCCACTTGAAAATTAGATTATCTATCTTATTTTATTTTTCTTTTTATTAATTTTTGAAGATTCTATTATTTTTAAACACGACTTATCTTTATGATTACTATCAAATTAGTCCCCCAATTCTCCTTTTGTCCTTCAGAATCATGTTTGTCCTCCAGCTTTATTTCCAACAACTTGCTCTCGCTAATCCAGGAATTTCATCCATTTTTAAATCAGGAAGTTTCACTTTTCTCCCTATCTTATGAACTTACACTTACATTTGTCAAAATATCTATCTTTGTACATTGAGGACAATGTACATCTTAAGGGTGGGGGATATTCATGTCATTATCAGAAAAATCCCTGAATGACTGCCTTGTTCTTTTGAAAAGCTCTCATATTGTAACACCTCTTACCCGTATCCAAGGCCAGAACAGAGCACGAGGCATTACCAGACTTAACAATACACATAGACAAAAACGGGGCCATAAAATTTCATTTAATTCAAAACTTTTCGAACACATGCATAACAAACAAAGCTAACTATATCATCACATCAAAACATAAGACATGGCACGATTAATTAAACTTATAAACCATAATGGATAAGGACCACATCTCATGATTTTATACGATAACTCAATGCAGACTGATACGTATGGTCAAAATCATAATAAAAATACATATCACAAACCAACTTCCTAACAAACCAACTTCCTATACATGCCACTCACTTGATATTTCTAATATTTGAATTAATTTTCCCAAGAATGATAGTTTGATAGTGTGATTTTGCCTCCGACGATCTCCAACCCCGAGCCGACCTGCCAATACTAAAGAAATGGAGAGGATGGGTAAGCTTTATGCTTAGTAAGTTCATATGAAAATAATAAGAAATTACTACCATGCTTTTCAAGATAAAACACTATAATTATACAATTACACATATTCAGGACAGGCTGTTTTCTGGAGTCCTGGTGTTAAAAAAATCATATCTCAAGTTACAAAACTCGAAATCCAATTCCGTAAATTTTATATGAAACTAGACTCATATGTCTACTTACTATTTTTTTTCTAGAATTGTTGGTTGGGCTATTTAGTATAGTTTATTAGTTAAAGTCTCCCCTGTTTCAGGGTATGACTACTCTGACCCCTGTGCACTACGAACAAAATTTATCCCTGTACAGAATTCCAACGACCATGTCATTTGTTTCCCTTAAAATTAGATTCAATAAGGAATCCATGCATGTAAGGTATGACTCTCAATAATTTTTTTACAATTTATGGTGAATTTCTAAAGTCAGAACAGTGGAATTCGAATTGATTCAGACCCTATTCCACAAGAATTCAAATATCACAGAATATAGAATTCTTTTCCTTCCCCTGTTTCTTTCAGGTGAAAATACTCATTAAGCTATATTTCCATAATTGTTTTTTAAATTTAATTCAACTTACACAATTTTTGGTGAATTTTCAAATTCATGCACTGCTGCTGTCTAATACTATTTTACTACTAAAGTTCACTTAATCGATTTCCCGTTGAACTCATCGGAATAATAACAGATACACAATTGCCTGCACATTTTCCCATTTCCACACTTGTAGCCGAAGCTATCTGGTATGCATAGTAGCCTGCACTTAGTACTACACACGTGACCTCACCATCTAATACACGTAGTAGCTTGCACTTAGTACTACACACGTGATCACAGTTTTCGGGTACGCATAGTAGTCTGCACTTAGTACTACACATGCGACCTCACAATAGATCATTCGTATCGTTTTTATTCCGAAGGTTCAATCGGGAAATTCCTCACTTTTCAACATTTTACTAAATTGTCCATAATCAATTTAAATTCATAATTTACATCAATTAACCATTTGATAGGTAGCCACATTTCATATGATATCAAAATATAATAACGTAAAAAGAATCGATAGATTATTTATGTACGAATTTACTCGAAGTGTCGATCTCACTATCCATAGTACCAATTGTCCATTCATAGTATAATAAGACACAACTCAAATATCAAATCAGCTTTTAAGAATTTACATAACATATATAACATATTTCATATATCACTTGTCATGTATCTTCATTTTCTTGCATTTCATGTAACATTCTTTCATGTCATATTTCCACATCATAAACACCATTCCATCAACTTTTCCAATATATTAAATCATAAAATATGTGCAATAATATTAAGAAATATAATTCAAACATAACATTGCATTATTATTATCATACGAACTTACCTCGATCCAGAAACAGCAATTTACCATTTTAGTCCATAACCTTGTATTTTCTCGATTTAAGCCTGAATCTCGATTTCCTTCATTTATAATATCACATTTAGCCTAATAATTAGTCACACTATTCATACGGGTCCAAAAATCATATTTTTAAAAATTTTCATTTTGACCCCTAAAATTTTGCATATTTGCACTTTTTCCCCCAAGGTTCAGAAATTAAACTTCATCCTATTTTCTTATGTTTTATGACATTTTGATCATTTTTCCCTTCTATGGCAACATCAAATTCTCACTCTAACATGTACTTATGACTATTAGTTATTTTTACCGATTAAGCCCTTTTGCTCGTTTTCACTTAAAACCGAGTAGCACAAGTTGTCTAACATAATTTAAAACCTTATATTCTATCATAAAACACAAAAATACACAAATTTCATCAATGGGTATTTTTCCAAATATGAACCCTAGGTTGAATTATTGTTAGCATAAGCTAAATCAAATTACCTGGACTCCAAAAACGTAAAAAAATCATTAAAAACGAGGCTAGAACGGACTTACAATCGAGCTTGGAAGCTTGGAAACCCTAACCATGGAGTCTCCCTTGGTATACACGTCCATGGTGAAGAAGATGAGCAAAATTGGCTTTTAATTTTATATTTTAATTCATTTTACCCCTAAATGACCAAAATGTCCTTATTACTAAACTTTCCAAAAATTCCATTCATGTCCAATATTTGTCCATAAACTTTGAAATTGGTCAAATTCTATTTAAGACCCCCTAATTAATATTTCAAAGCAATTTCATACTAGAAACTTCTAGAATGCAAGTTTTGCAACTTATTCAATTTAGTCCCTAACTTCAAATTAAGCACTTTATGCATAGAATTTCTTCACGAAATTTTCACACAATCATGCAATCATATCATAGACCTCAAAATAATCATAAAATAATTATTTCTATCTTAGATTTGTGGTCACGAAACCACTATTCCGATTAGGCCCTTGTAACACCTCTTACCCGTATCCAAGGCCGGAACAGAGTACGAGGCATTACCAGACTTAACAATACACAGACGAAAATGGGGCCATAAAATTTCATTTAATTCAAAACTTTTCGAACACATGCATAACAAACAAAGCTAACTATATCATCACATCAAAACGTAGGACATGGCACGATTAATTAAACTTATAAACCATAATGGATAAGGACCACATCTCATGATCATATACGATAACTCAATGCAGACTGATACATAAGGTCAAAATCGTAATAAAAATACATATCACAAACCAACTTCCTATACATGCCACTCACTTGATATTTCTAATATTTGAATTAATTTTCCCAAAAATGATAGTTTGATAGTGTGATTTTGCCTCCGACGATCTCCAACCCCAAGCTGACCTGCCAATACTAAAGAAATGGAGAGGATGGGTAAGCTTTACGCTTAGTAAATTCATATGAAAATAATAAGCAATTACTACCATGCTTTTCAAGATAAAACACTATAATTGTACAATTACACATATTTAGGTTAAGATGTGTTATCGAGTTACAATTACTAAATCATTCATATCTGAAGCTACAAAACTCTAAATTTAGTTTTGTTAATTTTCCTTAAAACTAGATTCATATATATTTCTCCCGTAAAATTTCCAGAATTTTTGGTTTGGCCAATTAGTACAGTTTATTAGTTAAAGTCTCCCCTGTTTCAGAGTACGACTACTCTGACCTCTATGCACTACGAACCAAATTTCTCCCTGTACAGAATTCCAACGACCATGAAGTTTGTTTTCCTTAAAAATATACTAAATAAGGAATCCATCTGTAACACCCCGAACCCGAGACTGTCACCGGAGTCAAACACGAGGTGTTAACAGACTTTAACCACTTATAAATAAAATTTCCCAGACACTGCCAATCTGCATACTAGTCACTTTAAAAATCATATCTTGAGTTCAGAAACTCGGAATCCAGTTCCGTAAATTTTCCCTCAAACTAGACTCATATGCCCATCTACATATTTTTTTCTAGAATTTTTGGTTGGGCCAATTAGTACAGTTTATTAGTCAAAGTATCCTATGTTACAGGGATCGACTACACTGACCTTTGCGCATTACGACTTGGATATCTCCCTGTACAGGGCTTCAATACTGATGTCGTTTGCTTCTATAGAAACTAGACTCAAAAAGGAATCTATACATATATGGCATGACTCCTAACTATCTCTGGTTAATTTATAATGAATTTCCAAAGTCGAAACAGGGAATCCAGAAACCGTTCTGGCCCTGTCTTACGAGAACCTGAATATCTCTTAACATACTGTCCGTATGATTGTTTCGTTACTTTCCTATGAAAATAGATTCATCAAGGTTCGTTTACATAATTTATTCACTATTTAATTCCATTCCTACTATTTTTAGTGATTTTCCAAATCTACATCACTGCTGCTGTCAGCATCTGCCTTTAAGGTAGACTTTACCTATTTCATAGTTTCCATGATTCAACTAGCCCTTTTTGCATAAATAGCACAATTTATGATAGTGATTAACCATTCCCATGGCCAATCCTTGTCAAGCATATCCACACCAAATGATTATAACATTATACTCAAACATATATAAGCCATTTTCGCATGGCTATCCAAAATTATACAAGTCCAAAGGGTCCATGACCCACAACAAACGGGTAGTCCTATACATGCCATTTCGAAGTTCAACCAAAATTGTACCAAAAAGGGGGGCCCTTTGATAGTGTGGGCGACTTCGACTTCAAAATCCTGAGTCCGATAGCTGGAGAACCAAAATCTATAAAACAGAGAATCAAGGAGACGGAGTAAGCAATTTATGCTTAGTAAGTTTTGAGCAAGGGATTCCAGCATAACAAAAGTATAGCATTCATGTAGCTAAACGGATAATTTCATATGCACAATTTTTCAATATCATACTTACTTCACATTACCAACCCTTTTATTCATACACAAAGATCAACTTAGCCAAAGGCCGGTAGCTCATTTATCAACTGAGCGAATACTTATTTGTAAGGGCTCAACTAATTCAAAGCACATACGAAACATACCTCAATGTTGGGATGTTTCAAGCGTATTAACTGAAATTTTTACAGCAAGATCATTCATTCCCAAATCACGTACCTTCGGAATTTAACCAGATATAGCTACTCGTTCAAATGCCTTCGGGACATAGCCCAGTTATAGTAACTCGCACAAATGCCTTCGGGACTTAACCCGGATTTAGTAACTCGCACAAATGCCTTCGGGACTTAACCCGGATATAGTAACTCGCACAAATGCCTTCGGATCTTAGTCCGGATATGGTCACTTAGCACAAAGCCTTCGGGACTTAGCCCAGACATCATTCAAATAACCATGCACATTTAACAATAAATCATGGCACATTCGTATTTCGTTTTCGTTAGCAAAACTCAAACACAAGACACTTATCATTCTTGCAATTTAGGCTCAATAGCCACACACAAGGAGCATGATTTTGATTTGCTTAAAACATGATCTAATCAAATCATAATTTAAGCTCTTTTACTCAAGAACTTACCTCGGATGTTGTCGAACGATTCCGATGGCTACTCGACCACTTTTTCCTTTCCCTTATCCAACTGGGGTCCTCTAAGCTCTTGAGCTAATTCAAACAAATTTAACTCATTAAAGTCTCATTTTGCTAGCTTATGGCCGAATATGACAAGGAGTTTGATAGGTCATATGGCCACCCTTTTAGCTCAAATACACAATGGTCATACGCATTTTTAATCACATCAAGCAATTTAATACAATTCATTCGAACATCAAAAGAGAAGCTCAAGGTACTTAGCCCATATATACATTAGACATTAGAGTCACATGTGTACGAAATCACGAATCGAATTCAACATACTAGCTAATATTTCCCCCTTGGCCGAATTTTCTAAGCCAAGACAAAAGCATCAATATGCTTGCCTCTAACCGAATACATGCAACACCAATCTTCTTCCTATGGCCGAATATGCATGTCTATGTTGAGGCCGATTATATACTTAATACCACACATAAATGACATACATTTTACTAACTAATGCATTCCATATTATACTCAATACCATCCATCATTTAATCCATAACCGAAGCACCATCATGTGCAATCATATATATATATATGTGCAAGAGCCGAATCCCAAATTTTGATTATAACCAAATTTAAACATATATCCAAAACATAAATCTTACCTACCATGCAATAAGCATAAATCACACTCATGGATATACCATGGCCGATACTTCCAACAACACCAAATAAAAATATACTTCATGGATCTAAGGTAGAACCAAGAAAGAAACTCATAATCATCAAGATGTAAGTAACTACCATTTTTCATCTAGATTTAGCATGAAACACAACCATCACCCTTATTAATCTCCATAGCCGAAAACCTTACTTATTCCAAAAATTCAAATCTCAACTTGGTCACGAAAATAACTTGGTATCTCACCGACACAACATCAACACCAAGCAAGAATGATGCATCCATGGCCGAGTGTCATTTCCATCACATAGCAAGATTTAGACCATGGGCTAGGTAGAACTCAAGCTAACAACTAAAACATGCATGCATCTCATGGAACATCACCAAACATACCTTGATCTAGATACAAGTATGGCCAAACCTCCTCCTAATCCTCTTCCAAACCAAACATGAAGCAAGAACTCCTTCCTCCTTCCTTAGAATTTTCGGCCAAAAGAAGATGAAAAAGGATGAACAAAATTTTTTCTTTTCTTTTCTTTAACTCACGGCAATGGGGGGGGGAAACAACCACACTTTTTTTTTTGTTTCCATTTCTTTATTACCCATACTCCTTATTTTATTTTTCCTAACATACCTCACTAACATAACATGTTTGTGACATGTTTCCACTCATAGCATGGCCGGCCACTATGCCTTAATTTGGGTAAATTGACATGCAAACCCATCATTTTCACAATATGCATTAATAGGCCACTTTGCATTTGCCTAGCACATTTCAAAATTTTCTCACATAAGTCCTATTTGATAAAATTCACTTACAATTAACAAAATTCAAACACGAAATTTTCACACATGCACATGTACATATAATGAGCATCAATTATGACGGTTAATTATTTTTATGACTCGGTTTAGTGGTCCCGAAACCACTTCCCGACTAGGGTCAATTTTGGGCTGTCACACCATCCATGTAAGGTATGACTCTTAATAATTTTTTACAATTTATGGTGAATTTATAAAGTCAGAACAGGGAATCTCGAATTCATTCAGACCCTGTTTCACAAGAATTCAAATATCGCACAATATAGAATTCTTTTGCTTCCCCTGTTTCTTTCATATGAAAATAGACTCATTAAGATTTATTTTCATATATCATTTGCATTTTTATTCAACTTCCACAATGTTTAGTGAATTTTCAAAGTCATGCAACTGCTGCTGTCCAACACTGTTTTACCACTAAAATTCATTCTTACATAATTCAACTTAATCCATGTTGTCTTATCGAAATTCACCCAATTATCGAGCACATTGCTCATAATTTTTCATAAACATATACCTACACTGATTCATCATATAATCATGTTCAATTGTATTTTTACTTAATCGATTTTCCCGTTGAACTCTTCGGAATAATAACTGATATTCAATTGCCTGCACATATTTTCACACTTGTAGCCAAAGCTATCTGGTATGCATAGTAGCCTGCACATAGTACTACACATGCGACCAATTATCCGGTACACGTAGTAGCCTGCACTTAGTACTACACACGTGACCAATTATCCGGTACACGTAATAGCCTGCACTTAGTACTGCACATGTGGCCTAACCATCTGCTACACGTAGTGGCCTGCACTTAGTACTACACACGTGATCACAGTTTTCGGGTACGCATAGTAGCCTGCACTTAGTACTACACATGCGACCTCACAATAGATCATTCGTATCGTTTTTATTCCGAAGGTTCAATCGGGAAATTCCTCACTTTTCAACATTTTACTAAATTGTCCGTAATCAATTTAAATTCAGAATTTACATCAAATAACCATTTGATAGGCAGCCACATTTCATATGATATCAAAATATAATAACATAAAAAAATCGATAGATTATTTATGTACGAATTTACTCGAAGTGTCGATCTCACTATCCATAGTACCAACTGTCCATTCATAGTATAATAAGACACAACTCAAATATCAAATCAGCTTTTAAGAATTTACATAACATATATCACATATTTCATATATCACTTGTCATGTATCTTCATTTTCTTGCATTTCATGTAACATTCTTTCATGTCATATTTCCACATCATAAACACCATTCCATCAACTTTTCCAATATATTAAATCATAAAATATATGCAATAATAGTAAGAAATATAATTCAAACATAACATTGCATTATTATTATCATACGAACTTACCTCGATCCAAAAACAGCAATTTACCATTTTAGTCCATAACCTTGTATTTTCCCGATTTAAGCCCAAATCTCGATTTCCTTCATCTATAATATCACATCTAGCCTAATAATTAGTCACACTATTCATACAGGTCCAAAAATCATATTTTTAAAAATTTTCATTTTGACCCCTAAACTTTTGCATATTTGCACTTTTTCCCCAAGGTTCGGAAATTAAACTTCATCCTATTTTCTTATGTTTTATGACATGCTGATCATTTTTCCCTTCTATGGAAACATCAAATTCTCACTCTAACATGTACTTATGACTATTAGTTATTTTTACCGATTAAGCCATTTTGCTCGTTTTCACTTAAAATTGAGTAGCACAAGTTATCTAACATAATTTAAAACCTCATATTCTATCATAAAACACCAAAATACACAAATTTCACCTATGGGTATTTTTCCAAATATGAACCCTAGGTTGAATTATTGCTAGCATAAGCTAAATCAAGTTACCGGGACTCCAAAAACGTAAAAATCATTAAAAACAAGGCTAGAACGGACTTACAATCGAGCTTGGAAGCTTGGAAACCCTAACCATGGAGCCTCCCTTGGTATACACGTCCATGGTGAAGAAGATGAGCAAAATTGGCTTTTAATTTTGTATTTTAATTCATTTTACCCCTAAATGACCAAAATGCCCTTACTACTAAACTTTCCAAAAATTCCATTCATGTCCAATATTTGTCCATAAACTTTGAAATTGGTCAAATTCTATTTAATACCTCCTAATTAATATTTCAAAGCAATTTCATACTAGAAACTTCTAGAATGCAAGTTTTGCAACTTATTCATTTTAGGCCCTAACTTCAAATTAAGCACTTTATGCATAGAATTTCTTCACAAAATTTTCACACAATCATGCAATCATATCATAGACCTCAAAATAATCATAAAATAATTATTTCTATCTCAGATTTGTGGTCACGAAACCACTATTCCGATTAAGCCCTAATTCGGGATATTACACATATCATATTTAGGATAAATTTTGATTGATTTATGATTTTGATTGATATATCTTGAATAAAAAAATAGGCATTTATGGATTGATTGTTTAAACTTTAAGACATTAGAGAATCAAGCATGATAAGTTGATTTTTAAGAATTTAAAATTTTAGGTTGTTTCCCTAAAGTTTAGGCATTACTTTGAGTTGGAATTCACAAGTTTTAAACATCAAAAAGACATAATTCTTGTGAGATTTTTTAGCCTTTTGAGCATCTATTAATTCTATCATGCTCACTTTTATTATTGCTTTGAGTGCATTAGTATTGAACTGTTATTCTAGAACTTGCTTGATTATGCATGTCAAGACCACACCGTTTGATTTGATATGTCAAAATGATTATGGCACTTAGGATTAACCCACTCATGCCATGAAAAGCCTACCTCTACGATTAACCCCTAGTGAACCCCCTTGAGCCTAACAAGCCAGGTCTTGTATTGCCCTTAATATTAACCTTTAACCCATTATTGTTGAAATCCCCTTGATTATTTTGATCCCTATTTTTGTCGAGATTTGATTTGAATAAATTGCTTAGCTATGTCCTATTCTTAATAGTTAGTTATTTAGCTTGATCTTAATATAAAAAAATGTATATATACTTATTAGTAGTAGTGATCTTTTGAGCCAAAGAAGTTAAATTACATATTCTAAGAAGAAGCTCTGTTGTATGCAAGTGATGATTAAATCTTTTTCTAGTTAAGTGATTTTTCAATTCAATCTCGATTCTAACTTTTCTTTCAGCTTGTGACCACACTCCCTAACCAAGCCTCATTACAACCCTCTAAAGACCTTTTGATCGATGTATCATCTTAATTTATAGTGGTAGAGATGTGATTTTCATTCAAGCCTGTGGTAATAACTTTTCGTATTGACTGATGAGTGCTACTTTCATTGCCTTTAAACACTTTAAAGTGATTTGAGTGAATCTTTAGTGAGGATGTTAAACTTCATGAGATATTGAATCGAGATAACCACTTAGATAAGAGGAGATGCCTAAGTTTTGCATGATTAAATACTCAACTTAGAATGTTTGAAACTTTGATGTTCTTTCAAATGTATGATTACCTATGGATTATTTTGAGACATTATCGATAGAAATTATAAGTTGAGAAGAATTTATTTTGATTATGAGTTGAGAATTTTGCTTGAGGACAAGCAAATACTTAAGTGTGGGGGTATTTGATAAACCGTAATTTATACATATTTTTACCCCATGCTTAACACATTTTATGGATGATTGTCCCTTAGAATTGGTGAATTCAATGCTCCTAATGCCTTAATTTCATGTTTTATACTTAGGAGAGCATAGGAGAGTGAAAGGAACGAGAAAAGGGCCAAACACAGAGAAAATGGGCCAATGTACGAAATCAACACGGCCTGGACTTCCTCACACGGGAAGACCACACGGCAGTGTCAATTTGGCAAAATCGAAGCACGACTCACATGGGTAAAACACGGACGTGTCACACGAGCGTGTCCCTGCCGAGCCCAAGTTGATCCAATTCAAAAAAGGCTGATTTTGAGGGCTTTTAGGAATTCCAAAGCCTATAAATACACCTTAGAGGAGGAAGAAAATGACACACAAGGAGAAGGAGGTAGGGAACTGCTCGAGGGAAGCCGATTGATCCATCTCAGAAGCTGGATTCACCATCAAGACTGAAGATCTCCCCTCAATTTCCCTCCAGGAGTTTTGGGTTTTCTTTAAGTTTTGTATTCATTATTCTTCTGAGATTTTTTCCTTTTTAGTTATGAACTAAATCCCCTAAATAACTAAGAGGAATGAAACCTAAGAGGAATCTTGTTATTATTTTCTGATTTGTATGATAAATATTTAACTTGTTCTCAATTATGTGTTCTTAATTCTTGTTTTGATAACAAGCATTTAATTATGCATATTTGAATGACAAATTGATATTTTGGCCATAAATACTTTAGTATTGAGTTTCAGATATAATGATTAATGTTCGATAATAATTCGATATTGGAAAGAGAACTTGTATAATTTATATGTAAGACCATATTTTGTATTATGGCTTTGTATGATAACAAGAAAGTATTGACTAGCATAGTTTGATGAGAATAAGTTAAGTTGATGATATGATGAGATTGAGAATGTAAGTATGTAAGTTAAGTAGCATTTTATTATTATGCAATTATTGTTATTAGTATTGTTATTATTGAGTTATGTGACTAACCTTGAGAATTTAAGCAAGTATGTTTCAGCTATGACTTGACAAGGCATTGATATCTCAAAGTCCATGGTTGTACCATGGAAATTAAGGAAGAATTGACGGAAAAGTCCATGTTCATAACATGGCATTTAAAGAGGAATTGACGGTTAAGGATACCATGTAAAACCATGTCAAGACATGACATTGGTAAGGCAAGGATCCCGTGTAAAACCATGTCAAGACATGGCATGGGCATTGATTAAGGACTCCATGTAAGACCACATCAAGATGTGGCATTAGCACTAAGATAATGATATCATGTAAGACCATGCCAAGGCACAGCATTGATAAGTTCTACAAGGTAAGGAAATCATGTAAGACCATGTCAAGACATGACATTGATGAGTTACTATAAGGCAAAGGTCCCATGTAAGACCATGCCAAGGCATGGCATTGGTGAGTTCATAAGACAAGGATACTATGTAAGAGCATGTTTGGAACATGGCATTTGGTAAGATAAGGATACCATGTAAAACCATGCCAACGCATGGCATTAATAAGTTCTATAAGGCAAGGAAATCATGTAAGACCATGTCAAAGACATGGCATTGATGAGTTACTATAAGGCAAAGGTGGCATTTAAGACCATGCCAAGGCATGGCATTGGTGAGTTCATAAGGCAAGGATACCACGTAAGACCATGTCAAGACATGGCAATGGTAAGTTCAAAAAGGAAAAGGTTCCCAAGTAATCCAAAGAGTAAGTCAAAGAAACGACAAGGTGAGAACATAAAGAAAGAGTACAGGTATGCATTTAAGGCTTATTTAATATTGAGATTGTAAGTAATTGAGATTATCAAGTATTAAGTAAATGATGAGTTTTCAGTTATGCTTGTGACACTTTATGACATGATTGGCAATATGCCTATATTATGAAAGAGTACTCATGTGTTAAGTGAGATGTTGCAGGTATGTAAGCAAGCTATTAAGTAAGGTTCCTTTTGTATTCTGAGCCTTTGGTAAAGTTACTAATGAGTAAGATGGGAAAGTAAGAACTAAACATTATTTAAGCAAATTATGACAGCATAGTAGTAAGCTAAATTGATTGCTAATGCTTATTATTTTAAATGTGAACTTACTAAGCTTTATAAGCTTACTTCTTTCACTTTCCCATGTTTTAGAGCACTTAAAAGCAAACTCGGGTTGGAGGTCGTCGGAGATCACTTCACACTATCGACTATCAAGTTACCAAATGGGTATCTTCGTTTAAAAACGTTCTAGTTTATGGCATGTATAGGGACTTAGCCATTTTATGTGTATGTCCTTATGATATGGATAAAGAATGGTATGTAAATATTTGATAATGATTAGCTATTGAAATGGCTAATGAAGAACATGTTTCGGTGTTATGTATGCCTAAATGGTAGTTAATACAAAGAAATAATGAAAAAGTGAAATTAGCATTAAAATAGTATTGAATAGTAGCAGTGACGTGAACTTGAAAAATCACCAAGAATAGTATAAATGAAATTAGGTGATGAATGAGACATACAATAAAAACTTATTGAGTCTATTTTCATATGAAAGAAATAGAGCAAGCAAAAGAAGTGTAGATTAAAAGATATTTGAATTTTAGTGAGACAGGGTCAGAGCGATTTCTAAATCCCCTGTTCTGACTTTATAAATTCACTAAACATTTTACAAAAAGAATTAGGAGTAATAGTTAATATTTCTGGATTCCTTAGTGAATCTACTTTCAATAGAAACAAACAGCATGATTACCTAAAGCATCTTGCAGTTTCTTCAAAAACCTCGAAGTGAATCTCGGATCTCTATCCAACACAATAGATAGTGGCACCCCGTGCAATCACACAATTTCAGAAATGTATAATTTAACTAACTTATCAAGCGAGTAATCAAATCGTACCAGAATAAAATGTGCTGATTTCGTCAATCGGTCAACCACAACCCAAATCGCATCTTTCTTTCTCGGAGATAGGGGTAAAACCGAAACAAAATCCATCATTATTTTATCCCATTTCCACTCCGGAATCATAATCGATTGTAACAAATCGGATGACTCCTGATGTTTAGCTTTAACTTACTGACAGATCAAGCATTTCGAAACAAAGTTAGAAATATCTTTTTTCATTCCAGGCACCAGTATAGCTCTTTCAAATCATTATACATTTTCGTACTTTCCGGATGAACAGATAAAAGACTGTTGTGAGCTTCGTGCAAAATCATCTGAATCAACTCTGGATTTCTCGGAACACAAATACGATCTCGAAATCTCAGACAATCATCATTATCAATTCGATATTCAGAATCAGAATCCAAATCACACTGACCTCATTTTGCTACAGTCTCATTATCAACCTTCTGAGCTTCGCAAATCTACTGAGTAAATAACGGTCTCGCTTTCAATTCGGGTAATATCGAACTATCATCAGACAGAACTAAATGAGTATTCATCGCACGTAATGCAAACAATGATTTCTGACTCAAAGCATCAACAACAACATTTGCTTTTCCCAGACGTTAATCAATAACAAGCTCGTAATCTTTTAGCAGTTCTAGCCATCTTCTCTGTCTCAGGTTCAAATATTTCTAACTCATCAGATATTTCAAACTTATATGATCAGAATATACGTGACATTTCTCACCAAACAGATAGTGTCGCTAGATTTTTGAAGCAAATACAATAGTAGCTAATTCAAGGTCGTGTGTTGGATAATTCTTTTTGTGCGGCTTTAACTATCTCAAAGCATAGGCTATAACTTTGCCTTTTTGCATCATAACACATCCTAAACCATTCATCAAAGCATCACTATAAATGACAAATTCTTTACTTGATTTTGGTTGTACTAACACTAGAACCTCAATTAATAAGGCTTTCAGCTGATCAAAACTTTTCTGACACTTTTTAGACTATTCAAATTTCACATCTTTCTGAAAGCAATTTCGTCAACGGAGTCGTGATCATAGAAAAAACCTTTTACAAATCATTGATAATAACCAGCAAGTCCCAGAAAACTGCGGACTTTAGAAATATTTCTCGGAGGCTTCCAATCCAAACTAGGTGAAATCTTGCTCGAATCAACTCAGATACCAGATGCTGACACAACATGTCCCAGAAAACTGACTTCTCGTAACCAGAATTCACATTTGCTAAACTTCGTATACAACTACTTATCACGCAAAGTCTGTAACACTATTCTCAGATGCTCGGCATGCTCAATTTCATCACATGAATAAATTAAAATGTCATCAATGAATACGACAACAAATCGATCTAAATACTATCTGAAAATTCTATTCAAATCCATAAAAACAGCAGGTGTATTCATTAATCTGAAAAGCATAACTAAAAACTCATAGTGTTCGTACCTCATTCGAAAAGCAATTTTCAGAATGTCTGAATCCTTTACTCTCAACTGATAATAGCCCGATCTCAGATCTATCTTTGAAAACACGGTAGCTCTTTTCAACTGATCAAACAAATCGTCAATTCTAGGCAGAGGATATTTGTTCTTGATAGTCACTTTGTTCAACTGACGATAATCAATGCACATTCTCATCGTGCTGTCTTTCTTTTTCACAAACAGAACAGGAGCACCCCAAGGTGAGAAACTCAATCTTGCAAATCCTCTATAGGTCAACTCTTGCAACTGAGACTTTAATTCTTTTAACTCAGTCGGAGTCATTTTATACGGAGCAATCGAAATCGGAGTAGTCCCTGACATTAATTCAATACCAAACTCAACTTCTCGTATCAGAGGTAATCTAGGTAATTCTTCAGGAAACACGTTAGGAAACTCACAAACAACAGGAACTGATTCTATTTTCCTTTCTGTCACTTTTGTATCAATCACATACGAGAAATAAGTTTCACATTCCCTTTTCACATAATTCAGAGCTTACATCGAAGAAATCACTAACAAAAAACCACTCAAATCATTAGACTCAATCTGAATTATCTCATTATCCAGAAATCTCAGATCAATCGTCTTTTTTTTATAGTTCACTATCACATCATGCAGTGTTAAGCAATCCATACCCAGAATTATATCAAATTCATCAAAAGGTAACAACATCAAATCAATCGGAAAGCAATGATCTCGAATCATCAACGAATAGTTCTTGTATACTTTATCAACCAGAACACATCTGTCTAAGGGGTTCGATACTCTAATCAAAAATTCAATAGACTTTACAAGCAAAATCTTACTGTATACTAAAGTCTCACATACATATGAATATGTTGATCCTAAATCTATCATGCAATCACAGAAGTATCATAAAGAGTAAAAGTACCAATAATAACATCTGGAGACGAAGTTTCCTCTCGAGCGGGAATAGCATAAGCTCTGGCAGGTGCTCGAGCCTCAGGTCTAATAGCAGTGTCTTTAGTCATTCTCTGAGTGCTACTCACATTACCCATGTTTCCGAGTGGTCTACCTCCAGCTGTTTTACCACTTAGCCTCGAATTTTGCACAATCTCTTACTCTACAAACTTAAGACATTCTCGGATAAAGTGATCTAAGGATCCACATCTAAAGCAAGCTCGGTCATTCAATCTACAACTTCCCGGATGTCTTTTACTATAGTGTCTACACTCGGTTCAATCGGATCGGACATTTCCAACACTTGCAACAGAAGTAGTTGGAGCTCTGAAGCTCGAATGTGATCTAGTAAGATCTCTACTCGAATGTCCCACATTAGCCTTTGAACGGCTATAATCATCTAGGAAATTTCTTTGATGCTGACTGAAATGACTTATTTGATGATCTTTTTTTGCACCTCTCTAGCTTTTAAATCAGCTTTTCTTTTCTCTTTCCCGAGTTCTTCAGGTTTACAAGCTCGTTCAACAAGCACAACAAACTCTTTTATTTCTAAAATCCCGAATAATAAGTGGATATCTTCATTTAAGCCATCTTCAAACCATTTACACACTATTGCTTATGTCGAAACATATTCTCGTGCATACTGGCTCAATCTTACAAATTCTTGTTCGTGTTCCGTAATAGACATACGGCCCTGTTTCAACTCAATAAACTCTTTGTGTTTCTGATCTATGAATCTCTAGCAGATGTACTTCTTTCTAAATTCTGTCTAAAAGAACTCCCAGTTGACTCATTCTTTTAGAACCATTGATATCAACATTTTCCACCAATGGTACACCGTATCTCTCAAAAATAAAATGGCATATTTAAGGCATTCATTGGGAGTACATGACATTTCATCAAACACCCGTATCGTATTCTCAAGCCAAAATACATATTTCTTAGCATCATCATCAGTAGTAGCATGAAACTCTTCAACCCCATATTTTCTAATTTTATCAACTGGAGGCTTATTCAACTGAATCAGATTAACTTGTGGCATGACAAGGACTTGAGAAGGATTAGGCGGGGGTGAAGGTTGTGGCACAGCCGGATTGGTTCTAATATACTGAGTGAACCAATCATTCATCATCTGGAAGAAGGCTTGCTTAGACTCTCCCTCGTGGCTACTCGAAATAAGTCTAGAGTCAGATTGCACTGCCCCTTGAGCGAGAGCGGATCCATTACTTTCAACATCGTCAGCTACGGATCTTTCGGCATCCATTTACTATATAAAAACACATTTTCATTGTCAAGAATCATCACACTATCGCAGTTCATAAATATATGGCATGTATAGTTAGACTCACATACGCTACGTTAGGCCTAGAATTGACTAAACCGTAGCCCTGATACCAACCAAATGTAACACCCTTAACCAGTATCCGTCACTGGACTAGGGTTAAGAGGTATTATCAGACGTATCGGTACATTTTATGATCACTTCATATATATCATCCACACATCATAGCATCATAGTCAAACATCATCATAAAGTCCCTTTCTTAGCTCAACAAGACCTTAAACATGCTTTAGGAAGGGTTGGGACTAAACCAAGCACATACAAAATTTTTCCAAAATTTAACAAATTTTTCAAAGTTACAGAGGTCACATGCCCGTACGAACAGACCGTGTGCCTCACACGGCATTAGACACACCCGTATGTCTAAGTAGTGGCAAAATAGGGCATACATACTGACTTATCCACACGGCAGGAGACATGCCCGTATGCCTTGGCTGTGGACGAAATCGACTTGGGTCACACAGCTAACCGCACACCAGTGTGCCTAGGCCGTGCTCAAGATTGACTTTAAATTGTAAAACTACCCCAAGGGACACACGGCCTTGTAACACGACCGTGTGTCACACACGATTGAGACACACGCTCGTGTCTCTACCCGTGTGGACAAAATAGGCCCTTTGAGAAGCCAATTTGCCACCCTTAGTGGTCATCCCTACAAGTCCAAAACCAAAGCACAATTGCACCATAATTTCAAAAAAATTCAATCACAAAACATGCATCTTTCATGTCTGATAATCACCAACTAATATCATCCTTATCATTCAAACCAAAACATACCAAAATCACATACCAAACTCATTCATTCATACATATCATTATCCCAATTTTTCAAATCCATTTTTCATATCAAAATCATACCATTTTCGTAACTAATTCAAATAACTAACTTACCAAATTGACCATTTCTCACTAAGCCAGTTATGCACTTCAACATACCATTTCTTAGCACCACTTATATACCAAAAACCAAACCAAATAGAAACTTAATCTAACCATATCACATGGCATGATATACACTTCACATATCATATTCAAATACTTCTAGCCTATACATGCCATACTTCACTATTCACATTTTCAAAAGGTACCAAAATAGAGTTTGATAGTGTGGTGATGATTTCAACAAACCCGAGCTTTCGGTAGATTCCATAATCTATAAAACAATTGAAAACACACACAAAGTAAGCTTTCAAAAGCTTAGTAAGCCATATACAAATAAACTTATCACATAACACAATTCTAAACCAATTCATTCATGTAGCTCATGGAAAAGATACAATCACATATCCATATGTCTCATATAGCTCATTTGATCATAATTCACTTACATATAACACATTTCATTCTCATAATAATTCATACATATATCATATGTCCACAAATGCACATATACTTACCTTTCATTCTCAAAAATGATATACATTTCAAACATACCTGAATGCCTGTTAACCGTACGGAATCAAATAGGATACGTGGATAGCTCGAAAAGCTCGTACAATGCCAACATTCAAGACATGGTCTTACATGTAATCAAATATCGTTGCCACTATCCCAGATAGGGTCTTACACGAAGTCAAATACAATGCCGATGTCCTAGACATGGTCTTACACATAAATCTCAAATCGATGCCAACGTGCCAAATGTGGTCTTACACAAATTCACATATTGGAATCCTATGTCATGACATATGTATCCTAACTATTCCTATGGTTCGTACAGGGCTTCCGGACGTCGTCACATATTCAGCTTCTATAACCATTCATCACAATTAAATATCATATAAGCATGAATAAATCAATTCAAACACCTTTATTTATATATAGACTTGCCTCGTACGGGAATGAATAAAAACGAACGGCTATTCAACTACTTTCGACTTTCCGCGATCTAATTCTGTTTTCTTTGGTTCTTGATTTATACACATTCAATTTAACTCCTTTATTCACCAAATCATTCAATTTAATCCAAAAACATATAATTAAGACATTTTACAAATTAGCCCTCAAATTTTCACTTTTTGACATTTTAGTCCCTAATTAACAAAATCACAAATTACACAAAATTTCCTTATACACACATACTTGGCCGAATATTCATGTAGTTCATATAAGCCGATATCTTTCATTTATTTCACATTTTAATCCCTCAAAATCTCATTTTCACAATTTAGCCTAAATTACTCAAATTCATCAAAAATCCCAATACAAAACATATTTATCTATCATCAAGCTTCCATATTTCATCAATTGACATTACAAAGCTCACAAAATCAATAATGGCATAACTCAAAATCATCATCAAATTCTGAAATTAGGCATGGGCTTAATAGAACACAAAGCAACAATCACAAAAATGTAGAAATATTCAAAACAATCAAAAACCATACCTTAATCACCAAATTTCTTAGCCGAACCCTAGGAACTCTTTTTTTTTCTTTTTATTTCAATTTTTGGCAACAAAGATGAACATTTTAACCAATTTCATGTTTTCTTTTATTTAATACACATTAATAAACCATTTACCATTTTAACCTTAATTAATATCATTTAAAATCCACTAACTCATGTCCAAATATGTCCATGCATTAATTCAATGGTATAATTGCACCATAAGGACCCCACATATAAAAAGACACATCGATTCGACCATTATTCAAATAGAAGGACAATTTGCATTTTCGGCAATTTAGTCCTTTTAGCAAATTAAGCACACAAATTATTGAATTTTCATACGAAATTTTCACACATGCTTAACCACATACTATAAACATAGAAAATAATATTAAAATATTTTTCTGACTCGAATTTGTGGTCCTGAAACTACTGGTCCGACTAGGGTCTAAACCAGGCTGTTACACCCTAGCACTCTTACCTAATATAAACATAATACAATATACATTTATAAACCCAACCCAATCCTAAAAACTGAAAATAACACACCAAAAATCCCTAACTTAGTCTAATCTCTCAAAATTGAAAATCCCTAATATGAAATCTCCCAAAATCCCTACTGCTGACAGCCCAACATGCTCACTAGTCTCCACCATTCAATGTCCACCAAGTCACCATCATTGTTCAACATTCATTCGCCATCGTGTTTCACGCCCTAACCCAATGTAGTGACGCACCTTTGAGTTTGACTTCACTCACCACCGTCTGAAATTTACCTTCGAGTGACTCCCTAACCCGACAGCCCAAAACACTTACCATCATCCAACGTCCACTGAGTCTCCACTCACCACCATTGCTGCTTTGCAGAATCCATATTTTTACGAATTAGTTGTTTTGTAGAACCCATTTTTTTATAAAAAGATGTGAAAATAAAATCGATTACCTCGTTGAAACCTAATGAAATTGCAAATTTTCATACAGCATCTTTGAAATCTTCAGTTCGTTCTCTGAATCTTGACATGTTTTTCACTTGTAATTTGCAATTGCTTTTTTTTTTCAAATTTCGTTAAGAATTTAGGGATTTTTTATGCTCTAAGAAGTATTTAAATACTTTAATTAGATTAAAAATTCAAAATTGAATAGAAGTTCAAAGATTTGATAGGATATCAACTTAATAAATTCTTTAACATATATTTATTAATATGTTTTATAAAAATAGTTAGTTTGCTTATTTTTGTAAGTCAAATTTAATAAATTCCCTAACATATATTTAGATTCATAAATTTTGTTTAAAATGTGGTCTATCACATCCCGAAATTTGGTCTAGAAGTTTCGAGGGTAATTTTGGAATTATGGCCCAAAATGAGTTCAAAAATTCAAAGTGAGGTAAACTGAAAATATATTCATCTATGGTTTTTTGAAAATTAAGTCAATTTATAAAAATAGTATCCAAAAGACTTTTAATTTTAAAAAGTGGGTTGTTTTCTAAAAGAGTTAAATGTGAGAGAGGTCCAAAGGTAAATATACCAAAGTTTTAAAAATACCCTATTTTCCTCCTTTACATGTAGGAAACTCACGATACACCATTCTCTCCTCACCCTTTTTGCTGTCAATTAGAGCCCCAACAATATCATTCACCAAATTTAATTTTCCAAACTTCAATCCTTTCTATTTTCATCATCTTCCTAGCATTAAAACCCCATATGAAAACCAAGAAGAGCACAAGGAACACCCTTAATTTTCTTGTCATCCAACTTGTGGGTTTTCTCGAATTTTCCATAAAATGTTTGTTTTCCCTCAATCAAGGTAACGTTTCGTTTTCCCAATAGTTTATGATGTATTATAACTATTTGAATCAAGTTTTAAGCTATTAAATCAAAGATTTTGTGTAAAAGTCGAAATTTGAGTCGTTAATGATGAAATTTGGGATTTTGAATGAAATTGCTATTTCAAAGTATTTTTCAACTTGTTTTGATGTGATTAGAAGGTTTTTAAACTTGCTTTAAAGTTCTGTTGAAAGATTTTAAAGTTTTGTTAAGTTTTCATAAAAATAACCATGGATGTCGAAATTTTCACAATCGTTAATCTATGGAGTTTTGAATGTCTTGAAGGTTGAGAATTATTCTTGGATGAGTAATTAGATGTTTAGAATCAGTTTTTTAAGTGATAGGATTGAATCTGAAATAAGGAAACTGAGTTTCAACTATGTTAGTCAAAATTTTTAATTCCAAAAAGAACTAGCTTGAGACCTACGTTTTTGTTTGTTTAAGGTGTGCTATAATTTCTAATTAAATGTGTATATTGTGTGGTGAATATGTGTGAAGCTTCGAAATCGTTGGGACCTTCTTCGAGTAAAGCGAAAGGCAAGGAAAATCTAGTTTAAGCTTTTCACAATTAGGCAAAAGCGTGAACAGTGAGTGTTTTGGGATCGCTACTTGAAGACAGGATTCATAGTGTTAAATACGAGCTTAGGAGTAGCCTAAACCTCTATCCTAAGTTTAGAGTGTATGTAACAGCCTGGTTTTGGGCTTAGTCGAAACAGTGATTTCGGGACCACCAATCCGAGGTTGAAGAATTATTTTTATTATTATTTCTATGTCATAGTATGATTATAATAGTCTATGAAAATTTTGGTGAACTAATTTTAGCGTTTGTGAGTCTAATTGCGAAAAATGACTTAATCGCATAAAGTGCAAAAGTCCTGTTTTGTTAGCTAAAGGTGTAAATTGACTATGAATCATATTGTGGAGGTCTTTAAAGGGAAAATAGACCATTTTTAGAGAGGTGGTCGGCCATAGGAGAAAAAGGGATAGAAAAGTCAATGTTAGGTGAAAATTTGGTGGCTAAATTGACTAAAAAGAAATAAAATAGAAAAAGAATGATATCATCCCTTCCACCCCTTCTTCTTCACCGAAATTCTCAGTAAAATAAGGGTTCTTGGAGCTTTAAAATTTCATCCAAGCTATCATCTTGCAAGTAAGTCAATTTGAAGGTTATTTTTGATAATTTTGGTACTTTTGAAACCCTTATGGCATGAGCTAGCTAATGGGGGGACCATTTTGCAAAATGGTTGATAGTCTAGGGATTTTCCATGAAAGGATTTTTGATTATTTCTGAGTTTTTATGGAAGAAAATGAATCTTAGTTGTGTAGTAAGCAACTTTTATGAAAGAACTTCTCATGAAAACCCTAATAGGACCATTTTGTAAAGTTTGCAAAAATAGAAAGTAATGTTATGTAATAATGGGAATTTTGGGTCTCTATAAGAGTAAAAAGGGTTCGGCTAGGCTTAAAACTTGAAAACATTTGATAAAAATCAATTTTCGAGCCTAGGGGTAAAATGGTCATTTTGTGAAAGTCTAAAGGCAAAATGGTCATTTTTCAAAAAATGTGAACTTATGATTGCTTAATTTATTTAGAGATTAAATGGGTGATTTTTTATTATTTTAGATCAAGAAACACGAAAACCAGACTTGGATCGGGGGAA
This sequence comes from Gossypium hirsutum, assembly GCF_007990345.1. NCBI lineage: Eukaryota > Viridiplantae > Streptophyta > Magnoliopsida > Malvales > Malvaceae > Gossypium > Gossypium hirsutum. The sequence goes on along the minus strand of NC_053435.1, from coordinate 43,385,522 downwards.
AGCCAAGCAAGTAGAGTAAATCGACTAGTCGCCTACATTTTGTAATCCGAGGTAAGTTGTATGTTAATAATGCAACTATATTGCTATAATGTATGATTGAATTGATATTGCATAAATCGTTTGATTGTGATTATGAGAATGCACGTCGAGAAATTAATGTAGTAAAGATTTCCAGTTGAACATTTGGAATAGACTTGGATATTCATACCATGACATTGGGAGGTATGTGAGCCAGTGTAAGACATGTCTGGGACATGCATCGGGCACATTATAAGAGCCAGTGTAAGACATGTTTAGGACATGCATCGGCCTCGGGATATACAAGCTAGTGTAAGACCTGTTTGGGACATGGTGTCAGTTTGTTGTGTGTTAGTGTAAGACCTGTCTAGGACTTGGCGTCGACACTAATAGATTAGAGTAGGTGTTAGACCTGTCTAGGACATGGCATCGGTCTCGATATATGAAATTCAGTGTAAGACCTGTCTGGGACAAGGCATCAACTTTAATGTACTAGCTAATGTAAGACCATGTTTGGGACATGGCATAGGCATCTTATCCTATGTTTGGAGTTATTGAGTATCCTATAATATTCCAAATAGTTCAACGGAAGATCCCTCAAATATATTGAAATGAGAAAAGTTATGACCATGTGGTGAGTGGTACAGGTGCCTACTTTAAATGTATGAGATGTGGGCTCAATATATGCTATATGAATTGCATTGGATGGTGATGAGTAAGTTGTACTATGTCCATTTATTGTATTCATGGACAAGCTATGAATTGTTATGAACATATTGTTGTATGATAAATAGTTGATGTTTATTTACATGCAACTTACTAAGCTTTATGCTTACCCGTTTCCCTTTCCATTTTCTTATAGAGCCGTCAAAGTAGCTCGAGGATCATTGTCTATGTCGGAGAACCAAGCCACACTATCACTTGAACCACTCGATATAGTTAGTTATTTTGTTTCGATTATGGCATGTATAGGATCTTGACTTTTGAGTTTTGTCTCATTGTTAATTGGTCAAATGTGTTGGCTTAATTTAATACTTGACTCATTTTGTATAAGGCCATGAAAAATGGCCTACATTGAAAGTTATTATATGAATGCAAGAAAACCTTTCGTAAATGTGAAATTGTTGGCATGGTTGAATATGTATGAAAGGTATATAGGCCTTAGTTATCATTGCTTGGTTAAGAAATCTTGTTGTGATAGACTTGGTATGATAGATTGTGTTTCAGGGTGGCAAAGGGCTTGGTAGATAGCCTTATATCATCCACACGGGTGTGTGTCTATACCGTGTGTGATACACGGTCCATACCATGGGCGTGTTGTTCGGCCATGCGTCCCCTGCACCTCAAATTTGCAAGCCAATATGCTGGTAGTAAACACACAGGCAGAGACACGGTCGTGTGTCTCAACCATGTGGAGAACACGACCTATGGTCACGGACATGTGCCTTGGCTTTGTGCCCCTAAATTGTTGTTGATGTCAGAAACAGAATGTCAAGGTTTTTAGACACGGGTGTGTCAAGGCCATGTAAGGGACACGGCCATAGACACGGGTGTGTGCCAGGCCTTGTGAAAACCCCTGTAGGTTCAAATTTGGAATTTAACTCACACGGGCTCAGGACACGGGCGTGTCCCCTTATGCCTAGGCAGTGTGAACCACACGGGCCTTTAGCACGGCCAGGTCAATAGGGCCACACGGACATTTTGCCCTTCCACACAGGTGTATGCCCTGTTTTAAGTGACATTTTTCAAAGTTCTCAAAGGTGTTCGAATTAATCCTAGATAGTTTCAAAAGCTCATTTTGGGCCTTGTAGACCCATATTAAGAAATTTCTAGACTAAGATTGAAAAGTTTTAAATTCAATCAAATTTTATGATTTGAAATGATTGTATGCAAGAGTTTAAGTCAAGTAATGCCTCGTGCCCTGTCATACCCCTAAACCGTATCCATCGCCAGACTAGGGTTAAGCGGCATTACCAAACATATCGATACACTTCGCATTCATTTTACAAACATCATAGCATCATAGCCAAACACTAATATATGTCCCTTTCTTAGGTCAATGAGACCTTAAACATGCATCAGGAAGAGGTCGGAACTAAACCGAACCTATTCAGAATTTTCAGAACTTAACCAATTCTTTCAAAATGTTAAAGTCACACACCCGTACGACTAGGTCGTGTGTCACACACGGGCACTAGACACACCCATGTGAACCAGCCGTGCCAAAAATAGGTCCTATACTGACTTTTTCACACGGCTAATAGGCACTCCCGTGTACTATGGCCATGTGATACTTAGCTAGCTACTGACTTATGCCCACGGCCATATAACACGCCCGTGTGTCAAAGCCGTGTGATTTTTAAGAGGTTACTGCCAAACAAACACGGCCACAAAGCACACCTATGGCCTTTGACCGTGTGGCACAATGTAGGCTTGGTTTAAGCCAGCTTGTCACCCCATTATGGGTCAACCTACAAACAAGGAATCAAGCATATATGTACAACCCAATCAACCATTCTTTATGCTAAAACATAATGTAAGATTATATCAAAAACATCATCCATTCTGTAACACCCCGAACCCGAGACCGTCACCGGAGTCGAACACGAGGTGTTAACAGACTTTAAACCACTTATAAAAAAATTTCCCAGACACTGCCAATCTGCATACTAGTCGCTTAAAAAATCATATCTTGAGTTCAGAAACTCGGAATCCAGTTCCGTAAATTTTCTCTGAAACTAGACTCATATGCCCATCTACATATTTTTTTCTAGAATTTTTGGTCTGGCCAATTAGTACAGTTTATTAGTCAAAGTCTCCCATGTTACAGGGATTGACTACACTGACCTTTTCCCATTACGACTTGGATATGTCCCTGTACAGGGCTTCAATACTGATTTCGTTTGTTTCTATAGAAACTAGACTCAAAGAGGAATCTATACATATATGGCATGACTCCTAATTATCTCCGGTTAATTTATAATGAATTTCAAAAGTCGAAACAGGGAATCCAGAAACCATTCTGGACCTGTCTTACGAGAACCTCAATATCTCTTAACATACTGTCCATATGATCGTTTCGTTACTTTCCTATGAAAATAGATTCATCAAGGTTCGTTTACATAATTTATTCACTATTTAATTCCATTCCTACTATTTTTAGTGATTTTCCAAATCTACATCACTGCTGCTGTCAGCATCTGCCTTTAAGGTAGACTTTACCTATTTCATAGTTTCCATGATTCAACTAGCCCTTTTAGCATAAATAGCACAATTTATGATAGTGATTAACCATTCCCATGGCCAATCCTTGTTAAGCATATCCATACCAAATGATTATAACATTATACTCAAACATATATAAGCCATTTTCGCATGGCTATCCAAAATTATACAAGTCCAAAGGGTCCATGACCCACAACAAAAGGGTAGTCCTATACATGCCATTTCGAAGTTCAACCAAAATTGTACCAAAAAGGGGGGGGCTTTGATAGTGTGGGCGACTTCGACTTCAAAATCCCGAGTCCGATAGCTGGAGAATCAAAATCTATAAAATAGAGAATCAAGGAGACGGAGTAAGCAATTTATGCTTAGTAAGTTTTGAGCAAGGGATTCCAGCACAACAAAAGTATAGCATTCATGTAGCTAAACGGATAATTTCATATGCACAATTTTTCAATATCATACTTACTTCACATTACCAACCCTTTTATTCATACACAAAGATCAACTTAGCCAAAGGCCGGTAGCTCATTTATCAACTGAGCGAATACTTATTTGTAAGGGCTCAACTTATTCAAAGCACATACGAAACATACCTCAATGTTGGGATGTTTCAAGCGTATTAACTGAAATTTTTACAGCAAGATCATTCATTCCCAAATCACGTACCTTCAGAATTTAACCGGATATAGCTACTCGTTCAAATGCCTTCGGGACATAGCCCGGTTATAGTAACTCGCACAAATGCCTTCGGGACTTAACCCGGATTTAGTAACTCGCACAAATGCCTTCGGGACTTAACCCGGATTTAGTAACTCGCACAAATGCCTTCGGATCTTAGTCCGGATTTAGTAACTCGTACAAATGCCTTCGGATCTTAGTCCGGATATGGTCACCTAGCACAAAGCCTTCGGGACTTAGCCCAGCATCATTCAAATAACCATGCACATTTAACAATAAATCATGGCACATTCGTATTTCGTTTTCGTTAGCAAAACTCAAACACAAGACACTTATCATTCTTGCAATTTCGGCTCAATAGCCACACACAAAGAGCATGATTTTGATTTGCTTAAAACATGATCTAATCAAATCATAATTTAAGCTCTTTTACTCAAGAACTTACCTCGGATGTTGTCGAACGATTCCGATAGCTATTCGACCACTTTTTCCTTCCCTTTATCGGATTTAGTTCCCCTTTGCTCTTGGGCTTAATTAAACAAATAAATTGATTTAATCATTTGAGCATCGAAAAGAGGAACACAAGGCACTTAGCCCATATTTATACATTAGACATTAAAGTCACATATGTACGGAATCATGAATCAAACTCAACATTTTAGCTAATTTTCCCCCTTGGCCGAATTTTCTAAGCCAAGACAAAAGCATCAATATGCTTGCCTCTAACCGAATACATGCAACACCAATCTCCTTCCTATGGCCGAATATGCATGTCTATGTTGGGGCCGATTGCAACACTTACTACATTCTACAAGTATGGTCACTTGTATTGACTAAACACCATTTTGTTTCAAGTTCAAAACTTGGCTAATACACACATATATACACTAGTAAAGCATCCTCTCCCTTTCCATCAATTTAACACATGCATTACTCATTAATATACAAAAATTATATTCGGCCTTAGCACACAACTTGCTAGCCGATTCTTCTCCATCCTGCAACTAATGCACATATGTGCTCACTCAAAAATGCTAAAAAGAAGATTCAAGACTCATCAATCCACCATCACATGCATCATTAACAAGCTTCATATTTAGCATGCAATGGCATTAACACAAAATCCACCTAGGCCGAATATCATCCCCATGACATAGCAAAGATTTGAACCATGGGCTAATTAGAACTCAAGCTAGCAACTAAAAACATGCATGGATCTCATGGCACAACCTCAAACATACCTTGATCTAGATACAAGTATGGCCAAACCTCCTCCTAATCCTCTTCCAAACCAAACATGAAGCAAGAACTCCTTCCTCCTTCCTTAGAATTTTCGGCCAAAAGAAGATGAAAAAGGATGAACAAAATTTTTCTTTTCTTTTCTTTAACTCACGGCAATGGGGGGGAAACAACCACACACTTTTTTTTTTGTTTTCATCATATTCCCTTTCATTATCTTATGCCCATGCTCCTTATTTTATCATACTTCCCATGAAACACTAACTCAACATGTTTATGACATGTTCTTGCCCATCACACTTGGTCTACCATGCTTGTCATGGCCGGCCACTACTAATTAGGGGGAATTTGACATGCAAGTCCCCCCTTTTTATTTCATGCACTAATAGGTCCTTATGCTTTGACCTATCACATTTCAAAATTTTCTCACATAAGTCCTATTTACTAAAATTCACTTACAATTAACAAAATTCAAACACAAAATTTTCACACATGCACATGTACATATAATGAGCATCGATTACGACGGTTAATTATTTTTATGACTCGGTTTAGCGGTCCCGAAACCACTTCCCGACTAGGGTCAATTTTGGGCTGTCACAACTCTCCCCCACTTAAGAAATTTTCGTCCCCGAAAATCTTACCGATAAATAGGTTTGGGTATCGTTCTTTCATCGAGCTCTCGGTTTCCCAAGTAGCTTCCTCGATCCCGTGTTTGAGCCATAACACCTTAACTAACGGAACCCTTTTGTTTCGCTACTCTTTCACTTCACGAGCTAGGATACGAATCGGTTCTTCTCCATAACTCAAGTCAGATTGAATTTCAACTTCTGAGAGATTAATCACATGTGACGGATCGGATCTATAACGTCGAAGCATCGAAACATGAAAGACATCGTGAATCTTTTCAAGTTCAGGGGGCAAAATCAATCTATACGCAACCGGACCAACTCGTTCGGAGATTTCGTACGGCCCAATGAATCTCGGGCTCAACTTGCCCTTACGGCCAAATCTGAGTATCTTTTTGCAAGGCGAAACTTTAAGAAACACTTTATCTCCCACCTGATATTCAATGTCTTTTCGTTTCAAATCCGCATACGATTTTTGACGATCTGTGGCTGCCTTCAGACTTTCACGGATTACCTTTACTTTCTGTTCGGCATCTTTAATCAAATCAACTCCGAAAATTTTACTTTCACCGAGCTCGGTCCAAAACAATGGTGTACGGCATTTACGACCGTACAAAGCCTCATAAGGTGCCATCTTAATACTTGATTGAAAACTATTGTTGTAAGCGAATTCAATCTAAGGTAAATACCGTTCCCATGAACTACTGAACTCGAGGATGCAACATCTCAACATATCCTCAAGTATCTGAATTATCCGCTCAGATTGACCATCGGTTTGTGGATGAAAAGCGGTGCTAAAATGCAGCTTGGTACCCAAAGCATCTTGCAATTTCTTCCAAAATCGCGAGGTGAATCTCGGATCTCTATCCGACACGATAGAAATAGGTACCCCGTGTAATCTCACAATCTGAGAAACGTACAATTCAACTAGTTTATCCAATGAAAAATCCGTACGCACGGGGATAAAGTGAGCCGACTTAGTCAGTCTATTGACAACAACCCAAATCGCATCCTTCTTACTTGCTGACAATGGCAGTCCGGACACAAAGTCCATTGTGACTCGATCCCATTTCCACTCGGGTATCATGATCGGCTGAAGTAATCCTGAAGGCACTTGATGTTTTGCTTTCACTTGTTGACATATTAAACATCTCGAAACAAAGTCGGAGATGTCTCGTTTCATACCATGCCACCAAAACCGACGTTTCAAATCGTTGTACATTTTCGTACTCCCCGGGTGAATTGACATTCGGCTACAATGGGCTTCGTTCAGAATCATCGAAATGAGTTTCGAATTCCTTGGAACACACAAACGACTTCTGAACCTCAAACAATCATCGTCATCAATTTGAAACTCCGATTCCTTATTCGGAACACACTCAGCCCGTTTTGCAACCAATTCATCATCAACTTTCTGGGCTTCACGAATTTGATGAATCAATAATGGTTTGGCTTTTAATTCAGCTACTAACACATTGTCGGGTAGAACAGACAAGTGCACATTCATCGCTCGTAAAGCAAACAGTGATTTTCGGCTTAAGGCGTCCGCAACCACATTAGCCTTTCCCGGGTGGTAATCAATGACAAGCTCGTAATCTTTCAACAACTCAAGCCAACGTCTTTGTCGCAGATTTAAGTCTCTTTGAGTCATCAAATATTTGAGACTTTTGTGATCCGAAAATACATGGCACTTTTCACCAAATAAGTAATGTCGCCATATTTTTAAAGCGAATACGATGGCAGCTAGTTCGAGATCATGGGTCGGATAATTTTTCTCATGTGGCTTTAATTGTCTCGACGCATAGGCCACCACTCGACCTTCTTGCATCAATACGCAACCCAACCCAAGTAGAGATGCGTCACTATAAATGACAAACTCTTTGCCGGATTCGGGTTGCACTAAAATTGGAGCTTCAGTCAAATAAGTTTTCAGTTGATCGAAACTTTTCTGACATTTCTCCGTCCATTCGAACTTAACATCCTTTTGAAGTAGCTTCGTCATTGGTGTGGCTATCATCGAGAAACCTTTGACAAATCGTCGGTAATAACCGGCGAGTCCCAAAAAGCTCCGAACCTCATTAATATTTCTCGGAGGTTTCCAGTTAAGTATGGCTAAAATTTTGTTCGGGTCAACTCGAATACCCGATGCGGATACCACATGACCCAAGAAGCTAACCTCTCTTAACCAGAACTCACACTTACTGAACTTAGCATATAACTGCTTATCCCGCAAAATTTGCAACACTAATCTCAGGTGCTCAGCATGTTCGGTCTCATCTCTTGAATAGACCAAGATGTCATCAATGAACACAACTACGAACCGATCCAAATATGGTCTGAAGATCCGATTCATCAAATCCATAAATACCGCAGGGGCATTAGTGAGCCCAAACGGCATCACTAAGAATTCATAGTGACCATAACTCGTTCTGAAGGCAGTTTTGGGTATGTCCGAATCTCGAATTCGCAATTGATAATAGCCCGATCTCAAATCTATTTTTGAGAACACTGAGGCTCCTTTTAGTTGATCAAACAAATCATCAATACGCGGTAACGGATATTTATTCTTTATCGTCACTTTATTCAGTTGACGATAGTCAATGCACAACCTCATAGTTCCGTCCTTCTTTTTCACGAACAATACTGGTGCACCCCAAGGTGAGAAACTTGGTCGAGCAAAACCTCTATCCGTCAATTCTTGCAACTGAGCTTTCAACTCCTTTAACTCGGTTGGTGCCATACGATACGGAGCTATCGAAATCGGCGTAGTCCCAGGTACAAGCTCAATACCAAACTCTATCTCCCGAACAGGTAGTAAACCCGGTAATTCTTCAGGAAAAACATCCGGGTATTCACAAACCACCGGCACAGATTCGGGTTTCTTTTCTAATTCTTTGTCATCAAGTACATACGCAAGGTATGCTTCGCACCCTTTTCTTACATATTTCTGGGCCAACATTGAGGATATTACAGCTGGCAACCCCTTTAAGTCCGTAGACTCAACTCGGATTATCTCGTTATTTGCGCACCTCAAATCAATAGTCTTGCTTTTGCAGTTCACAACTGCATCATGCGCGGTCAGCCAATCCAAACCAAGAATAACATCAAATTCATCAAATGGCAAAAGCATCAAGTCCACCGGAAAACAGGAACCTCGAATTACTAGGGGACATCCCTTACACACTTTGTCGACAAGCACGTAACGACCCAAGGGATTTGACACCAGAATTACGAACTCAGTAGACTCAATAGGTAAAGTCTTACTGGATGCTAAGGTTTCACATATGTAAGAATGAGTAGAACCGGGGTCAATCAAAGCAATTACATTAGTATCAAAGAGAGTAAAAGTACCGGTAATAACATCAGGCGAAGAAGCATCCTCGCGGGCACGTATAGCATAAGCTCTAGCAGGCGCACGAGCCTCGGATTTGGTTGTAGCATCTCTAGATCCTCTCTGACCACCGCTAGCATTGCCCGTATTTCCAGATGGTCTACCTCGAGCAGTGGTAGCACCCGGTTTCCCACTCTGATTTACATTCTGTTCAGACAACCTCGGGCAATCTTTAATGAAGTGGTCAACTGATCCACACTTGTAACAGGAGCGGTCAGGGAATCTACAACTCCCCGAATGCCATTTACCGCAATATCGACATCTCGTTCTGTCTCGACGTTCATTCCCAACACTGGCGACCGAAGTGCCTCGTGTACCCACAGGGGGTCGATCACGATCTCGTCTAAAAAGGCCCGAAGTGCCTCTAGACCGGCCCACATCATCTCGAAATTTCTTCGATGCCTGTTGAAGAGACTTTCCCGAGGATCTTTTACGAAACTCTCCAGTTCCCACATCAACTTTTTGTTTTTCTTTTCTAAGCTCTTCGGCTTTACAAGCTCGCTCGACAAGTACTACAAACTCTCGTATTTCAAGAATGCCCACGAACATTTTTATATCTTCATTCAGCCCATCCTCGAAGCGTTTACACATGATAGCCTCGGACGAAACACATTCCCGAGCGTATCTACTAAGTCTAACAAATTTTCGCTCGTAATCAGTAACTGACATAGAACCTTGCTTAAGCTCAAGAAATTCCTTCCGTTTTTGATCAACAAATATCTGACTGATATACTTTTTCCGAAACTCAGTTTGGAAAAACTCCCAAGTTACTTGCTCTCGGGGCACAACAGAAGTCAGAGTACTCCACCAATAGTAGGCAGAATCGCGTAGCAAGGAGATAGTACACTTTAGGCATTCATCGGGTGTACAAGATAGCTCATCGAGTACCCGGATAGTGTTGTCCAACCAAAATTCAGCTTGCTCGGCATCGTCGCTATCCGTAGCTTTAAATTCAGTAGCCCCATGTTTTCAGATTCTGTCAACTGGGGGCTTATTTGACCTTATTTGGTCAGTTTCCGAAGGTATTGTAGGTGCGGGGGTGGTATTAGTCGGGAATGGAGGTTGTGGAACAGCCGTATTAGTTCGAATGTATTGGTTGAACCAATCATTCATCACGCTATAGAAAGCTTGTCTAGCTTCATCATTCGGGTTACTAGCATTAGGTTGAGAGTCCGCCGGCGCTGTCCCTCGTGCGGGAGCAGGCGCTACACTCTCAAGATCATCAGCTACCGCTCGGTCGGGATCGGGATCCATTACTATAAATAAACACATTTACAATTGTCACAAATCACCACACTATCATATAATCACATAAAATGGCATGTATAGCTAGACCCAACGCATTACGGTAGTCCTAGAATCAACTAAACCGTAGCTCTGATACCAATCAAATGTAACACCCCGAACCCGAGGCCGTCACCAGAGTCGAACACGAGGTGTTAACAGACTTTAAACCACTTATAAAAAAATTTCCCAGACACTGCCAATCTGCGTACTAGTCGCTTAAAAAAATCATATCTTGAGTTCAGAAACTTGGAATCCAGTTCCGTAAATTTTCCCTGAAACTAGACTCATATGCCCATATACATATTTTTTTCTAGAATTTTTGGTTGGGCCAATTAGTACAGTTTATTAGTCAAAGTCTCCCATGTTACAGGGATTGACTACACTGACCTTTGTGCATTACGACTTGGATATCTCCCTGTAAAGGGCTTCAATACTGATGTCGTTTGTTTCTGTAGAAACTAGACTCAAAGAGGAATCTATACATATATGGAATGACTCCTAATTATCTCCGGTTAATTTATAATGAATTTCCAAAGTCGAAACAGGGAATCTAGAAACCGTTCTGGCCCTGTCTTACGAGAACCTGAATATCTCTTAACATACTGTCCATATGATTGTTTCGTTACTTTCCTATGAAAATAGATTCATCAAGTTTCGTTTACATAATTTATTCACTATTTAATTCCATTCCTACTATTTTTAGTGATTTTCCAAATCTACATCACTGCTGCTATCAGCATCTGCCTTTAAGGTAGACTTTACCTATTTCATAGTTTCCATGATTCAACTAGCCCTTTTAGCATAAATAGCACAATTTATGATAGTGATTAACCATTCCCATGGCCAATCCTTGTTAAGCATATCCATACCAAATGATTATAACATTATACTCAAACATATATAAGCCATTTTCGCATGGCTATCCAAAATTATACAAGTCCAAAGGGTCCACGACCCACAACAAAAGGGTAGTCCTATACATGCCATTTCGAAGTTCAACCAAAATTGTACCAAAAAGGGGGGGCTTTGATAGTGTGGGCGACTTCGACTTCAAAATCTCGAGTCCGATAGCTGGAGAACCAAAATCTATAAAATAGAGAATCAAGGAGACGGAGTAAGCAATTTATGCTTAGTAAGTTTTGAGCAAGGGATTCCAGCACAACAAAAGTATAGCATTCATGTAGCTAAACGGATAATTTCATATGCACAATTTTTCAATATCATACTTACTACACATTACCAACCCTTTTATTCATACACAAAGATCAACTTAGCCAAAGGCCGGTAGCTCATTTATCAACTGAGCGAATACTTATTTGTAAGGGCTCAACTAATTCAAAGCACATACGAAACATACCTCAATGTTGGGATGTTTCAAGCGTATTAACTGAAATTTTTACAGCAAGATCATTCATTCCCAAATCACATACCTTCGGAATTTAACCGGATATAGCTACTCGTTCAAATGCCTTCGGGACATAGCCCGGTTATAGTAACTCGCACAAATGCCTTCGGGACTTAACCCGAATTTAGTAACTCGCACAAATGCCTTCGGGACTTAACCCGGATTTAGTAACTCGCACAAATGCCTTCGGATCTTAGTCCGGATTTAGTAACTCGTACAAATGCCTTCAGATCTTAGTCCGGATATAGTCACCTAGCACAAAGCCTTCGGGACTTAGCCCGGACATCATTCAAATAACCATGCACATTTAACAATAAATCATGGCACATTCGTATTTCGTTTTCGTTAGCAAAACTCAAACACAAGACACTTATCATTCTTGCAATTTCGGCTCAATAGCCACACACAAAGAGCATGATTTTGATTTGCTTAAAATATGATCTAATCAAATCATAATTTAAGCTCTTTTACTCAAGAACTTACCTCAGATGTTGTCGAACGATTCCGATAGCTATTCGACCACTTTTTCCTTCCCTTTATCGGATTTAGTTCCCCTTTGCTCTTGGGCTTAATTAAACAAATAAATTGATTTAATCATTTGAGCATCGAAAAGAGGAACACAAGGCACTTAGCCCATATTTATACATTAGACATTAAAGTCACATATGTACGGAATCATGAATCAAACTCAACATTTTAGCTAATTTCCCCCTTGGCCGAATTTTCTAAGCCAAGACAAAAGCATCAATATGCTTGCCTCTAACCGAATACATGCAACACCAATCTCCTTCCTATGGCCGAATATGCATGTCTATGTTGGGGCCGATTGCAACACTTACTACATTCTACAAGTATGGTCACTTGTATTGACTAAACACCATTTTGTTTCAAGTTCAAAACTTGGCTAATACACACATAAATACACTAGTAAAGCATCCTCTCCCTTTCCATCAATTTAACACATGCATTACTCATTAATATACAAAAATTATATTCGGCCTTAGCACACAACTTGCTAGCCGATTCTTCTCCATCTAGCAACTAATGCACATATGTGCTCACTCAAAAATGCTAAAAAGAAGATTCAAGAATCATCAATCCACCATCACATGCATCATTAACACAAAATCCACCTAGGCCGAATATCATCCCCATGACATAGCAAAGATTTGAACCATGGGCTAATTAGAACTCAAGCTAGCAACTAAAAACATGCATGAATCTCATGGCACAACCTCAAACATACCTTGATCTAGATACAAGTATGGCCAAACCTCCTCTTAATCCTCTTCCAAACCAAACATGAAGCAAGAACTCCTTCCTCCTTCCTTAGAATTTTCGGCCAAAAGAAGATGAAAAAGGATGAACAAAATTTTTCTTTTCTTTTCTTTAACTCACGGCAATGGGGGGGAAACAACCACACACTTTTTTTTGTTTTCATCATATTCCCTTTCATTATCTTATGCCCATGCTCCTTATTTTATCATACTTCCCATGAAACACTAACTCAACATGTTTATGACATGTTCTTGCCCATCACACTTGGTCTACCATGCTTCTCATGGCCGGCAACTACTAATCAGGGGGGAATTTGACATGCAAGTCCCCCTTTTTATTTCATGCACTAATAGGTCCTTATGCTTTGACCTATCACATTTTAAAATTTTCTCACATAAGTCCTATTTACTAAAATTCACTTACAATTAACAAAATTCAAACACAAAATTTTCATACATGCACATGTACATATAATGAGCATCGATTACGACAGTTAATTATTTTTATGACTCGGTTTAGCGGTCCCGAAACCACTTCCCGACTAGGGTCAATTTTGGGCTGTCACACATTCTCATACCATGAACTCACCAAACTTACCTTCTCCTTTACCCAATTAAGACATGCCATAATTGCAAATTAACATCACATATCGTAAGCCACTATCAAATATGAGTTCAAACACAAATTAGCCAAATCTCATGGCTAACTATATACATCACAAAACATACTTCCCAACTACTAGCCTATACATGCCATACTTCAAATATTTACATTTTGAAAAGTACCAAATGAGATCGATAGTGTGGTGATGATCCTCGACTATCCCCAAGCCTTCAGTAGCTACGATAACTGTAAAATAGACAGTAATCACACAGAGTAAGCTTTCAAAAGCTTAGTAAGCTCGTACTCAAAACATTCATAGTGTATGAACATAAAATGATAACCTATGAGTATTTGCACAATTTCAATCCACATAACTATATCAACTCAATGAGATTCATATACATAACATCATCTACCACTTAGGCATTAGACATACCTAAAGCTTCCGTACTTATTCACTTTTGTACTTACCTCATGTTGAATGTTATAAGACTTTCCATAAGTTATTCGTATTTTATACATCAGCACACTTAGTGCTATAAGGTTAGCCGAAGCTAAATATTTTCGCACACTTAGTGCCATCTCAAATAACCGAGACTAAGTCGGTATCCTACACTTAGTGCCTCAAATAGCCGAAGCTAGTTAAATCGCACACTTAGTGCCCAAGTTAGTTTAAATTACACACTTAGTGCCAAAACTTCTGTTTCACCACCATATTATCCAATTCAATTATATACAACCTATGTATAATAAAGACATCAAAACATACTTAACATCATACTTTAAGTACGAAACTTACCTCGTACTCAGAATTTTTCGACTCGGACTATCTACTCGATAACCTTCGACTTTTCTCGATCTAAGTTCGAATTCCTTCTTTCTTGATCTATAGGTTTTCAAAAGCAACCCTTTTATTCACCAATTAATACAATTCCATCTATAAACACATTTTAGGGCATTTTAAAATTTAAACCTCATATTTTCACATTTTGACACTTTAGTCCCTAATTCACAAAATCACAAAATACACATAATTTGCATATACTTATGCTTTGTCGAATTCTTCTAGTACTCATACTAGTCCATACATTTCATTTATTTCACATTTCAGTCCCTCAAAATAACATTTTCACAAATTAGCCCAATTTACTCAAATCCAACTAAAATCCAATGACAAAACTTGTAAACTCAACATCAAGCTTTCATATTTCACCATTTAACAACACAAAACTTGTGAATTCATCCATGACACATTTTCAAATTATCAACAAAATCAAAAATTGAGGCATGGGCTTTATAGTACACTTAGCAACGATCTCAAAAACGTAGAAATTATCAAAAATTGAAGTAAAAACGTACCCAAATTAAGCTTCCAATGTGTTGAAACCTAAAAGTCTTCATTCTTTCTTTTTGTTCTTCAATTTCGATGGATGAACACATATATGACATTATTTTCTAATTTGTTTTCATATAAATTACTTTAATAAACATTTTCCCATTTTGCCCTTTTATAAACAATTATAATTTCACCAAACACATGCCCTTATAAGTCCATTCAAACTTCCAATGGTCAAATAACCACATAAGGACCTTTACTCTAGAAAGCCAACTCAAATAAGCACTTAAACATCTAGCACACAACTTTTATATTTTATGTGATTAGGTCCTTTTTACAAATTAAGCACACAAACAGTTAAATTTTCACACAATACTTTCACACATGTCAATTCACTTACCAAATACACGGAAATTAATATTAAAATATTTTTCTAACTTGGATTTGTGGTCCCAAAACCATTATTCCTACTAGGGTCAAAATCGAGCTGTTACAATTCTCCCCCATTAAGGATTTTCGTCTCCAAAAATCTTACCATTAAACAGATTTGGATATTGCTGTTTCATAGCGTCTTTAGGCTCCCACGTGGTCTCCTCAATACCGTGCTGATGCCACATCACTTTAACTAATGGAGTTTTCTTATTACGTAACTCTTTAACCTCTCGAGCTAAGATTCGGATCGGCTTTTCTTCATAGGTCATATCAGACCGAATTTCAATCTTAGATGAAGGAAGTACATGCGAAGGATCAAATCCGTACCGTCGAAGCATCGATACATGAAACACATTATGTATCTTTTCTAACTCAGATGGTAGCCTCAATCTATAAGCAACCGGCCCAACTCGCTTGATGATTTCATACGACCCAATAAATCTCAAACTCAATTTTTCTTTTCTACCAAATCGAAGCACTTTCTTCCAGGAGATACTTTCAGAAACATTTTCTCACCGATATCAAACTCAATATCTTTCCCTTTCAAATCTGTATATGATTTTTGATGATCAGAAGTTGCTTTCAAACAATCTCGGATCACTTTCACTTTTTGTTCCGTTTCTTTTATCAAATCAACCCCGTGAATCTTATTTTCGCTGAGTTCTGTCCAATATAAAGATGTATGGCATTTTACGGCCGTATAAAGCTTCGTATGGTGTCATTTTGATGCTCTACTAAAAACTATTATTGTAAGCGAATTCAATCAAAGGTAAATATTGTTCCCACGTACCTTCAAACTCGAGAATGCAACATCTCAACATATCCTCAAGTATCTAAATAATTCGTCAGATTGACCATATGTTTTCGGATGATAAACTGTGCTAAAATGTAATTTAGTACCCAGAGCATCTTGCAACTTCTTCCAAAATCATGACGTGAATCTCGAATCTTTGTCTGACACTATAGACAATGGCTCGCCATGCAATCTTACTATATCAGAAATGTATAATTCAGATAATCTGTCAAGCGAATAATCAAATCGAACAGGAATAAAATGAGCTGATTTTGCAAACGATCAACTACAACCCAAATGGTATTTTTCTTTCTCGGAGATAGAGGTAAACCCGACACAAAGTCCATGGTCACTCAATCCCATTTCCACTCCAGAATCATAATCGGTTGTAGTAACCCAGACGACACTTGATGTTCAGCTTTAACTAGCTAACAAATCAAACATTTAGAAACAAATTCAGAGATATCTCTTTTCATTCCGGACCACCAATAATGTTGTTTCAAGTCATTATACATTTTAGTAATGCCTGGATGCACAGATAACCGACTACTGTGAGCTTCACTCAGAATCATTTGAATCAACTTGGGATATCTCGAAATGCAAATCCTATCTCGAAATTTTAAACAATTATCTTTATCAACTCTAAATTCTGAATCAATCTCTACATTACATTGAGCTCATTTAGCTAAAATCTCATTATCAATTTTCTGAGCTTCGATAATCTGCTGTAAAAACAAAGGTCTTGCTTTCAATTCAACTAAAACTGAACCATCATCAAACAGAACTAAATGAGCATTCTTCGTACACAAAGCAAATAATGATTTCCGGCTCAAAGCATCTGCAACAACATTTGCTTTTTCCAAGTGATAATCAATCACAAGTTTGTAGTCTTTCAACAATTCTAACCATCTTCTCTGTCGCAAATTCAAATCTTTCTGAGTCATCAAATACTTCAAACTCTTATGATCAGAAAACACATGACTTTTCTCACCAAACAGATAGTGACGCCAAATCTTCAAAGCAAACACAATAGCAGCTAACTCGAGGTCGTGAGTCAGATAGTTCTTTTCATGCGGCTTTAGTTGTCTTGATGCATAAGCTATAACTTTCCCTTCTTGCATTAAAACACATCCTAAACCAATCAACAAAGCATCACTATAAATCACAAATTCTTTACCCGATTAGGTTGTACCAATACCGGAGCTTTAGTTAACACGGCTTTCAACTGATCAAAGCTGTTTTGACATTTTTCAGACCACTCAAACTTCACATCTTTTTGGAGCAATTTTGTCAACAGATTCGCAATCATCTAAAACCTTTTACGAATCTCAGCAAGTCCCAGAAAACTGCGGACTTTAGAAACATTTCTTGGAGGCTTCCAATCCAAAATAGCAAAATTTTTTCTTGGATCAACTCGAATACCGATGCTGATACAATATGACCCAGGAAACCCACCTCTTTCAACCAAAACTCACATTTACTAAACTTTGCATACAACTGTTTATCTCGTAGAGTCTGTAGCACTATTCTCAAATGTTCGGCGTGTTTAGATTCATCATGTTAATAAATTAATATATCATCAATGAATACTACAACAAATTGATTTAAATATGGTTTGAATATTCTATTCATCAAATCCATAAAGATAGCAGGTGCATTAGTCAATCCGAAAGGTATAACTAAAAATTCATACTGGTCCTACCTTGTTCTAAAAGCAGTCTTCAGAATATCTGAATCCTTCACTCGTAGTTGATAGTAGCCCGATCTCAAATCTATTTTCGAAAACACAGTATCTCCCTTCAACTGATCAAACAAATCATCAATTTGGGGCAAAGGATACTTATTCTTAACAGACACTTTATTCAACTGACGATAATCTATACACATTCTTATCGTACCGTCTTTCTTTTTCACAAATAAAATTGGAGCACCCCAAGGTGAGAAACTCGGTCTAGCAAATCCTCGATCGATCAAATCTTGCAACTGAGACTTTAATTCTTTTAACTCGATCGGAGCTATCGAAATCGGATTAGTACCAGGTACCAATTCTATGCCAAATTCTACCTCTCTAACTGGAGGTAATCCCGGAAGTTCTTCAGGAAACACGTCAGTGAACTCACAAAAAACAGGCACAGATTCAACTTTCTTTTCTGACACTTTCGAATCGATCACATAAGCAAAGTAGGCTTCACAACCCTTTCTCACAATACTCAATGCTTTCATAGAAGATATCACAGCAGGTAACCCATTCAAATCTCTAGATTCAACTCTGACTATTTGATTATTCTTGCATCTCAAATCAATAGTTTTCCGTTTACAGTTCACCATAGCATCATGTATGGTTAACCAATCCATACCCAAAATTATATCAAACTCATCAAAATGTAATAGCATCAAGTCAGCTAGAAAATAATTGTCTCTAAACATTAACGGACAATTCCTACAGACTTTATCAACCAAGACACATCTGCCTAGGGGGTTTGAAACTCTAAATACAAATTTAGTAGACTTTACAGATAAATTTTTACTGTTCACTAAGTTCATACATAGATACGAATGTGTTAATCTAGGATTGTAACACCCCAAATTTGGGCCTAGAAGTATTGGGCCTTGAGTGGGGGTCCATAAGGAGGTTGTATATAGGTATTTAATTGTGCAATGAAATGAAACAATTAAATGTTTTCTTTAGTGGTTAATGGCTTTGAGAAGTGTTGGAGAAATCTTTGGTTCAAACTTGGGCTTTAGCAAAAATTTTGGTATTAAGTGAAAAAAACCTGGATGCTTGGATGAGGGCCTTTTAAATTATTGTTTTAAATAAATGACACAATGAGCAATGTGGTCTAGTGGAAGTGGCATAATTAAGGTTGTATGGGAGCCTGTGTTCAAGCCTTGGCTCTTGCAATTTATTCTGTTTTTTTTAAGGGAACCTAGACTTTGGCCTTTAGACCTTATAATTAATTGGGGATAAAATATGACACAAAAAGAGCCTGTGGTGAAGTGGCAAGGTGGTGTCATAGAGTTGGCATGGAGGTCCAAGGTTCGAAACTCATGGCAATCAAAGAGCATTTATTTTGCTAACAGTGGGCGGCAAGAGTTGGTGTTGAATTTAAACTCTGATGTTGGAAGGATCCCACATCGGGAAACTAACATGAGAGTGGATGCGAAGCTGGCTTTAAATAGAGGGAACCATGGAGGAGAGTAAAGGTACCTTTCTTGGCTGATCCCTTTCGCTGTATGGCGTGCTCGTTTGGGTTGGGCGTCGACTAAGAGTGCTCAGAGCGTGGATTAACTCCAGTCTCCTATCAGGTGTGTATTTTCTCGCTACTCTAGCTGTAGGATGGCTACTTCGGGCCGCGATGGGCCGAAAGGGGTCATGTGGGCCCAATGGGCCTACGGGCCCAATTGGATAAGTTTGTTTGATTATGTAGTAAATATTGGACTAGGCTAGGTAAATCTCATATTTGTGGCTAGATTTGGGCTAAAAGGGCCACACGAGCGTATGGGCCCATTTGGGCCGAGAATAGGCTTTAGGCCCATTCGTATTGTTATCCCTGTTTAGAATATTTAGTTTACCAAGTTACTAAAATGTCCTCAATTTGTAAAATTACCAAAATACCCTCGATTTACAGAATTACCGTTTTACCCTTGATTTACAAAATTATCGTTTTATCCTCGATTTATAGAATTACCATTTTACCCTCAATTTACAGAATTACCATTTTACCCTCGATTTACAGAATTATCGTTTTACCCTCGATTTACAAAATTACTAAAATACCCTTGGTTTACAAAATTACCAAAATACCCCTAATTTGTAAAATTACCAAAATACCACTAGTTTGTGAAATTACCGAAATACCCTCAATTTGTAAAATTACCAAAATACCCCTGATTTAAAAAATTACAAAAATACCCTTGACTTTCTAAAAATTATAGAAATACCATTGGTTTACAAAATTACTGAAATACCCTTGGTTTGTAGATTTACCAAAACACCCTTGTAGGATGAAATGACTAAAATACCCCTAATAGGTAAAAAGACCGTAAAGCCCCTGTAGGGTAAAGTGACCGTAATACCCCTGTATGGTAAAATGACGAATATGCCCTTATGTTCCGTATGACTGATGTGCTTAGGATTTACATATATTGATATTGGATTAGTTAAGTTTGAGTGATAGGTGGTGGTTATCGTAGGTGATTTTGGAAACGTTTCAACTTCAACCCATAACAGGTGTGTAATAACCCTCGCAGTAGCTTAGATTAATATTCGCCGAAAAGCCGAAATGCTAAAATTTCGGCATTTCGAGAACTTATGATTTTACCTTTGCTTAAAGATGTGATAGATACGATATGATCGATGTTTGGATCGATGGAGCAGGTAAGAGCGCAATTTTGTGCAAGATGGTAAGTTGGGCCTCAATGGGCTGGAATCGGGCCCAATGGGCTTTCGGGCCCATTTGGGTAAAACTGATAGAAAATAGAATCTAGAAAAGTTGCATGTTAACACGGTTAGTACTGTTGTAAAATTTGGATTAAGCAGGCTTAGTGGGCTAAATCAGCATTCGTAGGGCCCATTAGGGGTTTTGGGCCCAAAAGCCCGAATTTGATAAAGTGGGTTAAAGATCATTGTTTAAACACTCGAAAATATTGATAATTGTTAATGAACATGGAAAACCCTGATATTTGGTAAAATTACGAAATTACCCTTATAATATGAAAAATGACTATTTTGCCCTTGTGGGCAAGTGACTGACTTGGACTGTGTGGTTGATGGATTTGATTGTGAATATATGTTGGTGATATGAATAACTTGACTGTGATTGTTTGATTCAAATATGGGCATGACATTCTGCATACATGACATGTTGCATGGGTTGGGTTTTATAAATAGAGGAAGTGCTAAAAGGGCTATGCCCCAGTTTACCAAAAAGGGCTTTGCCCCAGTTTATCAAAATGGGCTTTGCCCCAGTTATTAAAAGAGGCTAGGCCTCCAGTTATGTGATAAAACAGCTATGCTGCCAGTGAAGAATTTGGTTGGGTGGGTTGAGTTATTCCCCACATGGTGTGTTGGTTGGTACGGGTGGAGAGTAGCGGATGGTGGATTAAGTAGTCTCCCCAAATGGGCTTGCATACATTCATTGATATTACATGTGATATTGAAATGGGCCTATGGGCCATACCACTTACAGTAAAGGCTTCGGCCAGTGATATGATTTATGAAAAGGCTTCGGCCCAGTAATATGATTTATGAAAAGGCTTCGGCCCAGTATATGTCGAGACTGAATTAGGGCTTAGGCCCATACTGCTACTGTTTAAGGGCTAAGGCCCAGACTGTACTGTTACTGAATAGGGCTTTGGCCCAGATTGTACTGACACTGTGTTATTCACTGTTTGTTTGTTGTTGGGGATTACACATTGAGTTTTCGTAAACTCACCCCGTTTCTAACTGTGCAGGTAATCCCTAAGCTTAGATGGTTTGGAGCTGCGACGGACTCGGAGATGGCCACACTATTATTTCTGTTTCTTTTAATTGCAATAAGTAACCGGTTTGTTTTTTTTATAAGTTTTATCTTAATTAATATTATTATTTGGTTTTGGGTTGTAATAAGGCCATTTTAATTATTTTTCTGGGATTATTTTATTTTTTACCCTATATTTTACTAATAACAATCCAAAATGAGTTAGACTTAGGGCGCGTTTCCAAAATGATAATTGTTTTCAAAATAACACAACTTCACGAATATGCGATTTATCAAAGATATCTACTCAAAGAAATTTCGACTCGTTATAACCTAGTGTGGCAATGGTTGTGGGCATGTCTAGAATTGGATCCAATCGAAGAGCTTGGTACTTAAGCAGCCTTCATGGCTCACCTCCTCTGTTACGGATTCCTACCTGGTGCCCAGCTTCCATTCACTTGGTTAAGCTTGACAAAAGTTGGTTTTAAAGCACTAAAACGAAACGTGGATTTTTAACTTCAATGTGGCACGTCAAATTCGGCCGTAACGTCTAGGCCGGGTTTGAGGTGTTACAAGGATCTATCACAGCAATCAAATAAGTATCATAGAGAGTAAATGTACCCGTAATCACATCTGGTGATGAAGCTTCCTCGCGACCTCGGATAGCATACGCTCCAGCAGGTGCACTAGCCTCAGATCTAATAGTTGTGTCTTTCATTCTTTTTTGACTACCACTTACATTTCCCGTATTTATGGGAGGTCTACCACGAGAAACATTACCACTCTGTCTCAGATTCTGAACATTATCTTTTCCAGCTAAATCTGGGCAATCTTTAATAAAATGGTTTCTCGAACCACAACTATAACAAGCTCGATTATTACTTTTTCCCCAGTATTCACCAAAGTGTCGTCTTCCACATTACTCACATTCAGGCATTTCATTCTTTACATTATCAACACTAGCAACAGACGTGGCTGAAGATTTGTAATTCAATTGTGATCTAATGCAATCTCTGTTTGAATATCCCATACTAGTCTTTGAATGACTGTTATCATCTCTAAACTTCTTGGATCCAGATTGAAATGATTTGCCTGATGATTCTTTCATACATCTCTATCTTCAAAATCAGCCTTTCTTTTCTCTTTTCCAAGATCTTCCGCTTTACATGCTCATTCAACAAGCACCATGAATTCTTTGATTTCTAAATTACCAACTAGCAGACAAATATCCTCATTCAAACCGTCTTCAAATCTCTTACACATTATTGCTTCCGAAGATACACATTCACGGGCATATTGACTCAACCTTACAAATTCCCGCTCGTATTCTGTAACAAAAATACGGCCTTGCTTAAGTTCAAGAAACTCTTTACATTTCTGATCAATGAATCTTTGCTTGATGTATTTCTTCCGGAATTCAGCTTGGAAGAAATCCCACATAACTCGTTCACTCGAAACTACAGATGTCAAATTTTTCCACCAATGATACACCGTATCTATCAAGAGAGAAACAACACATTTTATACATTCTTCGGAACTCAAAGACAACTCATCAAACTCTCTTTTTGTGTTTTCTAACCAGAATTAGGCTTTTTGAGCATCATCACTTGTTCTTCAGCTCCATATTTTCTAATCTTGTCAACTGGTGGTCTACCCAACTGTACTGGATTCATTCGTGGCATATCAGAAGTTTGAGGGGGATTAACCGGGGGTGGAGGTTGTTGTACAGCCAGATTGGTTCTAATATATTGGGTGAACCAATCGTTCATCATCTGATAGAAGGCTTGCTTAGCCTTACTATCACGGCTACTCATAGCCAGTCGGGAATCATCTTGCACCGTCCCTTGTGCGGGAGCAGGCGCATTTCTTTCGACATCGTCAGCTACAGCTCTATCGGGATCCATTTGCTATATAAAAACACATTTCAATGTCATGATTCATCACACTATCGCAGTTTCAGATATATGGCATGTATAGCTAGACTCACATACGCTATGGTAGTCCTAGAACCGACTAAACCATAGCTCTGATACTAACCAAATGTAAACCCCTAACCCATATCCATCGCTGGACTAGGGTTAAGAGGCGTTATCAAACATATCAAAACAGTTCGCAGTCATTCCACAAACATCATAGCATCATAGTCAAACATCAATATAAGTCCCTTTCTTAGGTCAATAAGACCTTAAACACGAATGAGGAAGAGGTTGGAACTAAACTGAACCTATTCAGAATTTTCAGAACTTAACCAATTCTTTCAAACTCTTAAAGTCACACGCCTGTGCGACTAGGCCGTGTGTCACACACGGGCACTAGACACGCCCATGTAAACTAGTCGTGCCAAAAATAGGTCCTATACTGACTTTTTCACACAGCCAATAGGCATGCCCATGTACTATGGCTGTGTGATACTTAGCTAGCTACTAACTTATGCCCACGGCCATATAACATGCCCATGTGTCAAAGCAGTGTGATTTTTAAGAGGTTACTGCCAAACAAACACGGCTACAAAGCACGCCTGTGGCCTTTGACCGTGTGGCACAATATAGGCTTGGTTTAAGCCAGCTTGCCACCCTATTATGGGTCAACCTATAAACAAGGAATCAAGCATATATGTACAACCCAATCAACCATTCTTTATGCTAAAACATAATGTAAGATTATATCAAAAACATCATCCATTCTCATACCATGAACTCACCAAACTTACCTTCTCCTTTACCCAATTAAGACATGCCATAATTGCAAATTAACATCACATATCGTAAGCCACTATCAAATATGAGTTCAAACACAAATTAGCCAAATCTCATGGCTAACTATATACATCACAAAACATACTTCCCGACTACTAGCCTATACATGCCATACTTCAAATATTTATATTTTGAAAAGTACCAAAATGAGATCGATAGTGTGGTGACAATCCTCGACTATCCCCAAGCCTTCAGTAGCTACGATAACTGTAAAACAGATAGTAATCACACAGAGTAAGCTTTCAAAAGCTTAGTAAGCTCGTACTCAAAACATTCATAGTATATGAACATAAAATGATAACCTATGAGTATTTGCGCAATTTCAATCCATATAACTATATCAACTCAATGAGATTTATATACATAACAACATCATCTACCACTTATGCATTAGACATACCTAAAGCTTCCCGTACTTGTTCACTTTTGTACTTACCTCATGTTGAATGTTATCAGACTTTCCATAAGTTATTCCTATTTTATACATCAGCACACTTAGTGCTATAAGGTTAGCCGAAGCTAAATATTTTCGCACACTTAGTGCCATCTCAAATAACCGAGACTAAGTCGGTATCGCACACTTAGTGCCTCAAATAGCCAAAGCTAGTTAAATCGCACACTTAGTGCCCAAGCTAGTTTAAATCGCACACTTAGTGCCAAAACTTCCGTTTCATCACCATATTATCCAATTCAATTATATACAACCTATGTATAATAAAGACATCAAAACATACTTAACATCATACTTTAAGTACGAACTTACCTCGTACTCAAAATTTTTCGACTCGGACCATCTACTCGATAACCTTCGACTTTCCTCGATCTAAGTTCGAATTCCTCCTTTCTTGATCTATAGGTTTTCAAAAGTAACCCTTTTATTCACCAATTAATACAATTCCATCTATAAACACATTTTAGGGTGTTTTACAATTTAACCCTCATATTTTCACATTTTGACACTTTAGTCCCTAATTCACAAAATCACAAAATACACATAATTTGCATATACTTATGCTTTGTCGAATTCTTCTAGTACTCATACTAGTCCACACATTTCATTTATTTCACATTTCAGTCTCTCAAAATAAGATTTTCACAAATTAGCCCAATTTATTCAAATCCAACTAAAATCCAAAGACAAAACATGTAAACTCAACATCAATGTGACAGCCCTAATGTGACCCTAGTCGGAAAGTGGTTTCGGGACCACAAGACCGAGTCGTAAAAATAATTAATTGCTATATTCTGTGCTTATTATGTGTGAACATGAGTATGTGGAAGTTTCATTCCCTAATTTTACCAATTGCATGAGAAAATTGTTAATAGGGATCGATTTGAGACATGGAGAAAATATGATAGTCCAATTTAAAATGGTCTATTAGTGCATGTACCAAAAAGAGTGGACTTGCATGTCAAATAGACCATTTTGAATGTGAATGGCCGGCCAACACACGCATGCATTATGGTGTTCCCTTGTCTCCATTTTTTTTATATTTGGTGGGAATTATGTATAATAAATTTATATTAGTAAGTGGTGATAAAAACAAAGTTCCATCATCTTTTCTATCATCTTGCCGAAACCATAAGGAAAAGAAAAGAAAAAATTGGAAGCTAGGACATTCGGCCAAGTGAGTTTATAGATTAAGGTATGATATCATGTGGTTCTTTTGGCATTTTTTTTTGTGAAGTTGAGTTGTTTTGATGCTCATAACATGACCCATGTGTTGATTTTTGAGTTGTGTTGCAAGAAACCTTTGGTTATGTTCTTATATGCCAAAGTGATGATGTTTTGTAGTATGTGATTTGAAATGGTTATAGATGAATATGAACTAAGAAACATGTATTATTGAGTAAGTAGAAGATAGAAAGGGGTTTAAATGGGAGGTTCATTTGATTTATTTTTGTCCTTGTATGAAAAGTGGTTCTTGGTTAAGGCCGAATGAGTCATGCTAGATTAGTTGAAAAGAATGTTCATGTTATGAGGTAATTTGAATAATTGACCGAAACATGAAAGGAATAATGAAAGTTGTATTAAGTTTAATGTGCATACTTTAGTCTAAGTGTTGAGGAGTATTCGGCTAAGATAGTTGAAATGTGGGTGTTGCCGATTTTTAAATTTAGATTATGGGAGTGGCTATAATGGGCATTAAGATGTTGAACTTAAGAAATTAGAAGTAAATGAACTTGATAGTATTTAAGAGATAGAGGTGATAGATTAATGTTGCACATTCGGCTATGGTTAGGCATGTTGATGATCTTATCTTGATTTAGATAATTAGGCATAAAAGGGTGGTAAAGGGGATGGAATTGTCGAATGATTAGTTGGGTAACAAAAGAAGCATTCGGCCATCTCTTGAGAGCTTGTGTGATGTTGGGTTTAAAATTAGCAAAGGTAACTTACCTAATGCATGTGCATGTGTGATTAGATTTTTGATGATATGGTAGTTGCATGAGGTTATTAGCCGAATATACTAACATACATATACATGTGAAATTGGATTGTAAATATTTAGCAAGGTGGTTAAACTAGTTAAATTATTGATTTAGCTCAAGGAGTTAAAGGAGGTGAATCGAGCAAAGGCAAAGAAAAGGTTATCGAGTAGCCGAGTTGGAACTTTCTTACCCAACACGAGGTAAGTCATTAAGCATGTAGTTGGTATTATTTCAAATGGTCATAATGTTTATGTATTGATGCTGAATGGAATGAATAAATATACATATATATATATGCATGTACGTATGTGATGATGAAATTGTTGAATGAAAGAAAAGAGGTAAGATGTACTGAGTTGTTGATCTCGGCACTAAACGTGCGGGATAACCATTTATGACCATGAGATTGGCGCTAAGTGCGCGGGATTAAATTGTACAGCACTAAGTGTGCGATTTGACTATGTTGCACTAAGTGTGCGAAATGAATATGATGCACTAAGTGTGCGAATTGACCATGCGGCGCTAAGTGTGCGAGTTTGACTATGTAGCACTAAGTGTGCGATTTGATTACGTAGCACTAAGTGTGCGAGTTGATTATATAGCACTGAGTGTGTGGGCTCAATATACATTCGTGAATCATTATGGACACTATGTGTGCGACACTATTGAGTCGATCGCAGACAGCGGATCGGGTAAGTGTCTTGAGTACATGGCTAATAGGTGCTATGCTTATACTTGGTGTTGAGCTCGATAAGTTGAACCTATGTGACAACTATACTTGAAGTCACGTACATAAAATTTATCGTAGGATGGGTGAAAGGCCGTTTAGTCGTTTGATTGTAACGAAAATAAATTGATTTATGAAAATGCTTCAATGTCCTATTGATGAGTATATGGATTGTGAATGCATGAATTGATATGAAATTGAATCGATAGGTTGGAGGAACTATGGTATGGTTCGGTATGGATGGAGTAAATTGTCTCGTTCCATTTTGTTTCCTCTTGTGATAATGTTATTGATGGATGGTAGTGCATTGCTTATGACTTACTGAGTTATAAACTCACTCGGTGTTTCCTTGTCACCCATTATAGGTTGCTTGGACTCATCTATTTTTGCGGGGTCAGGCCGTCGTCGAAGTCATCACACCGGATAGCAAGTTTTGGTACTTTCTTCTTAGTTGGCTTAGAAGAACATTTTGGCATGTATAAGCTATTACGTTGTGTTTGAATTTTGGCATGTAAACTTTAAGCCATGCGAAAATGGCACGAATGTTCGATTGAGTTGGATCAAGGGTAGGCATGAGATGGACCTAGTTACTTTCGTAACAGATGCTGGCAGTAGCAGTGTCATGAGATTGAAAAATCACTAAAAATAGTAGGAGTGGAATTAATTGATGAATAAATTATGTAATCGAAGCTCGATGAGTCTGCTTTCATGAGGAAGTAACGAAAAGATCATATGGGCAGTATATTAAGAGATAATCAGATTATAGTGGGACAGGGCCAGAACGGTTTCTGGATTCCCTGCTCCGACTTTGGAAATTCATTACAAATTAACCAGAGATAATTAGGGGTCGTACCATATATGTACAGATTCCTCTCTGAGTCTAGTTTTCAGAGAAACAAACTGCATCAGTATTGAAGCCCCGTGTAGGGAGATATCCAAGTCGTAATGGGCAAAGGTCAGTGTAGTCGATCCCTGCAACTTGGGAGATTTTGACTAATAAACTGTACTAATTGGCCCTACCAAAAATTCTAGAAAAAAATACATAGATGGGCACATGAGTCTAGTTTTGGGGAAAAATTACGAAACTGATTTTCGAGTTACAAAACTCAAGATATGATTTTTAAAACGACTAGTACACAGATTGGGCAGTGTCTGGAAAATAAATTTTGTAAGGGGTTAAAGTCAGTTAACACCTCGTGTTCGACTCCGGTGTCGGTTTCGGGTTCGGGGTGTTACAATCAAGCTTTCATATTTCACCATTTAACAACACAAAACTCATGAATTCATCCATGAAACATTTTCAAATCATCAACAAAATCAAAAATTGAGGCATGGGCTTTATAGTACACTTAGCAACGATCTTAAAAACGTAGAAATTATCAAAAACCGAAGTAAAAACATACCCAAATTAAGCTTCCAATGTGCCAAAACCTAAAAGTCTTCATTCTTTCTTTTTGTTCTTCAATTTTGGTGGATGAACACATATATGACATGATTTTCTAATTTGTTTTCATATAAATTACTTTAATAAACATTTTCCCATTTTGCCCTTTTATAAACAATTATAAATTTACCAAACACATGCCCTTATAAGTCCATTCAAACTTCCAATGGTCAAATAACCACATAAGGACCTTTACTCTAGAAATCCAACTCAAATAAGCACTTAAACATCTAGCACACAGCTTTTATATTTTATGCGATTAGGTCCTTTTTACAAATTAAGCACACAAACAGTTAAATTTTCACACAAGACTTTCACACATGTCAATTCACTTACCAAATACACAGAAATTAATATTAAAATATTTTTCTAACTCGAATTTGTGGTCCTGAAATCACTATTCCGACTAGGGTCAAAACCGAGCTGTTACATGCCCGATCTCTACCTCGAACTCGGGTAAGTGTTGTTACAGTGTAAGCTTTCTTACTCCTCTCATTTATTTTACATAAATTGTGACTATTTAAGGTGGATTAAGTAATATGATGTGTTAATGTAACATGTGATATATGATGTGTTAGCTCTTATGAAATGCATCAGTTATGGGCATGTTTAACATGTCAAGTGATAGTGATGATGTTGTGTTTATAATATAAATGATCAGTGAAAATGTACAAAAAAACGTTAATTAAATATGTGTATAATTGTGGATACTTTGGCTTTATGACCTTTTAAGACTGTTGGATATAGTTGGCATGCTATAGGATTTTGCGAGTACTCACCCTTGTGTTGTGATTTGGGGCATTGAAGCCCGGGACAATTTGGAGAGATAAGGGAATTTGAGCTAAGCTCCATTCATTGGGATATGTTGGTGTTGGAGAGTGTTAGTTTGATGCTACACTTTTGAGACATGTTCAACTCTTCGAGTCATTGGTGTGTTGGAGATTCATGTATCCAATGTGTGGTAATAGAGTCCACTTTTATGTTTCATAATCTCAAGTTTTCAATTTATCGATTAATGAATCATTTGGGAAATATGATGCATGTATAAATATGTGAATACAAAGTTAGATGTGTTAATAAGTGATGCATAAATATATTTTTTTGCCACTATGGTTAAGTACAGATGTAATTGTGCTTTAGTTGCTTTCATTGACCGTATGATATTATGTTTAATGGTGATTTTTTCGATGATTCACTGAGCTTGTTTAAGCCCACACACCCATTTCTAAACCATTACAGATAATTAGCTTTTTTGGTGTGAGCGATGCGGTTTCCAAAGAAGTGATCCAAGTTAGACTTTGGCAAATTGAATAGGTGAGATTATTATTGTTTGAACTATGGGAATAAAGGCAATGTGGTTAGAGATTTTGGCTGATGATTATTATGTTTTTAAAGGCTTATTATGGTTTTAGACTTTTAGTAGTTGATGGATGTTTATTATTATTTTATCGGTTTTGTTTTGATTTGGACAACTGAAATATTGATGTTGTTTGAACTGTTTATAAGTTTTTCTTCTTCTTCTTCTTCTTCTTCTTCTTCTTCTTCTTCTTTTGGATGATGAGATTGTTGATGCATGTTGCTGAGGAAAATGTTTGAGTGTGATTTATGTATGTTTTGTTGTGTTTTTGCAAGCTTGGGTAGAGGTATCGATACTCGAGACATAGATATTGATACCTCAGAGTTGAAATGTGTTTTCGAGAAGTCAGTAGCTTAATTTGATATCGATACCCAAAAACAAGTATCGATAATCGGGGTAAAAATACCGATACCTTTACTCATATATCAATAAAATGTTTTTATTTAAAATTGGCAGAATGCTAGTTTGGTATCGATTTTCCTGCCAATATCGATACATTTTTCCCGAAGTATTGATATATGCATGTGTAACGATACCTACTGTTGACTATAGATTTCTTTACAGAGGTGATCATGACCGACTGACTGTAGAGTTCTTACCTATTCCGCACATAGGAACCAAATCATGGAGCAAGTCCTTGAATTTATCCATTGTTGATTATCGGAGGCCATGATTTGTTGATGATCAAGTTGCAGGATAAGGCTATGACTATACATAGATTTTGTTTCCCATGTGTGTAAGAGCTTAATTTCTCTTGCTTTTTTGTTGCAGATACTCGAGAGAATATGGAAATGACCTCACATTTACAACCGTTAAGGCAAGAGTATGATAATTTTAGTGATTTGGCTGTCATTTTTTGTAACGGAGTGTGGTATTTTGCAGGGAGGAGGTCACACGGCTCCGGAGTTCAATCCGAAGGAATGTTTTGCAATGTTCAGTCAATGGATATCCATACAACCTTTATGATAAATTGCTACATCTTAATTCCTCAGGATCTGTCTCAGCAGCACTTTTGGGTTTTCTTATGCTTTTCAAATCTGTATTCATGCATGTGATGAAAGCAAAAACAATGGAAGTTTCATACTACAAAAAAACTAACAATAATAAGCTGATATTGGACCAAATTATATTGCTATAATCAAGGTCTTTATATAAACATTCACGGCACTTTCTGCAAGACCTGAAAAGCAATTAAAGGCTAATAATCACATCCAAAGCAAAGTAAGGCATGTCCAAAAATATGATGACAAAATTAACAAACTTCTGCTGGATGGGATTTAACAACAACATTTCTCCATTTCAACCGCACCTCTTATAAAGTAGAAAGGATGAGCAGAGCCCTGGCATGAATGCTGCTAAATTCGCGCATTGCTTCACTCTAGCTATTCTCTTCTCTGATTAACAAAACAAATTTCATCAACTTCAGCTATGTTAAAATATCTTCAACTCCTAAACTTAATGCTATAGAATATATGATGCACATGTTCTTTCTTTTACCATTGTTGCATTCTAACAAAAGCACAGAAAAACAAAAAAAATACCATTCTCCTTGCAAATGTATTTCAATACATACAAGAATAAGGCATAGCTAAATTCAATTTTAACATCAAAAAGAGATTAAAGACCTACCAGCTATATTTTAAGAAAAATCTAAAAGTCTGGTAATATTTATCCGAAGATAGAGTTAGAGTGAAAGATAACGATTTCCAATTTCAAGAAAGGTAAATTATTAAAATAGTCATTTTTGTTTATCTCAAGGTACATTTTAGTCACTTTTGTTTGAAATGTTACGTTTTAGTCACTTACGTTATCGTATTGTAACATTTTAGTCATTAATCCGTTAATTGCCATTAACAGTATAACGGTAATCTGACGTAACACGTTAAATTTTCATTTTAAACGAAAATTTTAGGTTAAATTATATACTTGGTTTTTATATTTTTTTCATTTTGAGTAATTTAATTTTTTTCTTTTTATGCTTTTTAACTTTCTTTTTTTCTTTTCATTCTCTTCTGTGTCTCCCTCTATTTTCCTCTCTTCTCTATTCTTTTAATATAATTTTTTTATATTTTCTATTTGTTAAAACTAGTCCCTATACTTTTATTTTGGTATTAGGTATTTCTCGTACGTTCTGTTTAATCTTTCATTTGATTAGTTTTTATTATGTGTTTAGGTTAGGGTAACAATTTTGTACTGATTTTCAATGAAAACCCATAATAAAGATTTTTCTTTTAATCTTTTTTGCTTATTATAGACAATTGTGAACTGGGATTTCTAATATTTTACAATTATTGTTGAAGCCATACAAAAGATCCAAAAATGGATTATTGTGGTGATTTTATAGAATTGCTTGGACATGATATTTCAATGAAGATTCTCATGATACTGGTTATTCCTTCTTATCTCATTAGAGTTAGCTTGGTTTCTAGTTCTTGGCACCAATTTGGTAAGCAAATCAATATCTTTGGTAGAATTTAACTTTGTGTTCTATTAGATATCGAAGAAGAATCGTTATTGATTAATTCAATAGGATCGATTTTATTCATCTTGCAATGATAAAAAATGGTCTCTGGGTTTACACATAGTATATAATCAAATATATTTGGATTTAACAAATAAAGAAATAGAAAGAAAAAAATTAAATTATTAAAAAAAATAAAAGTATAGGGACCAGTTTTAACAAATGGAAAACATAAAAAAACTAGTTAAAAGAAATAGAGAATGGAGAAAAATATTGGGAGAAGTAGAAGAGAATAGAAAATAAAAAAAAATTAAAAAGACCATAAAAAAAGGAATTACGAAAAAAATATAGAGACCAATTATATAATTTAACCTAAAATTTTTATTTGAAATGATAATTTAATAAACCACGTCAACTTATCATTACACTGTTAATGGCAATTAAAGGCTTAGTAACTAAAATGTTACAACTTGATAACGTAAGTGACTAAAGCATAATATTTCAAATATAAATGACTAAAATATAATATGAGGCAAACAAAAATGAATATTTTGATAGTTCACCCTAAATCATAGTTTCGAAATCAAAATTATAAACCTATTCTCTGTTGCAAATCCAATTAAAGTTGGAATAATGTTGATATTAGTCCTAATATATCAAAAGAAATAATTAAAAAAGAACCCTAGTAGTAAATGTGCATAAATATGAGTAGTTGATATTGAACCCAAGTAGTTCCAACATAGAAATTCTACCTAATTTAAAATAATTTTTTAGAAGGCCTATCCTCACTTACTTAACTAAGCTTAAGAACCATTTGAAAATGAGTTCAACTAGAGAATTTATTTGCCCAAGGGGAAGGGAATGATCCGAAGTCCCTTTCATGCTTGCAAAAAGCGTCATTGTTTTGCCAAGAAAAGATTTAAATACTATCGGAAAACCATTAAATAAAAACCAGCCTTTTAAGCCTCTAATATCCCCACCTACCAAACACCAACATCTAGTAGCAATTTTTGAGAGTTGGGGTTACTCAACAACAACATCATTATCCTTCAATATCATGCATTACTTCAACAAAGCAAAGCCCTCCCTCCCCAGTCCCCACCACCCAAATTTAAAATAATTTAAAAGACAACACTTTTGTACATGGAATAAGATGATGAAAAACCATACCTTTTTGTATGTTTTGTATTGGTTTTCACCATGGACCCTCATCCGCAGGGTAATCAAACGGAATTTCAGTAACAGTGGAGGAATCATCTAGATCCGAGTGCACAAACCCATACTTGTGCAATACCTGATTATCAGCAAAGTTCAAAGCTTTGACCATCCCATTCCAACAAGACTCCCCAGCATACATCTGATTATGGTCGCCACTACAAGGCTGACAACCCGTGAAATGAGTGATCAATGGTCTCCTCCAACTCCCTTTCCCATTCCCAGCTTCCTTCAGGAATTCTTCCCTAAAAGCTGCATATTGCTCACTCACTTTCTCAGCATGTCTCCTCCTTAACTTTGGCGCCCCTCTCTCAATCTCCAAGTACCTCTCCGTTGTGTTCTCGTACCCTCCAACAATCTCAACCCAATACCCTTCAAAATAAAACTCTCCTTCCAAATAAATATGATCATAATATTTCTCTTTTTCTGTATAAAGCAAGTAAACCATAGCCGACTGATCATCTGATTCAGGGAAAAGCTTATCTTTGAACGTTGATCGTTGAATCTGACCCCACTTCTCATAATCTTTACTCATTGGACCCATGCTAGACCAAGTGTTAATCAAATCCATAGACCATTGGCAATTCCTAATCAGAAAAACCCCAGCATTTAAACTGGTCCAACTTTTCTTCTCATAAATCAACTTAGGCCAACCATGAACAACCAAGTTATGGTTTTTGTACCTTTCTAAGGGTAACTTAAACTCCATGTCTGTAAACAAGGCGTCCGAGTCAACCCACCAGATCCACTCAGCTTCAGGGTGAGCTAACATGGCTGCTTTAACCACAGGTAACTTTGCCCAATAGGAACCCATTTTGGGGTGCAATAACAAGTTATTGTAAAAAATATCGTAGCCATGGATTCTACAGTAATCAACCTTGTTCTTAAAGAAACGCAAGAGTAAATGATCACCAATGGGATTCTTACATGGCTTGGGTTGGGACCCAGTTACAAGAACGATTCTTTCACGTGCTCCGGCGGCGAAAGAAGGATGGTGCTTCAACCACTCTGCTCGTTTTTTATCCCAATCTTTCACCGGCTTTTCAAGGGAGTAACTCATCTCCGGGTCGTCGTAAAAGGTGGGGTTTTTGGGATCGGATTTTAAGTTAACTCCGAACCCACTTTCCGAGCAATCGACTGGATTCATGTTCAACTTGGAGGGTGGGTCGGTTACAGTGGGTTCAAAGTTTGGTGTTGGAGTGAAAAAAGACCAAAACGACGCTACTAATAAAAGAGCTAAAAATGCAACACCAAAGACAAGAAAGGCATCGGGAAGACACCAAAACGACCGGTTCCGAGGTTTCGCCATGGGAGAAGAAGATTGAGGATGAGAAAACTCAGGACACACCATTTCCTGAAAGAAAGAAAACTGGGTTTTGAGGTTTCTGTGTTTCCTAAGGTTTTTAAAACGGGATGCCCTCCAATTTTGGTTATGCAATTAAAGAAGACTGGGGACACTGTTTTTAATTACTGTGTAGTTGTATTAAAAGTTAAGGGCGTCGGTTTGGGTGCGCCAGGGATGCTAAAATGCGCGGGATAGAACGGAGGTGAAAAACAATTAAAACGACACATGGCAGTTTGGCTCGTGAAATTGGTGCCGACAGTTTAAATTGTATTCTGGGAAGGACTTATCATCCGTTATTTCCGTTTAAATTGTGTGTTGAGTTTTGTACTTACTGAAACTTCAACAGTGGAAAGATTTTTAGTCAAAAAGTATTTTCCAAAATAAATTAATGATTACTGTTAAATTATTAAAATGTGAATGGCGGAGCAAACTTTAAAGATGGGATGCACGTGATTCGAGAAAGCTTTTATTTTGCATGTTCCTTTGTAAAAAGGATCTGATTGAAGGTGGACCCAAGTCAAATGAAATACTTGATATTTGGTGGTTTTTTCTTTTCGAAAAAAAATCGTATTATTTTGCCAATGCTCAATTCATAAAATAAATAAATAACGAAAAATAGCCTTGATTTAAGGGTTGAATTGCTAGGTGGTGCTGTATATCTAAGAATTATTGGCAAATTATAAATGATTTAGTCATATTCTCTTTGTATGCAAAGATTTAAAATACGTGGCAGATAGATAAGTTAAACCCAAACCCACTGTGAAATTGGTTTTTGTCACGTATTTTATTGTGAAATGGGAATGTGAGGAAAGCATTTTCCTTCTAGTTGGAAAACGTTAGTGGTACCCAAATTTCCAATACAGAGAGAGAGAGAGGGGGGGAAGCTAGAATAGATGAGCTACCTGCAGACACAGTGACGGTTCAGAGCATTGACAATGGGCCGCCATCATGTGAGTCTCTGACACATGACCCCGTATATACATGGAGCTTAAACTTTGGTTTCAAAATTTTTCAAGATTTTGCACCCCCTCCCCACCAGCAAGCTCCTGTGGCTCTGATGGTGGCCTAGATCATTTGTTTGGTATGCTTCAGATCTTGGATTTGCCTCTCAACAAAAGCATGTTCTTGTTTTTTCTTCTTGTTTTGCCATGCTGCTGCTCATGCATCAGCAAAATCAACATCTCACATATTTTACAATGACAATTTGACATTTTGCTCTTAATTAGTTTTTTTTAGTCAATGCATTTTGTTGATGCACTGAATCAACGGTTAAATTCTTTAGGAGCAAAAAACCAGAAGCAAAGAGGAAGAACAAGGACCCCCCTTTGGGACATCTGTCGACTTTTATTAAATCGATATGCGGTCACATAGAACAACACACTTTGATGAAAATGCCAACCAAAAGGCTATAAAGTTCAACCTTGATCTCATTGATGAGGTTTAGGAAGCAGCAGAAATGAAGAACACAATACGCGCTCAACAAATAGCTTGCTACTACAATTTCAAGGTAAAAAACATGTAATGTCCCCATACCCAAGACCGTCGCCGGAGTCGAGCACAAGGTGTTAACGGACTTAATTCATTAATTAAATAGCTCAAACAATTTATTTTAGAATTTCCAGACAAGCTGGCTAACTGCGTCACAGTCGGTAAAAAATTCATATCTCGAGTTATGAAACTCGAAATCTAATTCTGTAAATTTTCCCTGAAACTAGACTCACATATATACTTACTAAATTTTTTCTAGAATTTTTTATCAGACCAATTAGTACATTTTATTAGTTAAAGTCTCCCCTATTTCAGGGTTCAACTACTCTGACCCCTGTGTATTACGAATCAGATATCTCCCTGTAAAGAGTTTCAATGACTATGAAGTTTGTTTCTCATAAAACTAGACTCAATAAGTATTTCATAAATGTAATATAAAACTCCTAATTGTTTTTTTATAATTTATGGTGAATTTTTAAAGTCATAACAGGGGATTCAGAGATCACTCTGACCCTGTTCCACCAAAACTTAAATATCTCATAAAATATTGCTCATTTACCTGTTTCGTTTCTTCTATATGAAAATAGACTCATCAAGATTCGATTCCATAACTTATTCATCATTTAATTCCATTTCTACTATTTTTAGTGATTTTTAAAATTCACGTCACTGCTGCTGTCTGATTCTGTTTTGTGGCAAATTTTACCTTTCCAAGGATTTTCATGGTTTAGTTAAGACATAAAGCATACATGTTATCATATATAAACTTGATTAGCCATTCCAATAGCTAATCATTCTCAAAAATTTCTATTCCATCCATGGGCCATATCGTAAGATTATACACACAAAATGATTGAAATGCTATACATGCCATATTTCTAAAAGTTACAAGTCATTATACCGTGATTGTCCAGTGATAGTGTAAGCGTGCCTCCGACCGTCCCGATCTCCAAATTGACTTGTCCAAACTACAAAGAATGAAAAGGAAAGAGTAAGCATAGATGCTTAGTAAGTCCACATGCAAATAACAAATAACTTAACAAAGCAATTATACCAACCAACATTAGCATAATATCACCAAAACATATATCACATTTCTATTCATCATTCATCATCTTATCATATTATTGTTGTCGTATCAAGTCTCAACCCGAGGGTTAAGTACATACATGTCCAAAGTGCCCATTCCACAACACTTACCAATACGTCACTTGCATCTTGAGTATTCTTCCATTTCACTAGAATTTTACCCGTTGAACACATCGGAATATAACTCGGATACATGGAAAGTTTGCATGTAAGTGCCACATATGTAGTCAAGCTACCATGTAACCCGCCCATAAGCGAACTCGGACTCAACTCAACGAGCTTGGGCGTTCGCATCCATAAGTGAACTTGGACTCAACTCAACGAGCTCGGATGCCTAGTTACATCTCACGAACTCGGACTCAACTCAACGAGCTCGGACATTTGCATCCATAAGTGAACTCGGACTCGACTCAACGAGCTCGGATGCCCAAATATCCTAATCTATTCCTAAGGTTCAACGGGACTTTCCTCGTTCATACTCCTTTACCATTCTCCTTGGAATACTAATAACTATACTTCGGTAGTCTTTCACATTTTTCACATAATTCATAAAATTTTTAAATGTTGTCCAACAATGAGCACAAAGCATAAAATTGCATGATAACAATCATAATATCGTATAAATAGCATTAAATGATTTAAAATAACGGTTATATTACAATATTTACATATGAACTTACCTCGATACAAAATGAGAATAGTCGAACCTATTCCTCGTAAACTTTATTTTTCCCCCGATCTCGACTTGAATCTCTTTTCTCTTGATCTATAATACCAAATTAATTTATTTAATACACACATTCATCAAAACAGCCCCTAGTACAAACTTTGGAAAAATTACCATTTTGCCCCTAAACTTTCACATATTTACACTTTTGCCCCAAGGCTCGTAAATTAAACCTCATCCTATTTTCTTATGTTTTATGACATGCTGGTCATTTTTCCCTTCTATAGCAACATCAAATTCACACTCCAACATGTACTTATGAATATTAGGTATTTTTACCGATTATGTCATTTTACTCGTTTTTACGAAAAATCATTTAGCAAAAGTTGTTTAACACAATCTCAAACATCATATTCTACCATAAAACATCAAAATTCATAAATATCCGGTTGTAACACGATTTCTGTTGGTTAAATCACATGTGAAGGATCCGAACGATACCGACGTAACAGAGATACATGGAATACATCATGAATCTTCTCTAATTCCGGCGGTAATGCTAACCGATACGCTACTGGGCCAATTCTTTCAATTACCTTATATAGTACGATGAAACGTGGAATCAACTTGCCTTTCCGACCGAATCTAAGAACTTTATTCCACAGAGACACTTTTAAAAACACTTTATCACCAACTTGAAACTCGATCTCTTTTCGCTTCAAATCTGCGTAAGATTTTTGCCTATCCGAAGCAGCTTTCAAACAGTCTCGAATCACTTTCACTTTTTCTTCAGTTTTCTTGATTAAATCAACTTCGTAAATCTGGTTTTCTTTGAGTTTGGTCCAATACAGCGGTTTCCGGCACTTGCGACCATACAACGCTTCATAAGGTGCCATTTTCAAACTCATCTGATAACTGTTATTGTAAGCAAATTCCACCAACGGTAAGTACCTTTCCCAACTTCCTTGGAACTCCAACACGCAACATCTGAGCATGCCTTCAAGAATCTAAATTACTCTCTCTGATTGTCCATCAGTCTGTGGATGGAAGGCAGTGCTGAAATTTAACTTCGTACCTAATGCTTCTTGCAGGTTTTGCCAAAATCGCGAAGTAAACCTCGGATCTCTATCCGAAATAATCGACAAGGGTACTCTGTGAAGTCTAACAATCTCACTGATATATAATTCAGCCAATTTATCAAGATAATAATCAGTGCATACCGGAATAAAATGGGCTGATTTAGTCAATTTGTCGACTATCACCCAGACGACATCTTTCTTCTTCGGAGTTAACGGCAATCCTGATACAAAATCCATAGTAATTCGATCCCATTTCCATTCGAGAATCATGATAGGCTGAAGTAGACCCGAAGGCACCTGATGTCAGCTTTTACTTGCTGACAAACCAAGCATCGTGATACAAACTCGAAAATATCTCTTTTCATTCCGTTCCACCAATACATTTTCTTCAAGTCATTGTACATCTTTGTACTACCCAGATGCATAGATAAACAACCATTGTGCCCTTCATGCAAGATCCTCCGAATCAACTCATTATTTTTCGGTACACAAATCCGATCTTTAAACATCAGACAACCATCAGAGCCGATTCTGAAGTCTGATCCTGTATCTACCTCACATTGTTTTCTTTTAGCTTGTAATTCTTTATCACTTCTCTGAGCTTCATAAATCTCTTGTAAAAACATCGGTCTTGCCTTTAACTCTGCTAGAATCGAACCATCATCAGATACCGTCAACCGAGTATCCATAGCTCTTAAAGCAAATAACGACTTTCTACTCAAGGTATCGGCAACCACATTTGCTTTCCCCGGATGATAGTCAATCACAAGCTCGTAATCTTTCAATAATTCTAACCACCTTCGCTATCTCAAATTCAAGTCTTTTTGTGTCATCAAGTACTTGAGACTTTTATGATCCGTATATACTCAGCATTTTTCTCCGTACAGATAATGTCGCCAAATCTTCAAAGCAAATACTACAACATCTAGCTCCAAATCATGAGTTGGATAGTTCTTTTCGTGAGATTTTAACTGCCTCGAAGCATAAGCCACAACCTTTCCCTCTTGCATAAGTACACATCCCAAGCTATTTAGAGAGGCATCACTATACACTATAAATTCTTTACCTGGCTCGGGTTGTACCAACACCGGTGCTTCAGTCAGTAACTTCTTTAATTTCTCAAAACTCTGTTGGCATTCTTCTGTCCACACGAATTTAACATCCTTTCGGAGTAGTCTGGTCATAGGAGTAGCAATCATAGAGAATCCACTTACAAATCGTAAGTAATAACCAGCCAAACCCAAGAAACTTCTGACCTCAGTCACGTTCTTCGGCGGCTTCCACTCAACAATAGCTGAAATCTTACTGGGACCAACCCGTATACCATCACCTGAAACAATATGACCTAAGAATCCAAATTCTCGAAGCCAAAACTCACTTTTACTAAACTTAGCATACAACTGCTTATCTCCCAGAATTTGCAAGACTATCCTCAAGTGCTCAGCATGTTCTGCCTCATTCTTCGAATAAATCAAGATATCGTCAATCAATACCATAACAAACTTGTCTAAAAATGGCCAGAATATTCAATTCATCAAATCCATAAACACAGCAGGAGCATTTGTCAACCCGAATGGCATAACTAAGAATTCATAATGGCCGTACCTTGTCTAAAAGTAGTTTTAGGCACATCTGATTCTTTCACCTGCAACTGGTAGTACCCAGACCTCAAATCGATTTTTGAAAACCACGTCGCTCCTTTCAACTGATCGAACAAGTCATCAATTCTCGGCAACGGATACTTGTTCTTGACTGTCACCTTATTCAACTGCCGATAGTCAACACATAATCTCATAGAACCATCCTTCTTTTTCACAAATAATACGGGAGCACCCCAAGGCGAGAAACTCGGTCTCACAAAGCCTTTATCTGCCAATTCTTGCAACTGTGTCTTTAATTCTTTCAACTCTGTTGGTGCCATTCTATATGGAACAATCGAAATCAGAGTCATTCCCGGTATCAGCTCAATACCAAATTCTCAATACCAAATTCTACTTCTCTGACAGAAGGCAAACCCGGTAACTCCTCTGGAAATACATCCGCAAATTCACACACAATCAGTACTGATTCAACTTTCTTCTCAGATTCTTTTGTATTCAATACATATGCCAAATAAGCTTCATAAACTTATTCTCAAATATCTTTGAGCCGACATCGAAATAATCACACTAAACAATGATTCTGATTCGTTTGATTCA
This sequence comes from Gossypium hirsutum, assembly GCF_007990345.1. NCBI lineage: Eukaryota > Viridiplantae > Streptophyta > Magnoliopsida > Malvales > Malvaceae > Gossypium > Gossypium hirsutum. Next base: position 43,343,490 of record NC_053435.1, on the reverse strand, counting down.
AACCTCAGAATTTCACCATTTTCACATTTTAATTCGATAACCTTTTGTTTACAATTCACTATAGCATCATGCAATGTCAACTAATCCATACCCAAAATAACATCAAATTCATCAAACGGAAACAACATCAAGTCAGTTGGAAAGTAATGACCCCTAATCATCAAAGGACATTTCTTGCATACTTTATCAACTATGACACATTTGCCTAACGGGTTCGATACTTTAACCATAAATTCCATAGACTCAACAAGTATGTTCATATTAGACACCAATTTCATTCACACATAAAAATGAGTAGAACCAGGGTTGATCAAAGCAAAAACATTAATATCATAAAGAGAGAAAGTACCGATAATCATGTCAGGAGACGAAGCATCTTCACGCGTCCTTATGGCATAAGCTCTAGCCGAAGCTCTAGCTTCAAATTTCGGCATTGATTCTCTGACTACATTCTTGCTGCTTGCCTCATTCCTCGCATTTCTCGAAGATCTTCCTTTCGAAACAGTACCACTTGGCTTTGTACTCTGAAATTTTTCTTTCTCGATCCTCTCTAGACAATCTCTAATAAAATGATCCGGAGACCCACACTGGTAACATTCATTAGTTCTACAAGGACCAAAGTGACTTCTACCACATCGTTGGCACTCGGGTCTAGCAATTCTCGAATTTCCCACACTAGCCACCGAAGTAGTCTGAGATCTGGAACCCACATTTTTCTTCTAACGATCCCCATATGAATGTCCCGCTGATGCCTGAGAACGAGAATACATATCTCTAGACTTTCTAGACTGCGGTGGGAGTGTACTGCTCATCGGTCTTTTCTTCCAATTTCTTGTCTCAGCCTCTGTCTTTTTCTTCTCTTTAATTAGTTCTTCAGCCTTGCAAGCCCGATCAACAAGTACCACAAATTCTTTCAACTCAAGAACACCCACAAATACCTTGATGTCTTCATTAAGTCCACCTTCAAATCGTCTACACATTTTAACCTCTGAAGGGATATATTCTCGAGCATACTTGCTCAATCGAACGAACTTTTTTTCATACTCGGTAACTGTCATGTTTCCTTGCTTCAACTTGAGAAACTCTTTACGCTTCTGGTCTACAAATCTTTCATTGATATATTTCTTCCGAAATTCTTCTTGAAAGAATTCTCAAGTCACCTTCTCTTTCGGCACCACTGAAATTAATGTCTTCCACCAATGATAAGCCGAATCCCTCAGCAATGATATAGCACACTTCAAGCACTCTTCAAGTGTACAAGATAACTCATCAAATACCCGAATAGAATTTTCGAGCCAAAATTTTGCTTTTTTAGTGTCATCATCAACATTGGCCCTGAATTCTTCGGCCCCTTGCTTGCGGATTCGGTCAACCGGAGATCTATGGAATTTCATCAGATCCATACCTGAAGGCATCTGGGGTATAGGTTGAGAAATCGGGGGTGGTGGGGGAGGTTGTTGAGCAGTCGGGTTCGTACGAATGAACTCTGTATACCAAGCATTCATCATTTGGAGAAAGGCTTCCCGAGCCCTTTCTCCTCCTCCTTGGCCAATAGTAGGAGGTCGATTTTCAGTCGGCACTGCCCCTTCAGTAGGAGCTGGCGCATTGCTCTCTACATCATCAACCACAGTTGGATCGGGATCCATTTACTATAAAAAAATCATTTAAAAAGGTCAAGAGTCGTCACATTGTCACAATATATAAATATGGCATGTATAGCAAAATCCGTACTTACACCACGTTAGTCTGAGAACTGACTAAATCTACTCTGATACTACCAAATTTAATGCCCCCGTACCCGAGATCGTCACCAGAGTCGAGCACGAGGTGTTAACGGACTTAATTCATTAATTAAACAGCTCAAACAATATATTTTAGAATTTCCAGACAAGCTGGCAAACTGCATCATAGTATCTAAAAAATCCATATCTCGAGTTACGAAACTCGAAATCCAATTACATAAATTTTTCCTGAAACTAGACTCATATATCTACTTACTAATTGTTTTTTATAATTTTTGATTAGGCAAATTAGTATAGTTTATTAGTTAAATTCTCCCCTATTTCAGGGTTTGGCTACTCTGACCCCTGTGTATTATGAATCATATATCACCCTCTAAAGAGTTTTCATGACTATGACATTTGTTTTTCATACAATTAGACTCAATAGGTATTTCATACATGTAAGGTGAAACTCCTAATTGTTTTTTTACAATTTATGGTGAATTTTTAAAGTCATAATGGGGGATTTAGAGATTGCTCTGACCCTGTTCCACCAAAACTTAAATATCTCATAAAATATAACTCATTTATCTGTTTCGTTTCTTCCATATGAAAATAGACTCACCAAAATTCGATTCCATAACTTATTCATCATTTAATTCCATTTCTACTATTTTTAGTGATTTTTAAAATTCACATCACTGCTGCTGTCTGATTCTGTTTTGTGGCAAATTTTACCTTTCCAAGGATTTTCATGGTTTAGTTAAGACATAAAGCATACATGTTATCATATATAAACTTGATTAGCCATTCCAATAGCTAATCATTCTCAAACATTTCCATTCCATCCATGGGCCATATCGTAAGATTATACACACAAAATGATTGAAATGCTATACATGCCATATTCTAAAAATTACAAGTCATTATACCGTGATTGTCCAGTGATAGTGTGAGCGTGCCTCCGACCGTCCCGATCTCCAAATTGACTTGTCAAAACTACAAAGAATGAAAATGAGGGAGTAAGCATAGATGCTTAGTAAGTCCACATGCAAATAACAAATAACTTAACAAAACAATTATACCAACCAACATTAGCATAATATCACTATTAGAATATACCCCATACTTTGCCCATACCTTTCCCATACCTACCCATACCTTGGAAAGGTCAAAGTTATGGGCACCAAATATTTATTTAGTGTTGGGTATGGGATAATAGCAATTTTTTGGTCCCTAAGTGAATAGGGACTTTGCAAAGTGGCCCTTGAACCTCAACTATAAATAGGCCAACCATTGCTCATTCTCATCATCCCACATTTGCCATTCTCTACTTAAGGCATTGTTCTCTCTCCCTATTTGTAAAGTTTCACTTGAATTTTGGAGTGAAATATATTTGGTAGTGCCCGAGGACGTAAGCAAGATTTGCTGAACCTCGTTAAAATTCTAGTGTTCTTTACTATTTATTGTTCATATTTTGTGAGTGTGATTGTAGTGGTTTATTGTGCTATTAAATTACGATAGAGGGATATTCTGGCTAGGAAAGACTTGGTATTTAAGTGATCCTCGTGATCCACCTCTCTTTCCTAGGAATTGAACTTAGTGTGATTTAGTACAATAATTTTACTCTTTCACACGCTTCCGCACAACAATAGGTATCAGAGCCAGATTCGTACTTGGAGAATACGATCGTTTACGGTACTATTCACGTATACAGCTCTATTCACGTATACGGCACTATTTACGTATACAGTACTGTTTACGTATACAGTAGTTGGGATTGAGGAGAAAAATGGCAGCAGCATCGTCATCAGCAAGGACTACTGTGACAAATGCAAAATTTGAAGTAGAGAAATTTGACGGTACCAATAATTTTAGTATGTGGCAATGTGAGATCCTGGATGTCTTATGTCAACAAGAGCTAGATATAGCCCTTGAAGAAAAACTTGACAAGATGGATGACAAGGAGTGGGCCAAGATCAATAGACAGGCGTGTGGTACAATCCGCCTATGTTTGGCCAAAGAGCAGAAATACTCTGTCATGAGGGAGACATCAGCGAAGAAGTTATGGGATACACTGGAAGAAAAGTTTCTAACGAAAAGTCTTGAAAATAGACTTTATATGAAAAAGAAACTTTATCGATTCACGTATGCACCCGGTATGTCGATGAATGACCATGTGAACTCATTCAATAAAATTTTAGCAGACTTGCTAAATTTGGATGAGAAATTTGAAGATGAAGACAAGGCATTATTGTTGTTGAATTCCCTTCCTGATGAATATGATCATCTTACCACCACATTGCTTCATGGGAAGGACACGATCACATTTGATGCAGTCTGTAGTGTGTTGTATAGATCTGAGACTCGAAAGAAAGATAAAATAGATCACAGAGATACAACTGCAGAAGTCTTAACAGTAAGAGGTCGTTCACACAGCAGCAAATCTGGTAGAAGGGGAAAGTCCAAAGGGAGACTCGCCAAAGATGAATGTGCCTTTTGCCATGAAAAGGGGCATTGGAAAAAGAATTGTCTTAAGCTACAAAAAGGCAAGGCTATTTCTAATGCATGTGTAGCGGAGCATGATGAGGAGTCAGACTTTAGCTTGGTTGGCATGGCAATGGCATGTCAAACGGATGAGTGGATTTTGGATTCAGGATGTACTTACCATATGTGTCCTAATAAGGACTGGTTTTCTAGTCTTAAAGAGCTGGAAGGTGGAATTGTTCTTATGGGCAATGATAGTGCTTGTAAGATAATGGGAATAGGTACAGTCCAATTGAAGAATCACGACGGCTCAATCCAAGTCTTGACAGATGTTCACTACGTACCTAGCCTGAAGAAAAATCTCATCTCACTAGGGGCCCTAGAATCTAAAGGGCTCACAATCACTTTGAGAGATGGATTACTAAAAGTAGTAGCTGGGCAACTGACGGTGATGAAAGGCACAAGAAGAAATAACTTGTACTTTTTAAATGGAAGTACAGTTATTGGATCAACATCAACAATTTCTACAAAAGATGTAGATTCAGAGGCTACCAGATTATGGCATATGCGATTGGGACATGCTGGTGAAAAAGCTTTGCAGACATTGGCGAAGCAAGGCTTGTTGAAAGGTGCAAATTCTTGCAAAATGGAATTCTGTGAACATTGTGTTCTGGGCAAGCAAAAGAGGGTAAAATTTGGTCCAGCAATTCACAATACGAAAGGAATTCTGGACTACGTTCACAGTGATGTGTGGGGACCTACCAAAGTGGCTTCTTTGGGAGGTATGCACTATTTTGTTACTTTTGTTGATGATTATTCAAGAAAAGTATGGGTGTATCTAATGAAAAGAAAAAGTGAAGTTTTGGATGCATTTCTGAAATGGAAGAAGATGGTGGAGACTCAGACTGGTCGAAAGGTCAAACGACTTCGATCAGATAATGGTACTGAGTACAAAAACGATCCATTTCTACAAGTATGCCAAGATGAGGGCATTGTGCGACACTTCACTGTTCGGGATACACCACAGCAGAACAGGGTGGCAGAACGCATGAATCGAACTATACTGGAGAAAGTTCGATGAATGTTGTCCAATGCTGGATTGGGCAAGGAATTTTAGGCTGAGGCAGTTACATATGCGTGCCATCTAATTAACTGTTTGCCATCAGCTGCAATAAATGGAAAAACTCCTATGGAGATGTGGACTGGTAAATCTGCTACTGATTATGATTCTTTACATGTATTTGGTTCCACTACATATTATCATGTAAAAGAATCTAAGTTAGACCCAAGAGCAAAGAAAGAAATATTCTTGGGTATAACTGATGGAGTAAAAGGATACCGTCTCTGGTGTCCTGATACAAGGAAGATTGTTTTCAGTAGATATGTGACTTTTGATGAATCAACCATGTTAAAGTACAAGGATTCACAAAAGGATGACAAAACCAGTAGTACTTTGCAGCAGGTGGAGCTTGAAAAGGTTAACGATGATCCAGCTAATATTGAAGGGGCAAATGATGAAGAGGTTCCTACCCAAGAACCTCTACAGCAATAAGATTCAATTGCATATAGGAGGCCAAGAAGAGAGATTCGTAAGCCTACTTGCCTTGATGATATAGTGGCCTATGCACTTCCAATTGCAGATGATGATGTTCCTTCTACTTACACAGAAGCAATAAGTAACCCTGATGGTGTAAAGTGGAAGCAAGCAATGAATGAAGAAATGCAGTCTTTTCATAAAAATAGGACTTGGGAGTTGGTGACACTACCCAAGGGAAAGAAGGCAATTGGATGCAAATGGGTATATGTAAAGAAGAAAAGATTTTCTGATAAAAATGAAATTCGATACAAGGCTAGATTGGTAGCAAAGGGTTACGCTCAGAAAGAAGGAATAGACTACAATGAAGTGTTTTCTCTAGTTGTGAAGCATTCGTCTATTCGGATTTTGCTAGCCTTGGTTGCGCAATATGATCTTGAACTAGTTCAGCTTGATGTGAAGACCGCGTTTTTACACGGTCATTTGGAAGAGGAAATCTATATGACTCAGCCAGATGGATTCAAGGTTGCTGGAAAAGAAAATTGGGTTTGCAAACTGACAAAGTCGCTTTATAGATTGAAGCAATCTCCGAGGCAGTGGTACAAGCGATTTAATCAGTTCATGAAAGGGCAGAGGTACACAAGAAGCAAATTTGATCATTGTGTGTATTTTCAGAAGCTACAAGATGGAACTTTCATATACTTGCTCTTATATGTTGATGATATGCTAATAGCATCTAAGAGCAGAGTTGAGATTGAAAGATTGAAGACTCAAATCAATCTCGAGTTTGAGATGAAAGATCTAGGAGAAGCTAAAAAGATTCTCGGCATGGAAATGTAGAGAGATAGAGCTCATGATAGAGTTAGCTTGTCTCAGAAGCAGTATTTGAGGAAGGTACTACAACAGTTTGGCATGAACGAGCAAACAAAACCTGTAAGTACCCCGTTGGCTTCTCATTTCAAGCTTTCTGCACAACTATCTCCTTCGACAAATACGAAACGAGAATACATGTTACAAGTTCCGTATTCTAATGTAGTGGGTAGCTTGATGTATGCAATGGTGTGTACAAGACCCGACATTTCACAGGCAGTTAGTATAGTGAGCAGGTATATGCATAATCCTGGAAAAGGACATTGGCAAGCTGTGAAATGGATTCTACGGTATATTCAGAAGACCGCAGATGTTGGATTACTATTCAAGCAGGATAATACACTTGGTAAAGATGTTATTGGGTACGTTGATTCTGACTATGACGGTGATTTGGACAAGCGAAGATCAACCACCGGTTATGTGTTTACACTTGCTGGAGGACCAATAAGTTGGAAGTCTACATTACAGTGTACAGTTGCGTTGTCAACCATAGAAGCTGAGTACATGGCTGTAACAGAGGCTGTAAAGGAGGCTATTTGGTTACAAGGTATGGCTAAAACCTTGGGGTTGGTTCAGGAGCATATTAACGTGTATTGTGATAGTCAAAGTGCTATTCATTTAGCAAAGAATCAGGTCTATCATGCACGTACAAAGGATATCGACGTACGATTCCATTTTGTGCGGGAAATTATTGAAGAGGGGAAAATTTATCTTCAGAAGATCAAGACTGTAGATAATCCCGTAGATATGATGACCAAGGTGGTAACAGCAACCAAGTTCGAACATTGTTTGAACTTGATCAATATCCTGCAAGTTTAACAGTTGAAGAAGGCACTATCAAGTATTGTTGTCAAAGGCAGAAAGAATTGTGTGAAGATAAGATTATCCTAATCAAATCTTCAAGGTGGAGATTATTAGAATATACCCCATACCTTGCCCATACCTACCCATACCTTGGAAAGGTCAAAGTTATGGGCACCAAATATTTATTTAGTGTTGGGTATGGGATAATAGTAATTTTTTGGTCCCTAAGTGAATAGGGACTTTGCAAAGTGGCCCTTGAACCTCAACTATAAATAGGCCAACCATTGCTCATTCTCATCATCCCACATTTGCCATTCTCTACTTAAGGCATTGTTCTCTCCCCCTATTTGTAAAGTTTCACTTGAATTTTGGAGTGAAATATATTTGGTAGTGCCCGAGGACGTAAGCAAGATTTGCTGAACCTCGTTAAAATTCTAGTGTTCTTTACAATTTATTGTTCATATTTTGTGAGTGTGATTGTAGTGATTTATTGTGCTATTAAATTATGATAGAGGGATATTCTGGCTAGGAAATACTTGGTACTTAAGTGATCCTCGTGATCCACCTCTCTTTCCTGGGAATTGAACTTAGTGTGATTTTTTAGTACAATAATTTTACTCTTTCACACGCTTCCGCACAACAATCACCAAAACATATATCACATTTCTATTCATCATTCATCATCTTACCATATTATTGTTGTCGTATCAAGTCTCAACCCGAGAGTTAAGTACATACCTATCCAAAGTGCCCATTCCACAATACTTACCAATACGTCACTTGCATCTTGAGTATTCTTCCATTTCATTAGAATTTTACCTGTTGAACACATTGGAATATAACTAGGATACATAGAAAGTTTGCACATAAGTGCCACATATGTAGCCAAGCTACCATGTAACCCGCCCATAAGCGAACTCGGACTCAACTCAATGAGCTTGGGCGTTCGTATCCATAAGTGAACTCGGACGCAACTCAACGAGCTCGGATGCCTAGTTACATCTCACGAGCTCGGACTCAACTCAACGAGCTCGGACATTTGCATCCATAACTGAACTCAGACTCGACTCAACGAGCTTGGATACCCAAATATCCTAATCTATTCCTAAGGTTCAACGGGACTTTCCTCGTTCGTACTCCTTTACCATTCTCCTTGGAATACTAATGACGATACTTCGACAGTTTTTCACATTTTTCACATAATTCATAAAATTTTTGCTTGTTGTCCAACAATGACCACAAAGCATAGAATTGCATGATCACAATCATAATATCGTATAAATAGCATTAAATGATTTAAAATAACGGTTATATTACAATATTTACATATGAACTTACCTCGATACAAAATGAGAATAGTCGAGCCTATTCCTCGTAAAGTTTATTTTTCCCCCGATCTCGACTCGAATCTCTTTTCTCTTGATCTATAATACCAAATTAATTTATTTAATACACATTCATCAAAACAGCCCCTAATACAAACTTTGGTAAAATTACCATTTTACCCCTAAACTTTCACATATTTACACTTTTACCCCAAGGCTTGTAAGTTAAACCTCATCCTATTTTCTTATGTTCTATGACATGCTGATCATTTTTCCCTTCTATAGAAACATCAAATTCACACTTTAACATGTACTTATGAATATTAGGTATTTTTACCGATTATGTCATTTTACTCGTTTTTACGAAAAATCACTTAGCAAAAGTTGTTTAACACAATCTCAAACTTCATATTCTACCATAAAACATCAAAATTCATAAATATCATCCATGGGTAAAATTTTAAATATAAACCCTAGCTCAAAATATTGGTAGAAATAGGTAAACCGAGCTACAAGGATTTCAAAAATGTAAAGAACATTAAAAACGGGCATAAAAATCACTTACAATCAAGGCTTAAAAGTGTTAAAACCCTAGCTATGGTGGAGAGAAAAATTCAGAAGCAACTTATGGAGAAGATGATCATTTTTGTGTTATTTTTCCCATTTTATTTCATTTAATATCCAAATGACCAAAATGCCCTTCCTTACTAAACTTTCAAAATTCCATCCATGTCTAATTTTTGTCCATAAACTTAGAAATTGGTCAAATTGCTATTTAAGACCTCCTAATTAATATTTCAAAGCAAATTCATACTAGAAACTTCTAGAATGCAAGTTTTGCAACTTATTTAATTTAGTCCTTAACTTCAAATTAAGCACTTTATGCATAGAATTTCTTCACGAAATTTTTACACAATCACGCAATCATATCATAGACCTCAAAATAATCATAAAATAATTATTTCTATCTCAAAGTTTGTGGTCCTGAAACCACTATTCCGATTAGGCCCTAATTCGGGTTATCACAAAACAAAAAATTCCAAGTTGGTGACTTTATACTCAGAAGTACTAAGGCCAGCCTTCTAGCTTCGCAGCAGGAAAGATGGCCCCAAGCTGGGAGGAACCATAAAAAGTTGTAGAAAAGATAGGTTATGGAGTGTACAAATTGGCAATATTGGAGGGCACAATTCTACCGTGCACATGGAATGCACGTCATTTTAAAAATTATTATATGTAAATTCTAATACTTTAATGAAAATGTGTTCTTTCATCAATGTGCTTACTTTATATGATGCCTCTCAAAACAATTAACGAGAGCTCAAGCTCCTAGCTGTAATCTTAAGGCTCACAGATTCAATACCGCGACCTCCAAAATAGTTAGTGAGAGCTCAAGCTCCTAGCTATAATCTTAAGGCATGCAGGCTCAAAATCGCAGCCTCCAAAAAGTTAGCGTGAACTCAAGCTCCCAACTGTAATCTTAAGGTTCCAAGGTTCAATACTACAACCTCCAAAACAGTTAGTAAGAGCTCAAGCTCCCAACTATAATCTTAAGGCTCCAAGGTTCAATACCACAGCGTCAAAAATAGTTAGTGAGAGCTCAAGCTCCTAGCTGTAATTTCAAGGCTCGTAGATTCAATATCACAACTTCCAAAATAGTTAACGAGAGCTTAAGCTCTAGCTATAATCTTAAGGCTCGCAGATTCAATACTGCATCCTACAAAATAGTTAGTGAGAGCTCAAGCTCCCAGCTATAATCTTAAGGCTTGCAGGTTCAATACTGCATCCTACAAAATAGTTAACAAGAGCTCAAGCTCTCAATTGTAATCTTAAGACTCGCAAGTTCAATACCACAACCTCAAAAATAGTTAGTGCAAGCTCAAGCTTTTAGTTGTAATCTTAAGGCTCACAGGTTCAATACCGCAACCTCCAAAGTAGTTAGCATGAGCCATGTTCCCAAACTGATATTATTAAGATTAAAATTGGCTTAATAATTGCCTAAGTCTCTGAAACTTGTCTAAAGTCAAAATTCGGTGGAAGCTTGAAATTTTGCTTAAATTTGAAGGTTTACATGAGTTTGAAAATTTGCTGAAGTTCGCAAAGAATAAAGCATCATAATACCAACAAAAAAACTCGAAATCTTTCAAAACCTCAATTCTTTCATAATGAAGGGTAATACAAAATGTAACACCTCTAACCCATATTCATCACCAGAATAGGGTTACGGAGCATTACTAGACATAACAATTAAACAATCATACATTTCTTATTCATTATTCGTATCCAATAAAATGCATTCACAATCAATCATAATTTCCCTAATACGAACCTACAAGGTCCAAATCATGCATTAGAAGTGGTTTGAGACAAAACCGATAACTAGGGAAATTTTTGGAAAACACAGAAAAATTTTCAAAATACAGGGGACACACGCCCGTGTCACAAGCTGTGCGTGTGGACATTCGAAATGGGATCACATGGCCGTGTCCCATCCCATGTTTGACCCCTTGTAACTCTCTGACTTGGGTCACATAGCCAACCACACGCCCATGTGACTAGCCCGTGTACCCTTCGAAATGGCCTCACATGCCTGTGTGCCAGGCCGTGTGCTAGGCCGTGCCAAAACTGTAGGGTATATTGACTTATGCCACACGGCCAAGTCACACGCCCGTGTGTTGGGCCTTGTGGAGCATACTGACTTGGTTTTTAATTAAACACCAAGGGAGACACTGCTGTGTAACCTAACTGTGTGTTACACACGGCTGAGACACACGCCCGTGTCTTTGCTCGTGTGGACAAAAATAGGCTATTTACCAAGCCATCTTTCTCACCCAAATTTGCATCAACCTAAACATGTCAAATGAAAAATATCATAGCATCAATAGGCATTCAAACCAATCTCATTCAAGCCTCAAATCATGCTATACCAATATCAACAAATATAATACTCATAATATCATGTTTTGCCAATTCAAAACATACCAATTTCACATTCACAAATCACCTAAATGATTAACTTTCAAACATACATTATTTTGCCTAAAACCACAAGCATACTATATCTTACAATTCAACTATTTGATTCTGAAAATACTAATATCAACAACTAGCATTCACATGGCAATTATCAACCACATAACAAAAGCCATTTGCATATATATATACATAACCAAATATACCAAAATAAGCCAAATCACATGGCTATGCACATAACCAAACATTCATTATTTATAAGCTAAATCAATTGGCTAAATCCATTACTAACATATAGACCATATTAATAACAACTCCTATACATGCCATATAACGAAATACATATGCTTAAAAGTACCAAAACGGTAGCTGGATACTGTGATGAGATTTTCGACGACTCTCAAATCTGAGCAAGCTTCGAAAATCACTATAAAGCACAGAAAAGTAAACCTATAAAGCTTAGTAAGCTCGCATGTTTAATAAGTAAACTTACCATTCAACTACAATCCAAATATTTAAATATCACATAATGTAATTCAATTTAAATCCAAAACTTAACACATATATTCAAACCCAAAGGTTAAACATAAATTTCTTTGATTCAATGATTGTATAGTTCACGTACATACATGTACTAATTTGTATCAATCTCTCACCATTTCATATCTTTAATATATTGAACCATTTGGAATAATATTGGATACTCAGGAATCTCGCACCCTAAGTGCCAATACATAGCCGTAGCTATCTCAATCTCATATATCATATAATGCTCACTCTCGAGCTATTAATAGGTCTGCTCACACAAGATGACGGTCAAGACGTAACTACATAGTGCTGCTCACACAAGCTGACGAGGATCCGCAACACATGCTGGATAAGTCAGCCACCAGTAGAATGTACGGACCAACACCCAAACACAATAACCCCTAACGACATGTCATTTGTATCCTAATCCATTCTTAATGTTCAACCGGGATTTCACATTGCTGTGTCTTGGTCGAACTTTTCGTAAGGTCGTATTCACAATTAATTCAATAATAAAGCATTTAAAACACATTTATATTAATGCTTATTAACATACGAACTTACCTCGATCACAAAAACGACAAAATGGATCGACTAGTAATAATTTATTTTTCCCTCGATCTAGATTCGAACTTCACTTTTCTTGATCTATATATAATCAAATTTAACTTATTTAATTATCATTCTATTCAATTTAACTCAAAAATCATGTTATGGAAAAATTACATTTTTCCCCTAATATTTCAACATCTTTACAATTTAGTCCCTAGCTTATAAAAATACAAATTCATGCAATTAAGTCCCTACCCATGCTAGCCGAATTTCCCTTGTTCACATAGCAGCCCATATTTTTCATTATTTTACACATTTACCACACAATTGATCACTTTTCTCTATTAAATCCCTAATTGACAATTTTATAAAAAAAATCACTTAACAAATGTTGTTTATCTAACAACAACCATTCATTTTCTATCATCAAACATCAAAATACACACATATTCATCAATGGTAAAACTCTAAACCTTTAAAAATTTTGCAAATTAGTCCCTGGGCTGGCTAGATTAAGCTACAACGACTCCAAAAATATAGAAATCATTAAAAACCGAGTAAAAAAGCACTTACATGCACTTCCCCAAGCTAGTTGAATACTCAAGCCCTAAAATGGTGTCTTTTGTTCTTTAATTTCGGTGGTGTAAGATGGATGAAGATGAAGAAATGTTTAGTTTTATTTAATTATCACTTATTTACTAATTTACTTAATTAACCTTTTAAATTAATTCAATTTACAAAATTGCCAAGCCATTATCATCCACTAACATGCTAATGATCTAATTACTACATAAGGACCTCCTATTTAAAGTTCCATAGCTATTAGACACCTTTAGCTAATAGAACTCAAGTTTTTCACTTTATGCGATTTAGTCCTTTTTATCGAATTGAGCACTCAAATGATAAATTTTTTTAACAAAATTTTCACACAATCATACTATCATGCTATAGACATTAAAATAATAATAAAATAAATATTTCAACCTCAAATTTGTGGTCCCAAAACCACTATTCTGATTTGACTATAAACGGGCTGTTACACAAAATTACAAAACTACAACATATCATTAACTTCTCCTCCTTCCCCCTCAACAACTTAAATGTGGTTAGCAGCAGGATCAACAGTGGTGTCATCATCAATAGGCACAACGGTTAGCTCAGCAAAGCCCTCATCAAGGTAAAAATCCTTTGAGTTCTTCTACTGGGATGCGAACTCATCCCAAATAGCTCCCGAATAGTCCACCTCTACCACAAAGAGAGCATCAAAATCAACCTTGTGAACATCCTAGAGTTTTTTTCTTAAATCTTTCAAGGGCTTCCTCTTGTTTTCGCTTTAAACTCGTCATCGTAGCTTCATGCTCTGTGGTGATTCGGTTCACAGTTGCCTTATGCTCTTCTACAATCCACTTCAGCTCAGTACCAAAGGCTGTAACCTCGCTAGATAGTCAATCGTTCTTTACTTGTTCAGCTCTTAATTTCTCGGTGAGCTCATTGTTCTGTTTGTAGAGCACTTCATTTTCATTCCTCATTTTCTGGCATCGCTTGCGAGTACTCTCAAGATATTTTTCAAGCTCTTTTTAAGTAGCCTCTTCCCCAACAATATTCTCCTCAAGATCTAAACTAATTACAAAGGCCTCAACGAGGAAAGCTTGCAAAGTAGAGCTGAGTGTTAATAACGCAGATTTCTGCAAACTCCCAGATGAGTCACCAGTGCATATCTTCTTTTTTGCAGCCTCCAGAACCAAAGTTTTCCACTTCTTGACAATACCCTATAGGTCCCTAGTGCTTAAATTCTAGTGACTTGGATCTAGCTTACCACTGTCTTCGAAAAGTAGCTCTTCAACAAGATGTAAAAGAAGAGGAGAAATACAATGAGAAAGAGAGATACTGTAAGTAATGATAGGAGAACTTTCGCAAGCTGCAGTTTTAGAGCTCGCTAAGGGAAGGCCGAGTGCAATTTTCCCTCATTTTACGATGAAACTCCATCCTACCACTGTCTCTTCCTCGCTGCTAACTACCACATTAACAGCTCTCACACCAGCCTTGCACTTCTTTCACTAAGCCCTCAGAGCAACTCGCAAGTCCATAGCCCTAGTAATTTCCATGGCTTCGTTAATTTCCCATGAAGTGTTGGTAGTATCTCCAAAATCACTTCTGGAGCTACGAGCAATGCTTGCATCACCAACAATCCTAGTATTAGCAGTATCAGTTATCAAATTAATATCAGCATCACTTTCTGCCCGCAATGAGGCCAACACCACCCATGGGTGAGGCCTTATTCTACAATAACTATAAAAGAAATTCTTAGGCTCCTTTTTTAATCATGTCAAAATTTGGCTTAGCTTATCATCGTCACCATAGAGCACATGTGGCTAAGATCACATCTAGTGCTTCAGTAACTTCCCTACTGTCATGCTGCCTATATTTATTGGGACTATGACCCTCCAAGTAGTATAGGAACATGTTTTTTTACGGCTATAAGATCTTCAATAAACAAGGAATTGCCAACATAGAGCCTTTTCAATTGGGCTTCACCACCATCTATCCTGATAGTTAACTTGAACGTGCACATACCCCAGTTCGGTGCAGACCACTCTGTAGGAAAGCCAAACCCATCTGCGAGCCTGCATCTCACCCTAATATGCTTCCCCCAGTTTAGCCCAAGGTTAACACATCGGTTCACAATTAATATTGTACCTTTTCTGCTATGAGAGAAATAATAAAAACCCAACAAATTTACTCGATTCTAGGCCTTTAGCAAATATAGGCTATGGAAAATCGCAAGTTGTGGTGCTTCATTATGGTGATGAAAATTAATAAAATAGGCTATCGCGATCCACCATGAAACCCACAAAGTTGACCAGAAGCAATCTGGTACTTTTAAAAGAGATGGCAAAAGAATAGGTGCAAGGGCAGGTGAAACTCGGCTTCCAGGGCATGGAGGGGTAGCAAGAAACAGTCATCACTAGTATCACTGAGCCTGTGTGATCCTTCGAGAATGGAGAAATCATAAGAAAAGTTATAGATCTGAATCTTCCGTGCACGCAAAGCTTGACTCATCTCTTCATTTTTTGTAGTGTAGATGAAAAAGTTGGCTTTGATGATGACCTTTGAAGCGTGTCTTCACGGTAGGCAATGTGGAACTAATTATCCATGAGCTCCTGTCATTCTCGACTTATCTCCAATACAGAAAGAAGAAGAAAAAGATAGAGGAAATTTAAAACCTAAGACGAGGAGTTACCGATATTTACCTTGAAAATTTTTTTTGAAAAATTTTAGTTACAAAAATGATAAGTTTGTGAGTTTTAGGGATTAAGAAAATCTCATTTTAAAAGAAGTTTATTCCCCCTATTTTGACGGTTTAAATAACTGAGGGGCACCAACAGTCAATTTCATACAAGCACGATCCGCCCGTACATGTGGCAATGATAACATCAGGTTCTAATAGACGTTGCGTGTTCTGCAAGCTATAATAAACGCAAAGTGATGGCGTTAAGGAGCGCCATTTTATAGCCCTCCTTAGGCCCACTAGGGGGACTAGATTATTATATACCAATGACCACAAATCCAAAACCCAGATAAGATCCAGGTCACCTACTCGCGATCTGGATCGGCCCCGCCAGATGGATGTGTGCAAGACATACAGTGAGAGGACAACCAAGGGAGCTTGCAGAATCATCTCGCACTAGTCGAGGGAGTTCGCACATACCCAAAGAGTTCGCATGTGGTGAGATACGAGGTTTATCAGGCGACCTAGAATGATACACCTGTTCAGCATGCCCAAGGCCAGCTCAGAATGTCAGTCCTATTCATAGTGGGGTCAAGTCCATGAACAGTGGAGCCAAATCATGAACAGTGATAGTATGTATAAATACTTGAATATTCCTTTTAATGAGACACATAGAAAATTACTCAACACATTTAAATAAAAAAATACATGCTTAAATACGCTCGAACTCATATCTTTTTAATTGTTACAATAACAACAATGCCAATTGAGTTAAAAGTTTAATCAACAAGTGTATATTTTATTTAGTAATTTTTTTATTTTAAATGTATATTTTAAATTAAGAAATAATGCAAAGATGATGTTTTTATTTTGTTAAATTTGAAATATTTTAATTTAGTAAAAAGTTAACAAATTCATTTATTTTTTGTTATATATTAATAAAACATTTACATCTGTTTTAATCCCTTGCGATGTATGGTAAAAATTTTATATTTATATTGTTAATTTATAAAAATTAAGGTATAATTAAAATTATTGCATGCTTTTAACATTTCTATTTTTAATAAAGCATATTACTTTTTTTTATACACTTGTAATAAACTAGAATTACGGTAAGGAGAAGCTAATACAAACTTTTGAAACGCAGTTTGTCCATTGTTTGGTCTCTTTTTCTGAGATGCCAATTGTTCATGGTCTGTTGTTGACTAGAGGTAGAATGGAGAATATGTTGAATGTTGCCAATTTTTTGTTGAACTTTACATCCTACAACAGTGCACTCAAAAATAATATTGTTCCATTTTTTTATCCTTTTTAAGAAGCCCACAAGAAGCGACATTATTTGTTTTGAGAATTAGAAGCATAGAACGCATAGTTATTAGGATTCTAGCTTGAAGTTTGTTGCAAATTTGTAGCTTTTAATTGACAGTGGTAGGGATCCATTTGGTCTTGTGCAATAGCAGCTCCACCTATTAAGTTGTCATGGTTACTTTGGATAACATTGAGGCAAAGAGTCCAATGAGGATTTTGTCTTCTGATGTCAAGGGATCTTAGAATCCTTGGTTTGGTGGCCAAGAGAGGATCAGAGTAGAAAGAGTGAAAAACAAACTAATAGAAATCATTAATTCTTGCAAGATCATATTAGGATCCATTTTCTTGAAAATGAGCTCATTCTTGATTTTCAATTTATCCATATAATGCAAGAAAAAAATAGTATAAAACTTCCTAGAGTCTTGAGAAATAATGTCATTAGGTTGGAGCCATTGGAGGATCCAATTGGATATGGAGGGGCATTGAGATAATCAAGTCTAAGAGAAAGTGGGTATCCAAACCAGATGGCTCTTGAAAAATGTCATTCAAGGAAAATATGCTCAGTTGTTTCCCGATGGATGGCACAAAAGGGGCAAGTGTTATTGTTCAATGACAATTACCTCAAGAGAAGGCCTTTAGTAAGGAGACAATTATTGCAGATCTTCAACAGAAAGACAATATTTTGTAAGGGAGTTTAAGGTGCCAGAGATTATTTCAAGCTTTTTGCAGATTTCCAGAAGGAGGGGTTAGTGGGTTCGTCTAGCAGAGCGGGTAATAGGCATTTTTCATTGAAAAAAGGTCATTATGATCAACTTTCCTAACAATTTTATCTCTTTCTCCTTGGTTTGAGAGAGTTCTATTGAGGAGGTCATGGGCACGAGAGAGGCCAAGAAGGTTAAAAGCTCTAATTTTGTTTAAGTTACATATGTTAGGTTGAGGCAAGAGCAAAATTGGGTATCATAATCGATATGTTTTCCAATGTCTAAAATTGGAAAATTTGGGTTTCTGTGACTCCAGTAGTTATTTCCTCTCTAGAGTTGGATGTCTTTCTCTTGATTGCAGATATTTCTTCCGAGTAAAATGCCTTTCAAAACCCTAGAGTTAGAAGGATTGGGTTTGATGGTTTGAAAGGGTGTTGCTTATAGTACTTGGCCCTTAAAACTCATGAGAGAAAGCAATTATGATTTGTCATAATTTTCCAACCAATCTTTGAGACGAGGGCTTCACTAAAAAGCTTAGTCTTTTGAATTCCCAGGCTCCCTTCACACCATAGTTTGCAAAGTTTATCCCAATGATAGAGGAGAAGCTTCCTTTCATCAACTTTATCACCCCACCAAAAAACATGAATAGTTCTATCAATGTTCTCATAAACATTATTAGGAGCTTTGAAGATAAAAAGAGAGTAGAGGGGGTGGAGAAGCACTAATAAAAGTGTTATGTTTTGAGGTTGACACATAATTTTTTTTTACTTGGTTGGGCGGGAGAGAGAAGAGGGAGGGAAGACAAGAATGGTGGAAGGAAAGAAAAAAAAAGGAAAAATAGAAAAAAAGGAAGGAAATTAAAAGGAAAAAAGAGAGGGAAGAAAAAGAAAATAAAGATATGAATTTTATAAATGGCTTATATGTAGAAAGAAAAAAAACTCTTAAAGAAAATGGAAAAAATCAATTAAATCCCTTCATTAGTGGTTTCAATCATTGACCACGTAAACCTTTAAAATAAATTAATGGACTAATCAAATGGTAGCACATGACAACTTCTTGTTTAATATAATATTTTTCATAAAAATGATTAAAAGTAAGAAAAAATTATAACAAATCCGAAAAACTATAAAGAGTATTAAAAATAAAATATTAAAAATATATTGAAATTTATATAACCTTATAAAAATAAAAACCTATAAGTATTATAAAAATAAAAAATTCTAATAAACTATTTTTTTTATAAAATTAATAAAACATATTTAAAATTTTATAAAAACATATTAAAATTCTTAAAAACCTATAAAAAATCATAAAAATTTGAAATTTGTTATAAAACAAATAGACAGAGAATAAAGAACAAAGAGATTGAGAGAGCAGAGAGAGAGTGTATTTTATTGATCAATCAGAATATTTACAAAACATCTCCAAAGTCTTATTTATAGATATAAGAAGTATAAATGAAGTATAAATCTACTTCTAAGGACTATTAAAATTTAAAGTACATCAAAACTTATCTTGATCTTAATGAATATCCACTTAATAAAATATTCATAATATTCCCTCTTGGATGTCCATTAGTAGATAATGTGTCTCGTTAAAACCTTATTAAGATAAAAACCATGTGGGAAAAAAATCCTAATAAAGGAAAAAAAGTACACACATATATATAATACGCATAATATGCTGCCTCATTAAAAAACTTTGTCAGGAAAACCCAATGGGACAAAACCTCAATTAAGGGAAAAAAGAGTACAACACGTATTTACTTCCTCTCATGAAAACATCACTAATATCTCACATTCTATGTATTCAATCTTGAATATTAGCTTTTCAAATGTTCATTTGATTGTATTTGCTAAGCATTTATATCAACATTCTTTTGAAAGTCACAAGTAAGAAAATTTTTTTGGGAAATATATTTTGATCTATTCAGGAGTTTCAACAATACTCATAACAAACTTTAATCATGATTCCTATATAAAAATACAAATAGGTATTTTAATCATTTTTTAATCCTCTTTCTACTACTATTGACTAAGTCAAATTTACCACATATGTTCAATTATTTCAATTTATATAAATAAACAATTTCCTAATAATTTCAATATGCTTATGACATTCTAAATCCTTCAAGGATTTTAATATAAACTTTATTATATAGTGATTTATAAAAGGTTGTAACAATAACCATTAAACGCAAGTTAAATCTTTTATGAACTGTTAGTTTAATAATATATCTAAAGGATATTGCATCCACCATAAAAGAATATTATATCTTTTCATAATCAATGCCAGGGTTTAGCGAAAAACTTCATATTTTATGTCACTTTTGCAAAACTACTTCATTTGTACCCTCACTAGCTTAATACCTTCAGATATTTGGACTATTGGTCCAAAAACTCCACGAATTTTATTCTACTTGAGTTGCGTCTTTCTATTTTGAAAAATTTATTCTATATATATATATTTCTGAATAGGTTTATTCAAGATCCTCCTTTTATTTTATTATTTCAACAATAATTCGACCACTTTTATTATCGGTTCTACATTTTCTCAAATTGACATAATGTGTAGAGATTTATTTATTTTCACTATTTTAATCCTCAGTTTCAGGTACCTGAATTTCTTCTAGAGTTTTAGATATGTCTTGGGTTTCTTTTGGAGCACCCGCCTCCACTATATAACCATCTAGGAGAATTATTTTCCTTTGTGAGAATTTTCATATTTGGAACTTGTAATGAGTTATCCTTGTTGAACTCCTAGTTGAAATTACTCTCCCCCCTAACTCATTATAAGTTATTATTTCTCTCCCCTAATGTCGAGAAAACTATCGAATTAAAATAGTAATCACAAATCATGTCATAATTAAATCTCCAATACATTTAAAAAATACAATAATACAAGGAGATTTTTAACTAATATATATACCAACTTTCTTTGAGAATTCACTCATATTTTGTTGTGGTGGAGCAATTGGAACATATACGCACAAGCAAAAATTCAAAGATGAGAAATATTTAGCTCTTAACCAAAAACCAATTGTAATGGGGAGTATTTATAACTTATTGGCTTGATGCGTACAACACGTAAATCAACATAATCTCATGTTGAAATAGGAAGCTTAGTTCTCATAAATAATGGAAATATTAACCAAAGGCGTTCAATCAATAATTTCTTTAAATCATTATATGCATAAATAATATTTTTTTATAAAATTTTTTCATACTCAATCAATAAAAGACTGAGATATAAACTCATCAATATTAGCAAGATTAATTGTTTTAATTACATGATTTGAAATTAATTATTTAAACAAGTAATCTTGCAAACAACAAGTTGTAAGTTGATAACACATGTGATTATTTTGTACATGCATCCACAAAAACCATATAATATCAAAACCATCCACATGGTGGATGAATGGGCACATATTCATTTTAAAAATGTAAGACATTAAATTCAACTTTAGCTAGTAAGTTTCTAAGAATCAATTTTCATTGAGAACAGGCAACAAATGAGAATTCTTTAAATTAAAGAATCTTCTGGTTCTTTAATGGATGTCCATATGAATTCTCAATTAAATTTCGCATCATATTTGATCTAAGATGGTCTAACTGGTCATGCCAAGTAGTAAATGTATTTGTATCTCTAGTTTACTTTAACATAATTTCAATTGTACTAATAATGTCAATATAAATTGTGGCAAATTGATATTTTTACTATCATTTATTTTACTTTGTATCCACATATAAGTACTATCGTGACATTTACTACTGGAAATGCCTAAATCAATGTGAAGTTTATAATGTCACCAACTCAACAAAATAAATATAATTTCCAAACAATTATATGCAATTGTAACACCCCTTACCCGCAATCAATGCCAGAATAGGGTACGAGGCATTACCGGGCTTATCAAACAAATAAACATACATTTTTGAGCCAAAAATTTCCATCCAAATTAAAACTTTTCACATTCAATCATAAAGTCCCTAATATGAGCCTACGAGGCCCAAAACACTCTTTGGAAGTGGTTCGGGACTAAACCAACAACTTTAGAAAATTTTGCAACATTTAAAAAATATTTCACTAAACAGGGGTCACACGTCCGTGTGGGTATGGGACACGCCCATGTGGGCAGGCTGTGTGGTCACACACGCCCATGTCCCGAACTCGTAACTCTCTATTTGTCACCTAAGAACAAATTGAAGACGCACTACCAAGTCACACGCCCGTGTGCTAAGACATGTGGTCGATTTAAAATTTATGATTTTTCATTAAATAGGTGCAAACTTCACACGCCCGATACACATGCCCATGTCCAAGGCCGTGGCCCTCACACAACTGAGACACATGGCCGTGTCTCTGCCCGTGTACTCAATATTAGGCATTCTGTTTTGCAAAAATTAGGGTGCAAGGGACACATGGCCTAAACACATGCCCGCGGGGCAAGCTGTGTGTCACACACGCCCGTGTGTCTACCCGTGTAGACAAAAATAAGGCTATTTACTAAGCTATTTTGCCACCCTTTAATGCACACACCTATACAACATAACATAGCACCAATCCAAGCGTATGCATGCAACCAAATCAGCCACAACCAAGACATCAACACATCATTCACATGCTACCATCTATCATACAAAACGCCACATACTTATCAACTCAATTCATGTAAATTCCCACATCCATGAAAGACATCATCATATAAATTACTTATACCAATAGTAGCCATTTCAAATGGACTTATACAAAATGAGCTTTCAACCAATATAAGCCAACACATTTGGCCAAATCAATTATGACACATAACAAATGTAACACCCCTATCCCGTGTTCGTGGCCAGAGTAGGTAAAGGGGCATTACCGGACTTGAAACTCATATCAGAACAATAAATTTTTTTTTTGAAATAAGGAGCATTCCTTTAGATAAATACTAAAGACAATCAGGGATACAATTTAAACTTCTATAAGTACACATTCAGAAGATGCCATTTTCGCATGGCTTATATACATTAACCAAAATATTCTTCGGCCACTGGTCTATTCTTTACATGCCATAAAATAATTCAAAACATAACAGTAACAAGCAGTGGATAATGATAGTGTGACTAATTTGCTGACGATCCCCGAGTCTGTAGCTTCCAAATGAGATCTATAAAACAGAGGAAACAAAATAAACGGAGTAAGCATTACAATGCTTAGTAAGTTTTAAGCAGTGTCAACAGATAACAATCAAATTATAACATAGTTGTTCGTATTTTTATTTCTCTCCTCCTTCGGGCATACCATCCCTCTACCGAATATGCACATCTCATCATATACAATAGACAGATAAACTTTCACATGAAAGTGAGCTCATGTGACATAGATATATTGTATAATTTCACATAACCTCTCACACCGATCCGATGTCACATAGTCATAGGAATAGTCTCATAGATTGCTCACGTATGCATCACATAACTATCTTATGATTTAGTTCAAATCAAGCTCACATATAAACTTGGAGTACATACCTGTTTATCCTTTCGCATTGAATAAATTTATAAGTAATTCTTATTACGAAGTCTTATAGCTTTAAACTCTACTCGGATTATCGGCGGGACCTTTAGCTCAGATGAAATCTCCACACGAAGTCAGCGGGTCTTAACCCGGACATAGTCACCACATATAGTCATCGGGCCTTAAATCCCGGATTTACATCACAGAGTTTCATGCATATTTATTAACATGTTACAGCATTCACATCGACTATCATATTTGTAATTTATTTACCTCATCAAATATCTAATAAAACACACCTTCCGCCGTTTGTCATTTGGCCACAATATATATATATACACATCTCACACATATCTCACATTAGCCATTTGGCTTTACCACATATCCATCTCATACACGTTTCGCATTAGCCATTCGGCTTTACCTCATATCTATCTCATACACATTTCGCATTAGCCATTCAGCCTTACCACATATATACATGTTCACATTCATCACATTGGCCATTCGGCCTTATCTCATATATGCATGTTCACATTCATCACATTGGCCATTCGGCCTTATCACACATACGCATGTTCACATTCATCACATTGGCCATTCGGCCTTATCACACATACGCATGTTCACATTCATCACATTGGTCATTCGACCTTATCACACATACGCATGTTCACATTCATCACATTGGCCATTCGGCCTTATCACGCATATATATATAAGTTCACATTCATCACATTGGCCATTTGGCCTTATCACACATACGCATGTTCACATTCATCACATAAAATCCTAAATCAAAATATAAATTTTCATGTATTCACATCACAATTATCCAAATACACTTCACATACCACATATACTTTCACGTATACACTTTGTCTTGGCTGAATCTACATCTATCATTTTCCAATGAATAATTCAATTTCATGCCATACTATCATTTCATATTCGAATACTTATAAACTTACAATTTCACAAATTTTAATATCAAAGATCCATCTATCACTCATATATCATTTTACAATATCACAATTTAGAATTCACGTATGGGTTTAATCAATAGCTTATGAGCAACTAAAACAAGTTTTATCAAGGTTTACAACAAAATCTCAAATTCAGCACGAGCTGTTATTCCTGAGCAATAGTCACTAAATTATTTATAACTGGAGCTACAAAACTCCAAATCAATTGCCGTTAATTTTCCATGAATATAGACTCATAAATATTCCATCCATAAAATTTTCAGAATTTTTTGTTTGGCCAATCAATACCATATTTTTCTTAATGCTTCCCCTGTTTCACTGTTTCACTAATCTGACCACTCTTCACTACGAATCAAATTTCTCATTTTACAGAATTCAAAATGTGTTGTATTTGATTTAATTTGAAACTATACTCATCAAGGAGTCTAAGCATATAAATTTTATCTTATAACCATTTTTGTACAAATTATAATGATTTTCTAAAAACAAAACAGGGGATTTCAGAGTCATTCTGACACCGTCTCACACAAATTTAAATATCTCTTTATAGGAAATTTCTTTGCTCACACGGTCTCTTTTATAAGAAACTAGACTAATTAAGCTTTGATTACATATTTTATTCAGCCTATAATTCTACACCAACAATTTATGGTGATTTTCTAAAATCACGTTACTGCTGCTGTCCTAAGCAAATTATTACAATTTGCTCTTAAATTTCCAAGTCCAAACACTTATGAACTTACCATTTGAGTTTAAAACATATCATGGCCCCATCATATCTTATTAAATCAACTCATTATGTCCTATTATGATTGAATTTACTCAATGTTTAATCACTTAAAACTTACCTCGGAAGCGGTCGACGACTAGATATCCATGGCTATTCGTTTATTTTCTCTTTTCCCCTATCCGACTTTGATCCTCTTTGCTCTTGAGCTTAATTTAAACAAATGAATTTGTTTAATCATTTCGAACATTAAAAGCTCTTTTAAAGCACTTAACCCTTATACTCAATAATGAAATCAAACCATATAGCTAATTATTTTATCACATCACCTTAAGCACACATATTAACTATCATACACCCATTTCACATGCCAAGTTACAATAAAAAATGCATACACACCAATAATTTAATTACTCATTTCAACCTTATAGGGTAACTTCAATGCATTATGTATATACCATTTGCCATACACGTACCACATTTTTAACAAGCCAAAATTACTCCTACATATTATCCATTATAATTATTTCATAGATATAAAACATAGCTGAAAAATCTTTAGCCTAAATGCGTATAATAACACCCAAATCATCAACTATTTTAACGAACATGACACAAAAGATTAACTAAAACTCCATTCAATTTTAAGGTATTAACCTTACTAAACTCATACCATGACCATACTTAATCGAATTCAAGTAGAGGATTAATTACAACCATGTACACCAATATATAATTATAACATGTTTTAATATCTTATATATCCCATTCCATCTCATGATCAATTGTAGCAATTTACACATAGGTTACATTATGGTCAAAACAAGACCGATTATGAATATCAATTAATATTTCACATAACACATAACTCAATAACCAAAGTTTATATAACCCTAAATGTTTAAATATGAATATCCCTCAATTCTCTTATAACTTAACCTGTTTCTCCTTTTAGCCCAATATCCATTAACATTTAGTTCATCAAACCAATATTTAATCCTATTTCCCTTAACACAATTGTATTCGGCAATGACCACAATCATTTAACAACTAAAATAATAAACCACAACATTTAAATTCATCTTATTCTTCTCCCATTTGACCGAATGAACATTTATCAAATGAAAATTCAACTAAACAACAACATTTTTCTTTCTAAAATGTATATACACTCATACGGCAACTTTCAATTTATACTTTTCAACCATGAATTCTACTCATTCAAACATCATTTAAGCTACTTAACAAATAATTAACATCTTTCAAAAAAACTTATCAAAATGACACCAATTTAGCACTTGCCGAATGGACATTTGTCTATTGATGCATGAAATTAAACCATGGGTTAAATAAGCTATGCACTTATCAATCTAATCTCATAGTCAATTAAAAAGAAAATCACAATGCATACCTTAAACTAGGGTAGCCATGGCCGAATACCTTGGTTTTTCCTCTTCAATATTCCCTTTCCCAAATTCGGCAATCAAGAAGAAAGGTGGGCATGTATTTTTTTCTTTTTTTTGTTATCTTTTATGGTTTTACTAATTAATTTACTTTAAAAATAAAGCCATCACTTATTATAATACTAAAACAAAACATATATTATACATCAACCATCATTCATGGCCGGCCACAAAAAAAATTGGTGCATTTGACATGCAACTCCCTCGTATCCTCATTTCATGCATTATTTGGTACTTTAAAATCTACCTATCACACTTTCAATTTTTACCACATGAGTCCTATCTTAAAAATTTCACATATAAATAACCAAGTCAAAGCATGAAACTTTCCCACATGATTTACACATATAATAAACACATAATTTAACGGTTAATTATTTTTTTATGACTCGGTTTTGTGGTCCCGAAACCACTTTCCGACTAGGGTCACATTAGGGGTGTCACAACAAAAATGACCAAGTCCCCTATACATGCCATAACTCAAAAATGTTGAAATCATTGGTACCAAAATAATTATTGATAGTGTGAGTGGATCTTCGACAGTCTCCGATCCTAGAGCTAGTTGACACTATAAACAAGGGAAAGGAAGGGGAGTAAGCTATAAAGCTTAGTAAGTTCTTATGCAAATAATAAGCATCATAACCACACATTTAACATTCAATTAATAGGATGAAAATTAGCATGATGTTGTTAAAATCTTATAGTCATAACTTACTCAATCACAACCTTACCAAGGTTTCACCACATATCGAGCTCATTACATATGAGTTTTATGTACATACCTGTACCAACTTACAACATAACCATAGTCTTTCACAATTTTGACATTCCTGTTGAACACTCGGAATATTAACGGATACTCGAAATTTTTTTACATAAGTGTCATACATGTAGCCAAAGCTACCTTACATCTCATAATACATATAGGCTTGTTTTCGAGCTGCTCACGGGCCTGCTCACACAAGCTGTCAGTCAAGATGTAGCTACACAGTGCTGCTCACACAAGCTGTCAGTCAGGACGTAGCTACACAGTGCTGCTCACACAAGCTATTAGGTATCTGTAACTCATTCCGGACTACCCAACCACTGGTAGGACATACGAGACTAGCACCCGGATCACATTAACACATGGGTTCGTAATAACATGCTACTTGTATCCTATTCTATTCCTAAGGCTCAACCGGGAATTCTGGCTTGTCAAAACTTTGTCGAATATGTCCAAAGAGTCAATCACAATTCATACTATATTAAGGCATTTAAAACATAAATATAATAATGCATTATTTACATACGAACTTGCCTTGGTACAAAAATAGTAGAATTTGACCTAATCGTTAAACACTTTATTTTTCCCTCGATCTAGGACCAAACCTCATTTTTTTTGATCTATAATAACAAATTTAACTCATTTAATACTCACATTGTTCAATTCAGTCCGAAAATCATATTATGGAAAAGTTATATTTTTCCCCTAATGTTTCACATTTTTACATAGTCCCTAGGCTCGTAAAATGATTTTCATCCAATTTCTTCATTACCCAAGCCTAGCCGAACCATTTTATACTTATACCAGCCCACATTTTTCACTTAATCACACTTTTACTACTTATTTTATAACTTTTACAAATAGGTCCTTTTTGACATTTTTACCTAAAATCACTTAGCAAAAGTTGTTTATCTAACACCAAACATGCATTTTCTATCATTAGACATCAAAATACACAAATATCTATCATGGGTAAAAATTTATACTTTGATTATTTCTTAAATTAGTGGTAGAAATAGATAGATCGGGTTACGATGACTTCAAAAATGTAAAGAGCATTAAAAACGGGGTAAAAATGGACTTACAATCGAGCTTGGAATATGAACAAACCCTAGCTATGTCTTCCCTAGGGATATTCAACCATGGGAGAAGAAGATTAACAAGATTTTGGCTTGATTTTTTGCTTTTTAACATTTAATTACCAAATAACCCAAATGTCCTTTTCTTAAAGCATAAAATTTCTGTTACTTCATGCCCATTTTTGTCCATTAATGTAACAAATGGTCTAATTACCATCTAAGGACCTTCAATTTAAAATTTCATAGCAATTAGACACCTCTAGCTTCTAGAACTCAAATTTTGTACTTTTACAATTTAGTCCTTTTTGCTAAATTGAATGGTTAAAGGTCAAAATTTTCGAATGAAATTTTTATAGAATCATTCCATAAAATTGTAGACCATAAAAATATAAGAAAAATAAATTTTTATACGTCAGATTTGTGGTCCCGAAACCACTGTTCCGACTAGACCCAAAATCGGACTGTTACAGCAATATTCACTTCAATGAATATGCCAAAATCTTTTGTTATGCATTGAGTCTTGAAGATTTTATTAAGAAGTAAGCAAATTAAACTCCAGTAGTAGACTTCGAATCCAATCAAAATCTATTAATAGCAAACTTTGAGAGATGACCTTATTTTCCAGGTGTACAATAGGTATATAACCAATGACTTTTCATACATAAGTTTTCTCTCTTGAAAGTTCTCATTAGTAATATTTTTCCACGTAATTTTAATTGAGAACTTATTCTAAATACTATAGAGTTATACTCATATTTTAAAAAAATTACAACTTCAGGTACATTGAATCATAACGAGCTTTAGATAGAATTACATATTATATTCCTCATAAGTAGATCTTTCACAGTCAAATATTTTGCTTTCAACCTCTTAATGGGGATAATGACAAAAGAAGATCACAAAGATAGGCATAATTAATTCAATTTAATAATAAGAGTAATCAATAACTCAATCCTCCCAAATTTTTTCATCTTTTCAAAATAAATACTTATAGCAATAGTGATTCATATGAAATATAATATTTTCTTCATTTACAATCTCAATATAAGATCCATTATAAACATATTTTAAAACCAATGGATTAGCCATCACAAGATATTAATATATTAGCTCTTCTGAAGGTTTTGACTAATTTTGTACTACCAAATATTGGATTAATATTGATTTATATTTTCCTTTGCGTTCATTTTGGGGAATGCAATAGATTTATTAGGAAGAACTTATAAATATCCAAAAAATTATTTATTCCATAATCACCATCACAAATATGATTTCAAATTGAAATCTATCTATTCATGTTGTTATGATTAGTCTCCAATAATAATAAACATGATATAATAAATAAATTATAGTAAAATATACCTGAAGATATTTAACATCATTATCTTTACCCATGTAAGGATTATATATATTTATTTGAATAATGATTACCCATAGTGCACAGGCCTCAATTGAAAAATGAAATTGCAATAGTTCTACAAGGCAATCGACAATAACTTGAGTAGTAGATTTGGAGTGACTATATTATAAAATAAAAGAGAATTGTGCTGATAGCATGTTATAAAATAAATAGATAGAGAATAAAGAACAAAGAGAATAGGAGAGAAAAAAGATAGCGTATTTTATTGATCAATCTGAATATTTACAAAGCTTCTCCAAAGTCTCTATTTATAGGCATAAGAAGTATAAATGAAGTAGAGATCTACTTCTAATGACTATTAGAATTTAAAATACATCAAAACTTATTTTGATCTTGATGGACATCCAATTAATAAGATATTCATAACAAAATTGATATAAATTTATAAAAACTATAAAAAATTAAAAATTCTTGAACTGGATTGAATTAGTCGATTGAGTCGGTTAGATTGAAACCGATAAGGGTATTGGTCTGAAGAAAATCATTAGACCGATTGATTTAGGAACCGACCAATTAAACTAATTTTTTATATATATTTTTAGTAGTTTTTCCATATGTATGCATATGTGTTTATGCCTATGTCCTCTTTTAATTCTTCTCATGTATGGTATTATCATTGTTTTTAGCTTGCTTTGGGATCTTAACTTCTCAACTATATACCACAGTCGGTACAATCAATACTTTGAGAAAAGGGAATCACTATAGACATGTATAATCCCGTATGTGTTAGAGTTGAGTGACTTGAATCCTTATTAAAATAAAATACAATGGTAAAGTAAAATAAAATAAAAGTAAAAATCCATATAGAACTATACTTTTTTTATTTGACATTGATTAGAATAAGGTTTTTCAACCTCATTACACTTCATTTATTTGACGTTGATTAGAATAAGGTTTTTCAAAATTTAAATAGATGTAGTTGAAACTCCTTTTGTAATAATTCGAATTTGACATTAGTGAATTTTCTTCTCCTCTTCCCGTGGTTTTTCCTGAAAGAGTTTTCCACATAAAATCTGTGTGCTTTATTTTTTTCTTATCCCTTTGTAATTGTTCTATATTGCCATTATCGACATTAGCTCTACAAACTGGTATCAATAGTTTTTTGGGTTGCTTGTCTCGATCATGGTAATGACGAAAATGAAGTATGATATTCTGCTATTGGATTGCAACACCAGATTTGTGTTGTGGCAGGTAAAGATGTAGACAGTTCTTACGCAGATGGGCTTGGAGGATTCCTTGCTAGGGTTGGATAAGATGCCTTTGAAATTGACAGATGAAGAGAAGAGATGTATAGATCGAAAGTCTTTAATGCATTTACAGTTGCATCTGGCGAATGAAATTCTACAGGACGTGTTGAAAGAGAAGACCGCCACTGCATTATGGATGAAGCTTGAACAACTATATATGTTGAAAACCCTGACTAGCAAGTACCATATGAAGTAACATCTTTATGCTCATCGTTTGGAAAAAGGTGCATTTGTGCACGAACATTTAACTGTGTTTAAAGAAATTCTCTCCAACCTAGAAGCCATGGAGGTTTGGTATGATAAAAACTATTTAGGTTAATTCTACTTTTTTCATTGCCTCCGTCATATTAAACCTTTAGAGATACAATTTTGTATAGCTGCGAATCTCTCACAGTTGATGAAGTCTATGCTTCCTTAATCTCGTATGATAAGATGAAGCATCTTGTGGTTGGACCCAACTTTTAGGGAGAGGGTCTCATTGTTCGTAGGAGACAAGAATGAAATACTAATAACAATCATGGGAGAGCACAGGAATGAAATCCTCGTAATAAATCTAAGGATAGATCGAGATATTCAAACAGAGGTAAAACCTATAACTTCTATAAGTAGAAAGGGCACATTAAGTCTAAATGCGATAATTTGCAGAACAAGATCAAAAGGAAGGTTGTGAATCAAAAGGGAAAACAACTAGAACAATTCGATGAAGCTGATGTAGTAGAAGACTCCAGTGATTGTGAACTTTTAGTTGTTTCTACCGACAACTCTAAACTGAGCAAGGAGTGGATCCTCGATTCTGGTTGCACGATCCATATGAGTTCCAATCAGGATTAGTTTACAACATATGAAACTATGTTTGAAGGTGTTTTCTTTATGGGAAATAATGCTTCATGTAAAATCGCAGGTATTGGGATGATCAAAATTAAGATGTTCGATGGAGTTGTTAGAACACTTAATTGCATACGACATGTGCCAAAATTGAAGAGGAATTTGATTTTATTGAGTACATTTGATTCAGAAGGGCACAAGTACACAACTGAAAGTGGAGTTCTGAAGATTAGCAAGGGTTCCCTCATTGTTATGAAAGCGTAAAGAAAGACTACCAAGTGATATATAACATCCTGATTTTGGGCTTAGAAGGAACAATAGTTTTGGGACCACAAATTTGATGAGGAAAATTTTATTTTTATTATATTTTTATGGTCTACGAGTTCACTAAATGATTTCGTGAAAATTTCGTTCGAAAATTTCGACGTTTGGGCACTCAATTTAGTAAAAAGGACTAAATTGTAAAAAGTGCAAAATTTGAGTTCCACATGTTAGAGGTATCAAATTGTTATGAAATTTTAAATGGGAGGTACTTAAATGATAATTAAACCGTTGTATAACTTGTTGGATAAAAATGGCCTTGATTGGGTAAAATTTGAAAGAATAGTAAAAAAGGCATTTTGGTCATTTAGGGGTAAAATGAATTAAAAAACAAAATTTAAACTCCAAATGTGTCCCTTTCTTCTTGTTACAGCAGAATGTACCAAGAGCAGCCATGGTTAGGGTTTGGCCAAGCTTCCAAGCTTAATAGTAAGTGATTCCGAGCTCCGTTTTTAATGTTCTATGTATTTTTGAAATCCCAATAACATGATATGCTCATTTCTACTATTATTTTGAACTAGGATTTATGTTTAAAAATTTACCCATGAATTATATGCATGTATTTTGATGTTTAATGGTAGAATATGAAGCTTGAAATTGTGTTAAACAACTTTTGCTAAGCGATTTTACGTGAAAACGAGTAAAATAGTATAATCGGTAAAAATACCTAATGATCATAAGTACATGTTAGAGTGAGAATTTGATGTTTCCATAGAAGGGAAAAATGATCAACATGTCATAAAACATGAGAAAATAGGAAGAAGTTTAATTTTCGAACCTTAGAGCAAAAGTGAAAATATGCAAAAGTTTAGGGGTCAAAATGAAAATTTGTAAAAATATGATTTTAGACCCATATGAATAGTGTGACTAATTAGTAGACTAAATGTGATATTATAGATTAAGGAAATCGAGATTTGGGCTTAAATTGGGAAAATACAAGGTTGTGGACTAGAATGGTAAATTGCCATTTCTGGATCCGAGGTAAGTTTGTACATAAATAATTTATTGGTTATTTTTATTTTATTATATTTTGTTATCATATGAAATGTGGCTGTCTATAGAATGATTATTTGTTGTAAATTGCAAATTGAAAAAGGACTATGAATAAATTGTAACATGTTGGAAAGTGAGGAATTTCCTGGTTGAGCCTTCAGAATCGAAATGATACGAATGATCTATTGTGAGGTCACGTGTGTAGTACTAAGTGCAGGCTACTACGTGTACCGTATAATTGGTCGCATGTGTAGTACTAAGTGCAGGCTACTATGCGTACCCGATAACTTCGATCACGTGTGTAGTACTAAGTGCAGACTACTATGTGTATCAGATGGTTAGGTCATGTGTGTAGTACTAAGTGCAGGCTACTATGTGTACCGGATAATTGGTCGCATGTGTAGTACTAAGTGTAGGCTACTATGCGTACCAGATAGCTTTGGCTACAAGTGTGAAAATATGTGCAGGCAATTGAGTATCAGATATTATTTTGAAGAGTTCAACGGGAAAATCGATTAAGTAAAAATACATGTGAACATGATTATATGATGAATAAGTGCAGGTATATGCTTAAGAAAATTTTGAGCAATATGCTCGATATTTGAGTGAACTTCGATAAGACAAAATGGATTAAGTGAAATTATGTCAGAGTGAATTTTAGTAGTAAAATAGTGTTGGACAGAAGCAGTTGTGTGACTTTGAAAATTAATCAAAAATTGTGTAAGTTGAATTAAATTTCAAATAAATTATTGAATTAAATCTTAACGAGTCTATTTTCATATAAAAGAAACAGGGGGAGCAAAAGAGTTGTATATTATGTGATATTCTAATTTTTGTGAGACAGTGTCAGAATGAATTCGAGATCCCCTGTTCTGACTTGGAAAAATTTTTAAAAATTTTAGAAAATAAATATGGGTTATAATTTATATTTTTAGAATATTTGATGAGTCTAATTTTAATATAAACAAACGAGAACATTATTTGAGTCTTGTACTATGATATAAAGAAATTTTAGTAAAGAAAGGTCGAAACTGTCAAACAGCAAAATAGGGGAGACTTTGAATAATAAACTGTACTTATTGGCTGGACCAAAAATTCTTAAAATTTTATGGTGGAAAGATATATGAGTCTAGTTTCTGGGAAAATTTACGGATCTTAATTTGGGTTTTGTAATTCCAAATATAAATGATTTAGTGACTGTGACTCAAGAAAGCAGCTTAACCAGAACATGTGTAAATGTACAATTGGGTTAGTTTTACTATGGAAAGCATGTTAGTAAATTGCTTATTATTATTTCATGCGAGCTTACTAAGTGTAAAGCTTACCCCCTCCTTTCCATTTCTTTTAGTGTTGTTAGGTTAGCTCAGGGTTGGAGATCGTCAGAGGCAGCATCACACTATCAAGCCAACACCTTGATAGTATAAACACATATGCTAAAATTATCAAGTGAGTGGCATGTATAGGGACCTAGTTTTATAACTTGTGTTATTATAATTTGGCCAAATATATTGGTCTTTAGTGAGCTAATGATTCTGACTTATAAATCTAGCTATTTATGTTATGTTTGATATTGGTGATGTGCATATGCTTGTTTGCCATGCATGGTTGGTAATATGTTATGTGTTGTTGTGAATGTTTAAGTCCGTTAAAGCCTCGAACACTATCTCGATGTTGGATACGGGTGAGGGGTGTTACATGATATGTGTTACAAGGTTCAACTGTTACTGGTGATGCAGTCGTCGCTTCCTCTTCCTTGTCAGATGATGATGTTACTTGTAACAGCCCATTTTTTTGTGGTGTAAGAAATAGTGGTTTCAGGGCCAAAAATCCGACAAGTGAGCCTGCAATTATTA
The DNA here is from genome assembly GCF_007990345.1 of Gossypium hirsutum. Classification (NCBI taxonomy): domain Eukaryota; kingdom Viridiplantae; phylum Streptophyta; class Magnoliopsida; order Malvales; family Malvaceae; genus Gossypium; species Gossypium hirsutum. The sequence goes on along the minus strand of NC_053435.1, from coordinate 43,308,276 downwards.
TTCAATATTTACGACTCAATTATAGTAGTAAAATAAATTTTGAATTGGCAATTTATGCTATTTGAATGAATAATTAGGTTAAGTCGTTTCGAAAAACGAGGTATCAGGATCTCATTTCTATAAAATATTTAAGTAGTTACTATATTGGTATGAGAAGTTATGGTTTAGAAATTTTATGGTTTGATTAGTTAATTAAAGAAAAAGAACTAAATCATAAAATGTGTAAAACCTAATCACTATTGAATTTTATAGACTAAATGGCTTAATTATTATGAGTGGATTTATAAGGAAAATAAGCCATTTTATGTGCATGGCTGATTATTCATTATATTATATTACTAAAGTATGTGTTTAATTTAATAAAATTATATGAATAAGTATATTAAAATAATAAAACATAAGAAAATGGTGTCTATCTTCTTCTTCTTTCATATTTGTTATCACGAAACCACAATTGAAAGACTTTGGAAGCTTTGACTTATTTTTCCCTTACATGTAAGCCATTTTTCATTCGTTTCTTATAATTTTTATGTTTTTTGTATCGTTGCAAGTAAGTCTACCTAACTCGTATATTCGTTCTCAAAATTTTTAAATGTTTCAAATTTTACCATGGACGAAATTCTAATGTTCTTGAAATTTTATGATAGATTATAAAGCTTGGTTGTTAAATATAAGTATTTTGTTAAGTAATTTTTTGATGATTTTCAAGTGTAGGGACTAATTTATGAAAAAGGTAAAATTTAAGGAAAATAGTGTAAATTGTGGATAAATATGGGGTAAATTTGTACATTCACCTTAAAATGGATTGTAAGCTTGAATTGGTTATGTTAAGTTATTTGAATGGTTTAATTGAATAAAAAATTATTATTTAGATTAAAAAACGAGCCAAACGGATCAAAATCGAGGAAAATCTAAGTGTTGGATTAGTCGTCGGCTTCATTTTACAACTGTATTTATCGAGGTAAGTTTGTATGAACTGTATTCGTTTTAACATTAGCTTAATTGAATATATGCTATGTTGTTGTAATAAAAATGAATCAATATCTATAAATGTATTAATTCCATGATAAATTACGGATAACAATTCTCGATTGAACCTTAAGAATTGTTAGGATACAAATGAAATGTCATTAGTTATTTCATGTTTTGGGTGTTGGTATTGAATGTCCTACCGATGGTTAAGGTCCTGCATTTGTTGCGGATACTCCACAGCTCGTGTGAGCAAGCCCATTTCACAGCTTGTGTGAGCATTGATGTAAAGGAAATGTTACGATTATATGTAAAGGCACACTATGTATGAGCTTTTCTAAGTATCTAATGTAATTATAGATGGTTCAACGGGTAAGAAAAGGGAATAAAATGGTAAGTTCACAATTGGGATGTAATATGATGTTATAAAAAGATAGATGAGTTAAATGATGTACTTATATATGCACTAACTTATGAATTGATGATGTTTTGTAGGCTTATATTAAACATTTGGAATGGAATGGTTCATAATCTTATGAAAAGGTTGATGAGTATGTGATGTGTCTTCTGAAATTCATTTATGTTATAAATGAACTTATATGTGATGTTGATGAACTTACTAACTTGTGAGTTTGGTAGTGTTTCAATAGGCTTATACTAAGCTTATGGCATCGGTAATGACTTATGCTTAATCTATGAATTGTATTAATGAAGTGGCAAGTTATGTTTAAGTTTATACAAGCTTACTAAGCACTCATTGCTTACGCAGTTGTTTTCCTTTGTTTTATAGATCATTGGAAGCTTGATTTGGTTGGAAGCTCATCGGAGACCTATAACACTATCCAACAATCAATTTAGTAATTTTTGAGTAATTTGGCCAAGGTTAATAATGGCATGTATAGGTCTTTTGTATTGATGGCTCATGAATGTATTAAATGGTTGATTTAGTATGCTTGTGTCTTTAAGTTTATGTTTACATAATGGATTTGTAATACTTGTTGAGAAAGGTTATCTTGACCACCTTTAGTGATTTAAAATCATGATCTTTTGGAATGTTTGCGATGATTTGAGAATGGTATTTTGATGAATGTGTTAATGATGTTTTTGGTATGTATGAGTTTTGAAAGTTATGTTGGTTTGGTACATTTTGATGCCTTACCTGTAACAGTCCGATTTAGACTCTAATCGGAATGGTAGTTTTAGGACCATGAATCCGAGTCAGAAAAATATTTAAATATTATTTTTCGTGTTTATTATATGTGAATTTTCATGTGTGAAAGTTTCGTATGAAAATTTTATTGTTTGTGTGCTTAATTTAATAAAAGGACTTGATCGCGTAAAATGAAAACTTGATAGTTTAATGTATAAGGGCCGAATTGCAATTGGCTTTTTAAATTGAAGCATTTAAGTTGCAAATAGACCATTGGAATTAGTGGTGGCCGGTTGTACCCTTGGAATATATGTTTTAGTTATTTAATTATAAAGGTTATAATTGTAATTAATTAAAATGTAATAAAAATATAAAACATATAATAAAATATACTAGTGCTCATACTTTCATCTCATGACCGAAACTAGAAATAAAAGAAAAGAAAAGAGAAAGCTAGGTATTCGGCCATTGTTGATTCAATTTTAAGGTATGTTTTGTTTCGGTTTTTGATAATTTTTACGTTTTTGAGATCATTGCTTCGAATACTATTCGATCCATGCTTGAGTTTTTGATTTTAGTGAATATTTTGAGTTATGCCATTGATGAATATTTGTGTTTTGTGATGCTTGATGATAAATTATGAAATATATGTTTTGGATTAATATGTTTTGTATTGGAGTTTTTGATGATTTTAAATTATTAGGACTAAATTGAAAAAATAATAAATTAAAGGGATAAAATGAAAAATAAATGAAATATATGGATTAGTATGAGCATAAGGAAGATTCGGCCTAACTATGATGTGGTGAGATTTTGTGTATTTTGTGTTTTGTGAAATTAAGACTAATTTGTAAAAGTATGAAATATCTGGGGTAAAATGGTAATTTTCCCATTTATGTGTTTTTGGATTAAATTAAATAAAATTGTGTTTAAATGAGGTTAATTTGGAATTATATATATCAAGAACAGAAGAAATCAGACTTGGATCGGGGAAAAGCAAAAATAGCCGAATAGTCGATTTATAGCGTCCGTCGATATCCGAGGTAAGTCTTTAAGCAATTAAACATCGTTTATTTCGAATATAGAATGTTTTACTATGATGATTCAAATTTTATAGTTTATTAGTATAATAGCCGAATGTGATTTATCATTCAATTAATGTGGTTGAGTTTTATTCGACTGAGTTAAAAACCTCTGAAAGTTGTATGAATTACATGGAATATTTGGACGATTCAATATATGAACTGTTATGGAATGATTTTATAATTGTGATATTTGGGCTTTGAGCCTAGCAAGCTTTGTGCTGGTGACTTTAATCGAGCTTTGTGCCTAGCAGGCTTAGTGCCGGTGAATAAATATCAGACTTTGGGTCTAGCAGGCCTTATACCGGTGTGTGATTCAGGCTTATGCCTAGCAGGCTTTATGCCAGTGATTTATTTTCAAGTCTATATTTAAAAGATTTCATGTTGATGTGGTAAGTGAACAAGAAAATCGAGCTATATGAACATTGTATAATCGACCATATGTGATGATATATTGAATTTGTATATTCGGTTATATGTGATGATATATTGAATTTTGTATAATCAGCCATATGTGATGATATATTGAACCTTGTATATTCGGTCTTATAGGTATGTACTTATGTAATGATATAATGAACTTGGTATATCCGGTCATATAGGTAAGTATTTATGTGGTGTTCCAATTGAACTTGTAAATTCGGCCACATAGGTATGTGTATATATATATGTAAAGATATGTTTGATCTTGCATATTTTGCTAAATAAGTGATGATGGTATATGAAGTCAAATGCGGTTTTGTGAGCTTTTATAGATGTGTGAAAGTATATTTTTAATTTATAATGATATTTGGCTTTGAAAGTGGTATGAAAACTTGCAATATGCTAATCTTATAAGTATTCGGCCAAAATGGTAGATATGATAATCATGTGTGGTTATGGATTTATTAAGTTAAAATTTAATATACATTGATTTTGTAAATTAGTTTATTTGGATTTTAAGAAGTTGATATATATATAATATTGATTTGATAATTGCTTACGGCTTATTAAACTAAGTTAGCTTATTCTGTGTGTTTTTGTTGCTCTGTTTTATACATTTTGATTGTAAGTTACGAGCTCGGGGATCGTTATCAAAGTCATCCACACTATCGTCAACCTCGGTACTTTTAAAAGTTTATTTTTGAACTTATGGCATGTATAGGCCAATATGTATTTTGTTCGACCTTGAATATGTATAACTTGAGCCATGCGAAAATGGCTTAATTTCTATGATAATTTTGGTCATACTTTGATTATAGTTTGAACTCACTTTTAGTTATAATGTTATATATTATACATGAATGGTCTATGTGATAAATGTTGTATGTTTGAAAATGATTTAATGATGTTAGTAAATTTGGAAGTGGTTGATGTAATGATCATTGTATGTATAAAATTTCATGGAATAATTAATTGTTTCGGTTAAGGTTTTTGCTTAAGTTCAAATATATTTGAATGATGCGTTTAGATAATGTAAATTATAGGATGTTTATACACGTTTCCGTGTGCGGTTGTATATTTGTTTGTGATGAAATACAGTTGAAAGGAAAATGATGATAGGTATGTGCCTATTCAGTTAATGAGATGAAAATTGCCCAAATGAATAGTAACTTTTTTCAATTATTATTAAAATACTTATAAGTGAATTTGCTAAAGAAAAATGATGAGTTTTATGCATTTATGTTAAAATAGATTGTGGAAGTGCATAATTGTTCAAGATGATGTTGGCTTATTATATGAATTGGTTCAAATGTGTTTATACTTAAAAGTATATTTATATTTGACTTGTGTAATGATTTGTATTTTGTATTATGATTTATAAGATATGTTTAAAGTTAAATCAGTTGTATAATTCGTATAATGCTAAAATGATATGTGTAAAATTTATGAATGTTTGAAAAAGAAAAATTATTATGTTTTCGGTTAGTTAATGACTCATAACCCTAATTCGGTGACGGATACGGGTTAGGGGTGTTATATTACCAAGTTATGTCATTTTGGTTACCTTATTGTGCTTGTTTTTAAGGTTCTTTGGTATGTTTTGATGGCTTGAATTTGGTTATAAATCGTAGTTATTTGAACTTGGTTATTATGTTTGGATTATAGCAATATTGGTATGTTTAGGTATTTGATGTTTTGATGCATTTGTGGTGCCTTGAATGGCATATTGGTTAGTTGAATTAGGGTATTTGAAATGATATCTTTAAGTGTGTTTGGATGATGTTTACGTCACTTGGAAGTGTGCACAATTGGATTGTATATTTATACATAATTTGGTTATGAAATGACTTGATTTTAAGTGAATTTTGGGTTCACACGGGTTGTCACATGGCCGTGTGAAAGACACGGCCTAGCGACACGACCATTTGTCATTTGTGGGTTTCTTAGTGTTTAAGTTAGTGAGTTACACGACCTAGCACATGGCTTGGCACATGAGTGTGTGACACGGCCATGTGACCTTAGTGAGTTACATAGGTGAGGACACGGGTTGGGACACAGCCGTGTGTCCCTTGTTTGAAAGTTACACGACCTAAGGTACTGTCAGACGGCCGTGTGACCCCTGTTTTTCAATTTTTGCAACTTTTTCTTAAACTTTCTGTTTTGTTTCAGTCTAGACTCAAATTTTTTCTAAGTTATTTTTAGGGCCTCAAAGGCTCGTCTTAGGGACAAAATGCATATAAATGAATGCCTTATGACATGTTTAATATATTTAATGTTATGATGTTGTATGATTTTTGATTGATCGGTAATGCTCCATAACCCTAATTCGATGACGGAGATGAGTTAGGGGTGTTACATTACTAGAATTTGACATATGCCCTAGGGCATATAAGTGAGACTGACATGGGAGAATTAAGCAAAAGAGGACTTATTGATGGACAAGGCATTAGTAAACTGAAGTTTTCTGAGCAGTGCATTTTTAGAAAGCAAAAGAGAGTTCAGTTCACTAGAGGAATCCATAACACTAAGGGAGCGCTAGATTATATTTATTCTAATCTTTGGGGACCATCTGGAGTGCCTTCGAGTGGTGAAGCTAGTTATATGTTGACGAATATTGACAAATTTTTTAGAAAAATTTGGGCATTCTTCTCAAAGTAGAAAAGTGATGTGTTGTCCACGTTTAATAATTGGAAGACTATGATCAATAAGCAGTCAGGAAAATAGATAAAACACCTTCGCACAGATATTGGTTTGGAATTATGTTCGATAAGTTTAATGAATTTTTCAAATTATAAGGGAGCATGATACATTTAACAATTTATCGCACTCTACAATAAAACAACGTTGTAGAATGAATGAATAGAACAATCATTAAAAAGTTTCAATATATGTTATCGAATACTTTTTTACCAAAGTCGTTTTGGGCTGAAGCGACCTCTACTGCATGTTTTTTTATTAACCAGTCTCCGTTTGTTGCCATTGAGAAAAACACTCCATAAGAGGTATGGTCTGGTTAAAGGTGTGCATGGGCCGGGTTCGGGCCGGGCTCACCGAAAATTTTAGGCCATTTTCTAGGCCCAGGCCCGGCCCGACCTGAAATATGGGCCTAAAAATTTGTCCAAGCCCGGTCCGAAATAAAATTGTTAAGCCCGAGCCCAGCCCGGCCCGACCCATATTAAAATTTTTTAACTTATTTCATTAAATAAAAAATTTTAAAATATATTAAATAATCAAATACATTTAAAACAAATATTAAAACAAAAAACAAATAAAAATATATTAAAACAATTTTTAAAACAATACACAAATTGAAAATATAATAAAAATTAATTATATTAAAATTAAAAATAAAATATAAATATGATTAAAAATAAAAAATATATATATTTAGTATATAATTCGGCCTGGGCCGGGCAGGGCCCGGGCCAAAAAAATTTTACCCGAGCCCGGCCCATTTTCTAAATGGGCCTCATTTTTTTCCCAAACCCATATTTCGGGCCTATATTTTACCCGAACCCTCTCATTTTTCGGGCGGGCCTTCGGGTCGGGCCGGGTAGCCCGGCCCATGCACACCTCTAGGTCTGGTAATCTTGTTGATTATTCTGATTTGAAGATTTTTGGGTGTCTTGCATATGCTCATTGTAGTTGCCCATTTTTAGTAAAATCAGAATAGTAGTTTTGGGACCACAAATATGGCGAGTAAATATTTATTTTATTATATTTTAGTGTCTATGGAATATTAATTAGGTCGTATAAAAATTTCGTTAAGAAATTTTAACGTTTGTATGCTTAATTACTTGAAAATGACTAAATCGTAAAATATGCAAAAGTGGAGTTCTAGTAGCTAAAGGTATCAGATAGCTATGAAACTTTAAAATAAGATGACTTAGGTGGTAAATAGACCATTTATATAGTTAGTGCATATTTATAGGTTGGTTTTGTTGAAATTATGAATAATTTTAAAGGATACAATGGTTAATAGGGAAATAAGGTTAAATTAATTAAAATATAAAGCATTCATCTTGTTCAAAACTCACCACCACCGAAATTGAAGAAGAAAGAAACCATATTAGGGTTTGTAAGATTTGACTACATCTCATTTCTTGCATGGTATGATTTTTGATCTTGTTTTTATTGATTTTTATGTTTTTGAAGTCGTTGTAGCTTAATCTAGCTAGCCCAGGGATTGATTTACAAAACTGTTAAAAGTTTAGGGTTTTTCCATGAACATGTTTGTATGGCCTTTAAAGTTTAATGAAAGATTATGAGTCGTTGTTAAATAAACAATTTTTATAAAGTGATTTTCAATGAAATTATCATTTAGGGACTTATTTACAAAAGTAGTAAAATATCATGGTAAAATTGAGAAATGATGGTTTGTATGGGTTGATATGAGTCCCTAGGTAAATCGGTTAGCATGAGATGTGGATGAAATTGCATAAATTTCCATTTACGAGCTTAAGGACTAAAGTTTAAAGAAATTAAAATATTAGAGGCAAAAGTGTAAATTTACAAAAGTATGAATTTTGGACTAAATTAAATAGTATGGATATTAAATGGATTGAATTTGCTTACTTAGATCAAGATAAACCTCGTACCTATCTAAATTGAGGAAAAGCTAAAGCCTCAGATTAGTTGACCTCTTTTGACATCTTTGTTATTGAGTTAAGTTCGTATGTTTAAATAATATTTTTGTAACACCCATAAATTGTATTCGACGCTAGAATAAGGTACGAGACATTATCGGACTTAAACACAAGCATACATACATTTCCGAGCCATAAACTTTTGACCAAATTAAAAATTATTGAAATTGAGCATAAAGTCCCTAACACGGTCCTACGAGGCCCAAAAAATGCTTTGGAAGTGATTTGGGACTAAATCGAGAACTTTAGAAAATTTTACAACACTTAGAAAGTTTTTTCCTAAACAAGGGTCACACGCCTATGTGGCCTGGGACACGCCCGTGTGGGCAGGCCGTGTGGTCACACACGGCTATGTCCCTAAACTGTGTAACTCTCTATTTGTCACTCAAGAACAAATTGAAGTCACACGGCCAAGAGACACACCTGTGTGCTTAGGTCGTGTGCTCGATATTGAGCATTCTATTTTGCAACAATTTAGGTGTAGGGGACACACGGCTGGATCACACGCCCATGGGGCTGACCGTGTGTCACACACGGTCTAGACACACGCTTGTGTGTCTCTGTGGACAAAAACAAGGCTACTTACGAAGCCATTTTGCCACCCTCACTTGCACATATACACTTACCCCAATTCAAAGGCACAAAACAATACATACTTAGGCAACCAAAACATCCACATTTATGGTTAAAACATATCAACTTTATATCTTTATCTAACATATTCACTACATTTATTAAACCCTAAATCAAACATACAAATCTCACCTTCATTAGGCTTCATTCAATTACTATCTAGTTACCAAATTGTACTCAAATTCCTCATCTCATTAATAGGTTACAATTCCAAACATTACACAATCATGCCATAAACCACATTTCTAAATATTTCACATTCACCAAGCATACCATGATCATATCACCATAGACATTGACACATATAACGAAATGACCAAGTCCCTACACATGCCATAACTCAAAATACTTGAATTTATCAATACCCAAAATGATAGCTTGATAGTGTGATAAGATCTCCGGCATCTCCAACCCGAGCTAGCTTGATGGCACTATAAAACATGGGAAAGAAAGGGGGTAAGCTATATAGCTTAGTAAGTCCGTATGAACACAATAAGTAAATCTTACCAATCATTTACCAAGTCCAACAATATAAGCACAAGATAATATAAATTGCTATAAAACTCTCAGTTATAACTTACTTAGTCACATTGTTTGTTCTATCAATTTGCAAGCATTAACATGTTCTGACATTAGCCTAACAACCGCAATCTCTCTATTATAATAAATTACCACGATCAACCAATCATTTCAAACCTCATAATAAACATGCACCTTAATTATGAGTATTCACTTTTCAAGCATATATTTTAACATCTTTCAATTGCTTAAAGCTCATATCTTCCCATAATCATTTTAATAGGCAATTATGCCAATCTTTCCTCTTTCTCATATCCAGTGAATCACAATTCGTGTGAATAAAACATGTTATATTATAACTTAATTTGACCCAAAAACCAATTACACAATCGCCAATCGAATTTACCATGTATTTCATACATCACAAATATAGACCAATAATCACAAGGCTTTCACAAAAACATTCTCATGGAAACCATGAATTCATAATATCATAAAGTCGATGCTTATAAACTTTATGTACATACCTGTAAAAATTCATAATACTTACATGCTCTTTCTCTTCTTTGACATACCCATTAAATTACCCACTGAACCACTTGGAATACTAAAGGATACTTGGGAATATAATACACACAGTACCACACAAATGTCATATCCTTGATATGGTCTTACATGTAATCTTGTATCGATGCCAATAGCCCAGCTATGGTGTCACACGAAGTCTCAAATTGATGCCATATCCCAGATATGGTCTTACACGTAATCTCAGTAACCCTAATGTCATGACATTTGTATCCTATCTATTCCTTAGGTTCAACCGGGACTTTTGTTGTATCGAATCTCTGTCAGTCATTTTCGTAGTATTGTACTCAATAGCATTCACATTTCATTTCAATAATATAGCATTTACCACAATTATGTCAATTAAGCATTTATACATACATAATTTAGTGCTTATTAAACATACGAACTTACCTCGACATAAAAATGGCAAAAAGGACTTAACCATCAAATACTCATTTTTCCCCTATTCTAGGTCTGATCCTTATTTTTCTTGATCTATAATATCACATTTAACTTATTTAATCATTATACTATTGAAATCAACCCAAAATCACATTATGGAAAAAATTATATTTTGGCCCCTAAAGTTTGACATTTGTACATTTTGGTCCCTAGGCTTGTAAAATGAAATGTACTTAATTTTTTTCAATACCCATGCCTAGTTGAACCTTATACGTGCTTATAGCAGCCCACATTTTTCTTTAGTACACATTTTAACACCTACTTTAGAACTTTTTACAAATAAGTCCTTTTTAGGCATTTTTATCGAAAATCAATTAGCAAAAGTTGTTTATCATACACCAAACATACATTTTCTACCATTAGAAATCAAAATACACAAATATCCATCATGGGTAAAATTTTAGACTTTGATTATTTCTTAAATTAGTGGTAGAAATAGATAGATCATGTTACAAGGATTTCAAAAACATAAAAATTATTAAAAACGGGGTTAGAATGGACTTACAATCGAACTTGGAAGCTTGAAAAATCCCAGCCATGGTTTCTCCTTGTAAAATTCGGCCATGGGAGGAAGATGGACAAAAATTGTCTTTTAATTTGGCTTTTTAATTCATTTAATTACTAAATTACTAAAATGCCCTTAATGAAAAACTTTAGAAACATACCTAACCATGTCCATTTTTTTCCAACAACTTAACCAATGGTCTAATGACCATTTAAGGACCTCCAATTTAAAATTTCATGATAATTAGACACCTCTAGCATGTAGAACTCAACTTTTGCACTTTTTACAATTTAGTGCTTTTGACTAAATTGAGTGCCCAAATGTTAAAATTTTCGAACGAAATTTTAATAAAATTATTTCATTAAATTTTAGACCATAAAAATATAATAAAAATAAATTTTTATACATCGAATTCGTGGTCCTGAAAACTGT